>NC_081562.1:73786240-73971112 GCF_022355385.1 Mustela nigripes
GCCAGCAGACACATGAAAAGATGTTCATCATCATTAGCCATCAGGAAAATTCAAATCAAAATCACACTGAGATACCACCTTACACCAGTTATGATGGCAAAAATTGACAAGAAGCAAGAAATGTTGGAGAGGCTGTGGAGAAAGGGGAACCCTCCTAAACTCTTGATGGGAATGCAAGTTGGTACACCCCCTTTGGAAAACAGTGTGGAGGTTCCTAAAAAAATTAAAAATATAGCTACCCTATGACCCAGAAATTGCACTACTGGGTATTTACCCTAAAGATACAGATATAGTTAAAAGAAAGGCCATATGCATCCCAATGTTCATAGAAGCAATGTCCAGAATAGCCAAACTGTGGAAAGAGTTGAGATGCCCTTCAACTGACAAATGGATAAAGATGGGTCCATATATACAATGGAATATTACTCAGCTATCAGAAAGGATGAATACCCAACTTTTTCATCAACATGGATGGTACTGTAGGAAATTATGCTAAGTGAAATAAGTTAAGCAGAAAAAGTCAATTATCATATGGTTTCACTTATTTGTGGAATATAAAGAATTTCATGGAGGACATTAGGAGAAGAAAGGGAAAAATCTAGGGTGGGAAATCAGAGTATGAGATGAACCAAGAGACTATGGACTCTGGGAAACAAACTGAAGGTTTTAGAGGGAAGGGGAGTAGGGAGATGGTGAGCCTGGTGATGGGTATTAAAGAGGGTAAGTATTGCATGGAGCATTGGGTGTTATACACAAACAATGAATCATGGAACTCTATATCAAAAAGTAATGATGTACTGTATGACTAACATAACATAATTAAAAAAACCCACAAAATACATGAAGAACTTAGCTATAAAAAAACAACAAAAAATTTTTATTCTTCCTTCCATTTCCCTATGATTCTGTTTTGTTTTTTTAAATTCCACAGATCAGTGAGATCATATAATTGTCTTTCTCTGATTGACTTATTTCACTTAGCGTAACACCCTCTAGTTCTATTCGTGTTATTGCAAATGTCAAGATTTCATTTTTTAGGGGCACCTGGGTGGCTCAGTGGGTTAAAGCCTCTGCCTTTAGCTCAGGTCATGATCCCAGGGTCCTGGGATCGAGCCCTGCATAAGGCTTTCTGCTCAGCGGGGAGCCTGCTTCCCTTCCTTTCTCTCTGCCTGCCTCTCTGCCTACTTGTGATCTCTATCAAATAAATAAATAAAAATCTTACCCTATGGGGTTATATGTCTTTCTGGTACCTGGCTTATGGAGGCACCCTCCCACCACAGTTTATTTTCCAATATATCACCTCTGATTCACATTGCCACACCTACCTTTCAAAAAGTGGCCACTTTTCTATTTGTAGCTCTTTTCTCAGACCTTTTGTTGATATTGCAAGTATTCAGAATGATTTGATAACTCTCTAGCTGAATTCCTGGTACCAGAGGAAATTAGGGTCCTCTACTACTCTGCCATCTTTGTACCCACCTCTTAAGATGACTGTTCTAATGCACTCGTTTTCTAGTAATGTTTATGCCCATTCTGGGTTGGTTTTTAAGAAAGAGCTTTATTGAGATACAATTCACACACCATACAGCTATGTATTTAATTGCATAACTATATGGTTTTAATATATTCAGATATGTCGAAGCATCACCATATTAATTTCAGAACATTTTTAACCACCTTAAAAAGAAAACCCAGACCATTAACTATCATTCCTTATCTTCCTATCCCCCTCTCAACCTCAAGGAATCACTAGTCTACTTTCTTTCTTATAGATTTCCCTACTGGATTTTCATGTTAATGAAATCATACAATACATAGTCTTTTGTAACTAGATTCTTTCACTTAGCATGTTTTCAGGGTTCATCCATGTTGTGACATGTATCGCTCTTTCATTCCTTTTTAATAGCTGAATAATTTTCCATTTTATGGATCTATCACCTTTTGTTTGTCCACCCATCAATTGATGAGTACTTTTTTGTTTCCACTTTTTGGCTATTCTGAATAAGAGCTGCTATGATCATTAACGTTCAAAGTTTTGCATGGATATTCACTTTGATTTCTCTTAGGTATATACCCAGGAGTAGAACTGCTGGGTCTTATGGTAACTTTATGTTCAATCATTTGATGAACTGCCAAAATGTTTTCCAAAGTGGCTGCACCATTTCACACTTTTTCCAGCAGCTTTTGAGGGTTCCAGTATCTCCACGTCCTTGCAACACTTGTCATCTACTTTTTGATTCTAGCTATTCTGATAGGTGTGAAGGGGTATCCCTTTGTGGTCTGGTTCAGTTTTAATTGTTTTTTTTTTTGTCATCATGTGTTCTATTTTTCTGTTTTCCTGTGTACCTATTTTTTTTTTATTAAATGCTTGTCATTTTATTTTGTTGTGTTGTGCTAGATATTTTTGTGTTCACTTAAATATTTTTGAGCTTTGTTATGAGACACAGTTACTTGAAAATGGTGTGATCCATTTGGGTCTTGCTGTTAGTATTTGTTAGGCAGTACCAGAGCTGTATTTAATCATGGACTAATTATTCCTCACAACTAAGGCAGAGTCCTTCTGAGAACTCTATCCAATGTTCCTTGAAGTAGGAGTTTCTCCAGTCTGGCTAGATGGAACAATCACTGTTTCAGCCTCAGAGTGAACAATAGAAATTTTCTCTCTGATTAGGATAGTTGCTCCCTGGCTTCAAGTAATTTCCTCTTATATTTATTTAGTTTCATATATTTCATCTAGTTTTGGAGTTGTTTTAGGTGGGAAGGTAAATTTGGTATCTCTGACTCCATCTTTGCTAGAAGCAGAATAGCTTTATCTATTTTAATAGTCTCCTAATTTCCCAGACCTAATGTTTCTCAGTACATCTTTGTGCTATGAGACTTAATTTCATAAATACAAATTTTATGTCACTCTCTTTATCTCAGATGGATTTGTACAGATGAAGATTGAGCGAAACAATCCTTCCAAGGGTCAGATAAAATTTCATCTCCAACTTCAATTGCTTCTCTCTTTTAAATGGTATACTATTAAGTATGGTATTTGAATGTGCTATTTCTGTATTGAATTTTTTAAAAGTAAATAATGGACCTTCAAAAAAAAGATATTTATTTATTTATTTATTTAGCTATCTATTTATTTATTTATTTATGAGAGAGAGAGACAGAGATAGCAACAGTGATAGCTAGAGAGAGCATAAGCAGGGAGGGGAGGGAGAAGCAGGCTCTCCACTGAGTAGAAAGCCTGGGCTTGATCCCAAGACCCTGGTGTCAGGACATGAGCCAAAGACAGATGCCCAAGCAACTGAGCCACCCAGGCACTGCTGTATTGAATTTTCTGACTAAATAGGACTTTCCCCCTTCTATCATTTAGACTGGAAATGCCATTTAATCAGGAAACTGAATGAAAGGTAAGGGTTTGTTGTTTTATTGTTGTTGTTGCTTGTCCTATTTATCTCTTTCTATTAGTAGGCCACATTACCCTTCTTGGCAAGATTTGTCATAGATATTTTGATTTTCTATGGGCTTGATATAGCATATGCTCCTGAAATTTATGAATCTTGATAGCTTGAAAATAGTTTGATGTAGAAATTATCAGTACATAAGTGTGGAGCTTCTTCAAAGTTTGTTAAATTCTGGACACCACTGCAGCAAGTAGAAAGAAGAACTACTTTTAGTAGTTTACCTCAAAACTGTTACTTAGAGGCTCACTGTGAGAGGTACTTCTGTTCTGATTCGTATCTCTGGGCTTTTTCCAGTAAGTGTATTTCAAAATCTCAACACACAAAAACTTTTTTTTTTTTTTTAATTTTAGAAGTGTTACTTACCTTAAATTACTAGCAACCAGAAGACTTTATTTTGAATGCCTTGACATTTTGACCTATTGGAAAATACTGTATGTAACTTAGTGTCAACTAAAGTCTTCTTGTATTTCATGTTTATATGCCCGTATTTATTATACCTGTTTTGCCTCATCCATTTTGAGCATAAAACTTGCTCTCAGTTACAAAAGAAGGAGAAGAAGGGGAATGGGAAGAGAAAGAGGAAGGAGAAGGGGAAGGGGAAGAGGAAGAGAAAGAGGAAGGAGAAGGAGAAGAAGAAGAAGATGATGACAAAAACCTCCTCACACCAAGATTTTGTGAATTTAATTATTTTTCCGAAGACAAGTTATGGTACGAAATCATGTCCTGTATCACCTGCTTTTGCCACTACTTCATCTCTCCTCATAATTTTCTTGCCTTCTTTGTCTTCTTATCTTTTGTCTTCTTAGGGCAACCAAGTGCTTTTCCTTACATTCTATGATGCATCACTTAGCAATTATTTTTCATTAACTGATTAGGCTTTTGGAGTGGCTCAATGATTGTTAAAGTATTTTTACAAATGAATCTTCTCCTCAAGGGGAATTCTGGAAGGTAAATTTTTATCTATTTTTATGTATAATGTATCTCCCTTTATGTCTATTGCTTAAAAGATTTTAATGAGTATTCTGGTGTCATAGAAGAACCTGACAGAAAGTGTTAAAGAGTGTACCTTCTTCTTAAGAAAAAAGAACAACTCCAATGAGCTTAAAGATCATCATGCAGTATTGTTATACACCCACTTGTCAATTTTTTTTTTTTGTTTTGTTTTGTTTTCTGACATGAAATGTGGCCATGTTGTGTGCATTCTTGATTTCAGTATCAACATATCTTACTTTCTTGTATTTTGAAAATTGTCTTTGAAAGTAGAAATATGTTGATTTGTATATACTACACTGCAAATCTTTTAGCTACATCAAATCCTTTTAGAACTGAGGCAGAATATACAATAAACAAATACACTCTTATTAGAAAATAAGTTAATGTATATGGATTTTTCTGTATTACTGTCAACTCTGATCAAGACATGTTTTTGCTTAACAACGTCTAGTGATCTCAGAATAAAGTCTGAACTCCTTAGCTTTGCTTATGAGGGCCTTGATGACATGACTTTGTAATATGTCCATCTTTGTAGCCTGTTTTACACTATAACCATGTGGTACTTTTTTTCAGCTCTTTGAAACCACAGGCACCTTTATCTCCAGGTTCTTTCTTAACTCTGTTCCTTCTCTCTGGAACAATACATCTCATATTCCCCAATCTAGATGGTACTTTTGCCATATCCTGCTTTAGCACCTAGGTACTTCCACATTATTCTGATTTCCTATTTACTTTTCTTTATCTTCCACTGGCTAGCATAAACTTTGTTAGGGCAGGGATCACCTTCTGCTCACTTAATATTCCATCTTCAGGGCCTAGCGCAGGGCTTGAAACATCTAACATGATAGACTTTTAAAAATATATATATATTTTTATTAACATATAATGTATTATTAGCCCCAGAGGTACAGGTCTGTGAATCGCTAGATTGACACATTTCACAGCACTCACCATAGCACATACCCTCCCCAATGTCCATAACCCACCCACCCTTCTCCCTACCTCCATCCCCCCAGCAACCCTCAGTTTGTTTGTGAGATTAAGAGTCTCTTATGGTTTGTCTCCCTCCTGATCCCATCTTGTTTCATTTATTCTTTTCCTATATATATATATATATATATCTATAGATATCGATATATAAACACTTCTTCTTTAGCCATTCATCTCCTGATGGACATCTAGGATATATCCATAATTTGGCTATTGTGGACACTGCTGCTGTAAACATTTGGGTGTATGTGCCCCTTTGGGTCACTACATTTGTATCTTTAGGGTAAATACCCAGTAGTGCAATTGCTGGGTCATAGGGTAGTTCTATTTTCAACTTTTTGAGGAACCTCCACGCTGTTTTCCAGAGTGGTTGCACCAGCTTGCATTCCCACCAACAGTGTAGGAGGGTTCCGCTTTTTCCACATCCCCGCCACCATCTGTCATTTCCTGACTTGTTCATTTTAGCCATTCTGACTGGTGTGAGGTGGTATCTCAATGTGGTTTTGGCTTGTATTTCACTGATGCGAGTGATATGGAGCACTTTTGGATGTGTCTGTTGGCCATCTGGATGTCTTATTTGCAGAAATGTCTGTTCATGTCCTCTGCCCATTTCTTGATTGGATTATTTGTTCTTTGGGTGTTAAGTTTGATAAACTCTTTATAGATTTTGGATACTAGCCCTTTATCTGATATGTCCTTTGCAAATATCTTCTCCCATTCTGTCAGTTGTCTTTTGGTTTTGTTAACTGTTTCCTTTGCTGTTCAAAAGCTTTTGATCTTGATGAAGTCCCAATAGTTCTTTTTTGCCCTTGCTTCCCTTACCTTTGGCGATGTTCCTAGGAAGAAGTTGCTGTGGCTGAGGTCGAAGAGATTGCTGCCTGTGTTCTCCTCAAGTATTTCAGTGGCTTCCTTTCTCACATTGAGGTCCTTCATCCCTTTTGAGTCTATTTTTGTGTGTGGTGTAAGGAAATGGTCCAATTCCATTTTTCTGCATGTGGCTGTCCAATTTTCCCAAAACCCTTTGTTGAAGAGACTGTCTTCCTTCCATTGGCATTCTTTCCTGCTTTGTCAAAGATTAGTTGATTATAGAGTTGAGGGTCTATTTCTGGGCTCTCTATTCTGTTCCATTGATCTATGTGTCTGTTTTTGTGCCAGTACCATACTGTCTTGATGATGACAGCTTTGTAATAGAGCTTAAAGTCTGGAATTGGGATGCCACCAACTTTGGCTTTCTTTTTCAATATTCCTCTGGCTATTCGAGGTCATTTCTGGTTCCATATAAATTTAAGGATTATTTTTCCATTTCTTTGAAAAGAATGGATGGGATTTTGATAGAGATTGCATTAAATGTGTAGATTGCTTAAGGTAGCATAGACATTTTCACAATATTTGTTCTTCCGATCCATGAGCATGGAATGTTTTTCCATTTCTTTGTGTCTTCCTCAATTTCTTTCATGAGTACTTTATAGTTTTCTGAGTATAGATTCTGTGCCTCTTTGGTTAGGTTTATTCCTAGGTATCTTATGGTTTTGGGTGCAATTGTAAATGGGATTGACTCCTTAATTTCCCTTTCTTCTGTCTTATTGTTGGTGTAAAGAAATGCAACTGATTTCTCTGCATTAATTTTATATCCTGATACTTTACTGAATTCCTGTACAAGTTCTAGCAGTTTTGGAGTGGAGTCTTTTGGGTTTTCCACATTTAGTATCATATCATCTGCAAAGAGTGATAGTTTGACTTATTCTCTGCCAATTTGGATGCCTTTAATTTCTTTTTGTTGTCTGATTGGTGAGGCTAGGACTTCTAGTATTACGTTGAATAGTAGTGGTGATAATGGACATCCCTGCTGTGGTCCTGACTTTAGCAGAAAAGCTCTCAGTTTCTCTCCATTGAGAATGATATTTGCGGTGGGTTTTTCTTAGAAGGCTTTGATGATATTGAGGTATGTACCCTCTATCCATACACTTTGCAGAGTTTTGATCAGGAAGGGATGCTGTACTTTGTCAAATGCTTTTTCAGCATCCATTGAGAGTACCATATGGTTCTTGTTCTTACTTTTATTAATGTATTGTGTCACATTGATTGATTTGCGGATGTTGAACCAACCTTGCAGTCCTGGAATAAATCCCACTTGGTCGTGGTGAAAAATAAAAAAATTATGTTTTACCAGG
The DNA here is from genome assembly GCF_022355385.1 of Mustela nigripes. Classification (NCBI taxonomy): domain Eukaryota; kingdom Metazoa; phylum Chordata; class Mammalia; order Carnivora; family Mustelidae; genus Mustela; species Mustela nigripes. The sequence goes on from NC_081562.1 coordinate 73,793,853, forward strand.
TTTACACACTTCACAGCACTCACCAAAGCACATACCCTCCCCAATGTCCATAATCCCACCCCCTTCTCCCAAACCCCCTCCCCCCAGCAACCCTCAGTTTGTTTTGTGAGATTAAGAGTCACTATGGTTTGTCTCCCTCCCAATCCCATCTTGTTTCATTTATTCTTCTCCTACCCACTTAAGCCCCCATGTTGCATCACCGTACCCCTGGGGATAAAAATATATGTTTATAAAAAATAAAAAATTTAAAAAAATTATGTTTTAAATGTTGACTGAGAACTAATGGGAAGATGAAAAAAGAAATTTTAAATTGAACAAAGTCTTTACCCTTAAGGGGCAATCCAATCAGAGATGGTAAATATATACTCAGTTATACTAAAAGGCTCTATGAAACAAGGTAAGTGCCACAGTAGAGAAGAAAAGCACCATGAAAGTAAAAGGAAACCAACCATAACCAAGTGAGAGCTATTAGAAAGGGCTTCAGGCAGAAAAAGATGTCTGAAGTGGACCCTGAAGGATGGGAAGAGTAAGGTTTCAATGTGTAGAGATGCAGAGTGGAAAGGCCTGGAGCATGTCAGGAAATTCCAAATAATCTGTTTTTCTTGGAGTGAAGGTTTAGTGCAGGGCGGATATAGAGAACAAGGCTGGAGAGGATGGCTGGGGCTACATCTGAGAGCTTTGTAAACCTAAGCAGCAGGATACATTTTTAACTTGGTTACCTAAGAAAATGTGGAGGGTGTTAGAGCATACTAAGTATTGGATAATTCTTCATTCTTTGTTCCTATCAGTTATGGTACATATCAGGGAGTTTTTAAAGTAAAAGACTTATAATAGTGATACATGTTTCCATATTTCCTTGATCACCATGCTGATTCCCCCATCCTTTCTCTAATAAGAAGTAATAGTTTGGGGCAAAATAATGAAGTATAATTTATAAATGTTTGACTTTTTTGGTTCTAGTTTTAGACTTTGTAAAATAACAATAAATTTATTGTAAAACAATTGGTAAACTTCTGTGTGTAGATAAAATAATTCTTGATAATTTATTAAGGAAGGTAATTTCAATAATGTTTAAAGTTGTTTTGATGGTATCATTTAAATGTGGCTCTATTTTTTTAAACTTCAATATGGTAACGACTTGTTTTAAAATTTCTTTGAATATTTATGAAAGGTAAATTTAGAAATTAAGAAACGAAAGAATGAGTTTATAACTATATATGCATGAAGGCATCTTTGACAACAAATGAAATGATGTTTTAAAAATGAAATAATGTTGACATTCCTTACCATATACTATGGAAAATAAACTAAAATAACAAATATCATTTATACAATATAATCTGAAATATGTAGAGTACATAGAAAATACTGGAAGAAAATTTACCAAATTAGTAAAGGTAATCTTTGTGTTATTTTATTTTTTTTACATTGACCTAATTTTAGAATTCTGATCATACATACCTTATTTATGTAAGGTATTATAATAAACAGAATTTTTTTTTCTATCCACATAATCCTAACATTCTGTATTTTTTGTTTTAGGCAGTTGAGGCCACTATAAAAAACACCACAGATTGGGTAGCTTAAACAAAAAACACTTATTTCTCACAGTTCTCACCAGCTAGATGATGATGAGGAGGAGACCTTGTAGTCACATGGTCAGGCTTTTGGTGAATACCCTCTTCCTGTGCCCCACACCTTGGAAGGGGCAAGGGAGCCCTGTGACCTCTTATTATAAGGGGCCTAATCTCATTCATGAGGGCTCCACTTTCATGAACTAATTACCTTCCAAATGCCCAAACATCATCACATTGGGATTAGGGTTTCAACATGTGAATTTTGGGGAGACACAAACATTCAGTCCATTGCACTTTTTTCCTTGAGACATAAATTCCCAGGAATCCTCTCAGGGTATGGAATAACAGTAAATTTTATAAAATCACAGATTGTCTTCAGTTTTTTAAATAATTTTTTTGTTTACTTAGAATTTTCATTTATGCCAGAGGTTAAGATCATGATGAGCATTTTATACTATTAAAAACATTTTCTAGTATCTTTTTAGGTATTTGACATTCAGTGTTTTTGGGAACTTTAGAGATTTAAAAAACATGTTTAGTACTCTACATTCTTGGCATTCATTGTATGCTAGTCTGCATTAACCATCAAGAATTTGTTAATATAACTAAGGCACAGTATTGCTCTTAAAGAAATTATACTTAATAGGTAAGATACAGACACATAAGCAATAGCGATTTTGATGAAGAGAATGAAATAATTGCTATCATAAATATAAAAATGACCCATTATAACAGTTTGAGGGAGGGATCTGTTGTTTGATGAATACCTGTTCTGTGTCTGACACTGTCCTAATTTTTTTCGTAGACATGTATAAGCCCATGTTATTTTGAGATTAAGAGATGTTAAGTAAAATGTCCAAGTTTTTATACATAGTACTTATTGAAATTAGGATTTAAATTGAGGGGTATCTGACCGGTTCTACCATAAGACTGTAGTGGTTTTGGGTTTCCCAGACAAGGTGGTATTTTAGCTGGGGAATAATGGTACAATGGAAATTTGTTACATAAAAAGGCTGAAAGAAAATATACCACCAGTGTCTCTCTCACTTTTTTTCAACTTTCTATCCTTTGATCTAGTACCAATGTATTGGTGACTGTATTTTAGAATGGCAAAAGTATACACATGACATCCTACGGATTTTTCCTAGAGTGAGTCCAGGCTTCTCAGGTTGCTTTTCTCTATCTGATAAATCTGACCCTTAAAAATCCCTATGAATGAAAATAAACTAATATGAGGAAAACAAAATTCTATGTCATAAAGATAGTATTTTCAAATATTTTCGGGTAGAGCTATGCTCCAAATGTACATTATTGTAGTCTCATACACTTATTGTTAACCAGGATGCAGGTAGGTATTAGACACAGTCACAATGAGTTAAGAACTTTAAGATATCAGAGAAATGTAAATCCTTCCAAGCAAACAGCTGGAGCAGTCTAAGGATTTTCATTACATGAGCCATCTCTTCATTCTTTGAAGATTATGGCATCAATAAAAATTATATACAAAGCCATGAAAAATGTTTCTTTGGAGCTATGTCCTTTGCCAGAAATCAATTTTTCTCTGCACCATGTCTCTGACTGCTATCATAAAAGATAAAAATCTTAGGATAAGAAAGGAACTTAGGAGGTCATCTATCCTACTAACCCATATCCTGACAGGACCATACCTAATCCTATTTTGAAATATGATATTGTTTTGTTAAGCCCTCCCCCCACCTCCGGAAAACAAATAATACAATTTTTTCATGTGCTCAGTTAATGTTGAATTGTCTCCTAGGTAAAAAACCTTTCTATCTAGTTTACACTATCCTTATTTCTTTTCAGAAATTGAGAGTTTATGCTTGATTTCCTCCTTCCCTCAATTATATGCCATTTATATCTTTGAAGAAGACTGTTAAATTTATCTCTAAACTGTATTTTCCATTCTAAATAGTCCCAGTTTTTCTAATATTTTTTATAGATGTTGTTTTCTGATTTGTAAAATCTTCCTTAATTAGGGATAAGTCATTTCCAAATTTTATACATCATTCATTACACATAATGCCCAGGAAAATGTCTATACCCCTAGAGGATATGGTTATATGTGAAGAGTTGGAGGATTTGGACCTTCACAGAGGGAAATAAAAAGGAAAACTTAGGAGTTTGCTACCATTTGCTACCACTTTATGCATCAAAACAATATTAAAAAGAATAACAAGGGACAGTCATGAGAGGCTAAAGCAAGGTGAAACGTCATAAATAAATACCAATTTCATGCAGAAGTGTGTGCAGGAAATTGGGGTGAGAAGGAAGGAACTAGGACTTTTTACAGCCCTTGCCTTATCTGGGCATGATCCTCAGGTACTAAATGTGTTACTGAATTGGGTATTTTTAGTACAGAAAATGAAGACAAGTCCTCCATGAAGTCCTCTTGCTACTCTCAGTGAGATAACAAAACCAGTTCTGGGTGGCATGAGAAACATATGTCCAGGACCCTGTACTCCACTCCATGTTATGTACTATGGTGTTGTATTTGTTTAGAAACCTCATTATCTTCCTGTTTAGGGTTCATTTTGTCATTTATTGCCATACTTGCAGTTCACCTTGTCCCCACACAGGGTTTGTGCTTGTGCTTTTTCCTAGCTGTATGTACAGTCATAACTCAATAGTTAAATTGCACAAAACTTTTCATAACAGTGAATTCAGATATAACATAAACATATGGTCAGAGTAAATAATTTCTGAATGATTAAGTGGATTAGAATGGGGTAATGTTGAGTTACTGCTGCCAGGGTGAAGACAAGTTGATTGCTGCAAATAATCATGTAACAAAGAACATTTACTTAAGAGAAGAAAAAAGTAACTAAATATAAAGAAATCCACAGTAAAGTCATCTCTTGAACAACACAGGGGTTAGAGGTGCTGATCCTGGTGCAGTCATAAATCTGAGTATAACTTTGGATTAGCCCAAAACTTAATTATTAATAACCTACTATTGACTGGAAGATTTACCCCTAACATAAAGGTTGATTAACACATATTTTATAAGTTTTTTTAAATCACACACTGCATTCTTATAATAAAGTAAGATAGAGAAAAGAACATGTTAAGAAAATCATAAGGAAGAAAAAATACATGTTAAGAAAATCAGAAGGAAGAAAAAATACATTTAGAATACTGTAAAAAAATTTATAGGCAGTGCTTCTGACAGTCCTGTGAGTTTGTCTTGTTTTAACCATGTTTAGACAGAACAGACCCAGGGATGCCCTTTCTTCCAGGCTCTGGCCACCCTCCAACTTCTTTTCTAGTCACAGTCTTTAGAAGCTTCTTTTCTGCCACTCTCTGCCTCAATGACACGTCAGCACCGTTTTCTGAGCTGAGCTCCTTATTGCCAATCAGCCACGAGCTCCCAGATTTGTCAGAATTATTCCACTCAGGCGGAGGCCACTATCAACTGCTTGACTAACTCACATCTATGTGCCTCTTATACTCACCTCTCCTTGGACTTTTATTTTGACTGTCATGATGTGGCTCTGGAGGGTGTGGGCCACTTCTTCCTGAGTTGGCTGGGGAGAAACATGAGGGTATTCAGCATCTTTTGAAGATGTAAAACCAGCACACAGCTATTTATTCTTCAAAGACATGCAGAAGTTGTCCCAAGGTATTCGGGGCTGAACCCTGGATGCCGTGGGGTCTCCCATGGTCCTGAAGAACAGCTGAAGCAGGTCCTTCTGGAGCTGCAGACCTCGGGTTCAACCCACACAGGCACTCAATTCCTTGCTTCCTGCAGAACTGCTTTTGAGGCGAGGAGGTGAAACTCAGCTAGAGGATGTGACCACCTGACTCATCTCTTCAGGCTGGAGCCTGCTGTGCTGGCTAGGTGCAGATCTTTTCCAGAGGCTCATCCTCAAGTGTGACTAGGAGCGCAGCAGACTTTGAGGGCCATGAGGCATCCCCCTCGTGCTAGGGCTTCTCCCTGAGCCTCTCCCTGCGGCCACTGTGTAGTTTTTTAGCCATCTTGGAGCCCTCTCCCCATGTGGGCCAAGAGGAAACAATAAAGGTTTTTGTAGGGAAAAAAAAATCTGTGTATAAGTGGATCTGTGTAGTTCAAACCCATGTTGTTTAAGGGTCAAATGTGATGAGTAGAAGACATATCATCCTGGTAAGCTGCGACAGGATAGTATTTGAAAAATAGATTCTCATCCTCCATTCACTCTTATTTTGTTTATCTTCTTTGGACTTTCTGACTTGCAAGGTGTTTTTTACTCTGCTGATAGAAAATAGAGTAAGCTTGGAATAGTGCGGTATAGGGTGACCCAAAAGAGCAACAGCAATACTTAGAGACTTGTTTGAAATGCAGACAGTCTAACCTCAACACAGTCCTAATGAACCAGACTCTGGGGTTGCACCTGCAATCTGTGTTTTAACAATCACCTCTGTGTTTCAACACAGACTCAGGGGTTGCACCTGCAATCTGTGTTTTAACAATCACCTCTGTGTTTTAAAAACAATCACCTAGAGTCACCTCTAGGTGACTCTGATGCAGTGGACTTTGAGAACCCCTAGTGTAATGGATGAAGCAGATCTCTCTTTAGGACTGAGATGCTTATTATTACCTCAGCTGTTAGGAATGTAGCTTATCCATGGTTCTAGCAATTGTCTGTGACTGAAAGGAGTAGGCTTGTCCAAGGATAAGTCCTCTCTTATCCAATGATTTGTTGGTGAGCAGGCATGAAGCTCCACTTTTATAATTTGGGACATCTCTTAAGAGATGCACCTACTTCTGAACTTTCCATCAGATCAGCTGTGGCCTCTGTTGCACCTGTACCCTGTTGAACTCCCCCTTTACTTCATCCAGTTCCCCTCTGATTCTTAATAGATACTATTCCTGAGAGCACTCTCCACATCTCTATCTTAGCACCTGTATCCTAAGGAAACTGAAGCTTGGAAAATGAATCCCATGAAAGCTTGGCTTTCACTTTGTTGGAGGGGGCCATGGAGAGAAAGTGACCTTCAGTTGACCCTTGAGCTGGACCAGGGGAATCAGAGTCTCTTCGTCCCCTCCCTGTCCTTGGAATATATATTCCACCTACTATTTCCACATTAGAAGCAGCTTCAACGATGCAGCCTTGAGAGAGTAATGTGTTGTTGAGACCATGTAGATAGTATAATGTGAGTGAACCACGTAAAGGCCTTTATATAGAATTTCAAGATTCTGGCAGGCTGGTGTGGCAATCTACTCATCTTACCAGCCTTGTAAGCTCCATTGCTTATTATATCTGCCACCTACAAATCTGGGCCTCTTCCTTGGGTCTTTCTTTTTGTGTGTGTGTGTGGGGGGCAAGTTTCAAATTTCACACAGAGAACTTCTGATTTTGCAAAATAACATGTATCCCCAAATTTCACACACTTGTATGGGAGTGGGAAGGAGTCCACAAATTATAAGACAAACAAATAAAACACAAAGTCATTTGTGAGGAGCCATTGAAGATAGAGAAATTTCTGCTAAGCCAGGAAAGAGTGAGTCCAAGGCAAGGTGACAAGTGTCTGGACAGTAGTAGACCTGACCAAGAGGGACCTCAAAGACATCATACTGGGAAGATACCCCCAAGACCCCTGGGGCAAATGCAGCAAGGTCTTACTTAGGAAACTGGGATCTTTGTTAGCCTTGCAGAAATTTTCATGACATCAAGTATGTCACTGATGAAACAGAGAGCTAAATTCTTGCAGGAGCCAGAGAGCAAGGAGGAATGTTGCTGGGCAACCGGAATACATTGATGAGGACACGATGGGATGAGATAGGATGAGATGGGATGACATACATCTGTGTAGGTACTCTTGTGGTCATATGACATTGAAAATCAGATAAAGCTCCCCACCATCAATTACCAAAAGATGTGCACCATAAGCACCCTCTCTCACTGAACATTATAACATGATGAAAGGAGAAAAATTTATGGAGACTGTGTTTCATTTCCCATGTCAAGATATGTCACAAAGGATTAAATAATTTGTTAAAAACTAAATGTATAGGGGCGCCTGGGTGGCTCGGTGGGTTGAGCCACTGCCTTCGGCTCGGGTCATGGTCTCGGGGTCCTGGGATCGAGTCCCACATCGGGCTCTCTGCTCAGCGGGGAGCCTGCTTCCTCCTCTCTCTCTGCCTGCCTCTCTGCCTACTTGTGATCTCTCTCTGTCAAATAAATAAAATCTTTAAAAAAAAAAACTAAATGTATAATTTTTATACCCAATTATGAACTAAGATTTCTATCACATAGCACAAAGCAGAAGCTATTTTTTTTTTTTTTGTTACATAAAATGTATTACAAAGAGCCAAATAACCAAACAAAAGACAACTCCCTTTCTAATAACTCAGAGCAGAGATGTTTGCAATGGACAGCAACAGAGGACTCCATTTCATCTGATGTCTACTGAGGTTTGTACAATAGTTAAAAGATTCAGAGATAAAATACAGTTGAGGAAAACTCTGTTCTTTATACAACTTTGAGCAACTGTGCACACAGACTATTTTCAGGTACTTAGTGTCAGTATTTGTACATGGGTCAGCTTGAGGTGGACTATGGTGGATTACAAAACTAAAGGCTGTAAAACTGGTAAGTGTCTGTGATCTGATCTAGAAAAGATACTTTTTATGGGTTTCACAAGTATTTCATTGAGTAAAAGTTAGTTAATTTTAAAAAATAATTAGTTAAAAAATAGGGCACATTTTACAATAATAATAATAGTTACATTTATTGAGTGCTTACTTTGTGCTAGGCACTGGTCTGGAGTTTAAAGTGTGTGCTAACCACTGTTAATGAGGGTTCTCTGAATCAGGTGGACTCACCCGCCAGGTGTAGTTACTGCAAAGATGCCCAAATTAAGTGAACCTCTTAAGTGGCTTCTTTATAGTACAGAACCTGAATATCTACGGTACAGTGAATCCCTAATCATTTAAAAAATTCTATCAGTTAATTAAATGACTATAAAAATTCTACTACAAAGGAGAAAGAATCTAGAACCCACAACTTGTGATGACTTGCCATATTTAAAAATGTTATTTAATGTAAATTTAATTTATTAAAAAAACAAAAGCTTATTATAAATCTTTAAATCATTGCTTTTCTAATAACATACTATGGAGTTCATTTTCCAAATTTCAAATACATATTAGTTCTACTTTTGAATTTAAAAAAGATATTGTTTAAAGAAATATATATTCTAGCATTTGGCCACTGTTTAAGGATTGGCAATCTGTTTTTGCATGTTATCTCCTTCTGCTTAGAATATGGACATTGAACATCTTATTAATCTTGTTCAGAGAATAGAATGAAGGGAAACAATAATCCCTAACCAAAAAGTTTGTGCATTATTTTCTTTTTGCTAGTTTTTCCATGTCTTGTTTAATAGGTTAAACAAGAATTGATAATGTATTGTTATTAAATAATAAGATTCTTGTTATTAGGCCTTAGGTCCTTATCATTTTTGTTTATTATTGACATCCTGTTTGTACCTTTGTTTTGGGGTTCATTTTTATAAACTACTTCAATTTAGGAATCCTTACTAAGATTTTAAACAAGATATTTTCAGTTACTGTTTCTCTTCTCCCATTTTTAGTAGGTTTTATATAAGTCTAAGTCAAACAATATTCTTTCTTAAGACTTTTGGTTCTATGAGACTCTTAGAGTCTCCTCTAGCTTCTATAGACTAGCTTCTATTTTTCTTACTTATAAAATAAATTCCTACTGTCTACTGACTATACTATATAAATTTGGCAAATTATAATTCATGGATATAAATATATGGTGCAGAGGGACATCAATTCCTTTGCTTTCCTGGCCTGCAAAGGTGTTGTTTTGGCTATGTTCTACTTGTAAGTTAAACTGTGTTAACCTATTTGATACCAAAAATGTCTTTATTATTATAATTAGTTTTGCTAGTTGTGCACCAAAATCTTTTTTCCCTTTCTTCCAAGTTTCTTAGGTTCTTGACAATAGAATATGAACAGAGATGATGGGATCACTTGTGGGCCATATCCCTCCCTCACAGACATGCTGCTATTCAGCTTCTTCTGTGCCCATGAAGACACTGTCCTAGGGAACCCCTCCATAAACCAAGATAGAAGGAACCTGGGTCCTTGAATGACTATATAAAGCAAAACCATCAGCCTCACTTTTCTGAACTATGATAGAGAAATGAATTTCTTTTTTTTTTTCCCTTACCACTCTGTTTTTGGGTCTTTCTGACATAGTTTTAGCTTAATATATTTCCATATCTGGAAGTAATACTTCCAAAATATTATAGTGATTTTTTGAACTTAATTTTTTTATTGTTTCTACAATACAAAGTAGCCATTCTCGAAGACATAGTATTGTTTCAAGAACCATAGACAGCCAATTAAGCAAATTGGGATAATATGAATCAATCACCCCACAAATATTCATTACTTTCCTGTTATTATCACTGTGTTTGATTCTGGGGGCTATAAATGTCTATATCACATCTTTCTTGCTTATTTTGATGGGAAATAAATATTTTCCACTCACATTATAAACTTGTTTTATATATGTTTCAGGTGAAGATTTTACTGAAAACATTATTTGAGCTCATTGCATGCAAGTTACTGTGTGGAATGGTGTGGATAAAAATGAAGACTAAAACATGATCACTTTCCTCAAAGAACCTACAGAAGGAAAAAATAGTATTTAAATACACTTCATAATTAGCTTTCGGTAACAGTTGACCTCTTTTGAACTTCACTACCATCAAAAAATAGATTTTATCATACCTTTTTGTACCTGATGAAGTGGAGACTTAATAAAGATAATAAGTACACTTACTGACGACCTACTGACTACCATCTTGTGCTTCCTTCTTGAGCTAAACTATAGTGGGAGTGGGTGCAGTCAGTACAAAACCGTGGATGATCTCATGGGATCTGAGGGAAGCAAGGGCACGTGATGCCTGTTCCCTGATGGAACACGAGGAAATGGCAAGACTTGAGTGATAGTTTTACAAAATTTCATGTGTCCCCTGGTGAAAGACTAGTAGAGTGATTCCCAAGCAAGGAAGTTGGGGCCAGGGTGACAGAAGAGCAGAGGACTTATTTCTATGTGACAGAGAGAAGTCTGAAAGTGACAGAGGGCATTAGCTTCCTACTTTCCCTTATGCCAGTATGGTGTAGGTCGTTTCACAGGGAGTCCCTACACCCAAAGTAACAGACAGAGCTCAACCCTGGAGGACCTTTTGGACAGAAGTGAGACCTATAAGAGGTTGCAGCTTGTTCAGCTGACACCTGAGATCAGACAGAAATAGGCGTCCATACAAATGCCATAGTTGCAAGCTGCTCACTTGGATCTGGTATCTTCTTGATTGCCCTATGAAGCCAAGACCTCCTTCCATGCCACCAGGGTAAAAGCGATCCCCTCTGGACTGACTAGGACTATGTTTCTACCACTATTAAAATAGGCTTACAATTATGAAGACTATATCATTTATTGACCAAATAGGGACACTTAAAAAGTCTATATTTATTTTAAGTAATCTCTATACCCAGTATGGGACTTGAACTCAAGATCAAGAGTTGCATGCTCTCTGGACTGAACCAGCCAGGCACCCCCAAATATGGACACCTTTGAGGGTAAAAAGGGGAATTCTTGATTATTATACTCAGATTAGCATATGTAAAGTGCGACTATCTGGGACAAACTGGGAAGATGGTCACTTTCTTCTTATAAAAAGAATTAGGATGAGTTACACAAAAACTAAACAAGTTGTATTTTTCACACATATGAAAATATGGACTAAAACTAATACCCACCACAAAGGGCAATGCTTATAGCAGAATCTGCCTCTGCAGATCACTGTACTATGTAAGAAAGATGACTTTTTCCTTCTGTCCACATTCTACACTTTCAAAGTATGGGGCTTCTATACTCTGCTGCACTTTTTGCTAACTCCTCCCTGTGTAAAGACAAGTGATTTATCTCTTGGTGAGATGACAAGAATTTGCCATCATGTGTTCATTTTCCTCTGTAAGTAAAAATATGGAGTTAAACATTCCTCTAAACGGCGTGATCTGTCTTAGTTTTCTCGCTAGGTGAAAGCACTGGAATTTTCTTTCTTTGGCCATTTCTCTGCCTTCAAACTGACTCCTACCTGGGTAGGTTCTGTTCCTGCACAGAGGACGCAAGAAATTCGGGATGGCTAGACCCAGTTTGCAGAAAATGAGTGGGAAGCTTAATTTTGAACATCCCTCCAAGCCATAGGTCTCCATTCCATCTCTACTAGTAAAACAGCAGGTATTTTAATTCCTATCTGGCATCTGTGTGCATTCCTTAATTTGTTTCAAACTAATTAAGGGAAGTTTTGTCTAGTCGGTTAGAGACACAATATGGCAACCGTATATATGCCCTGAATGATCTGGATTATGACTCAAGGGAGAGATGTTCTACAGGAGACCGTTATTGTATGCTTTGCTTGGGATGCAGATGCCTTCCAGAACTTTTATTATTATGCCTGAAGCGATGCTTAAATAGAATTTTAACTTTTGTTAAACATGACACTTTTTAGGAATTGTTCCCACTACTTGGTGATAGGTTAATGTAATACGGCCTTAAATTTCTTAGGGTTTTCAGTTCATTTTCTGGTTGTAGATACTAAGGGAGAATGTTTCTTCCCTCATTCCTGAATAGGTTTTCTAGTTCAGAGAACTGAGTTTGGGGAACTCCTCCAGTTTAGGGAATGTGGGTGGCCAAACTGGCCTCTTTCCATTTTTATGTATTTATTTATTTTTTAACCCAACCCCAGAAATACAGGCGTTCCCACCTAAAAGCGGTTCCGCTTTCCGAAGTTCTGATTACCCGTCCTGTGGTCATTGCAGGTCTGGAGGAAGACGAGCCTCCATCTGACGAATCCTCAGAGGGTTAGTAGCGCCCGAACGCCGCGCCGCACCGCCTGCGTCATTCCCTTTACGTCATCCCGTCACGCAGGCTTCTTATCGCCTCGCATCAGCCCAAGGGTGAGTACAGCACAATGGGACATTTTGACAGAGACCAAATTCAGGTAACTTTTATTACAGCATATTGTTGTAATTGTTCTATTTTATTATGTTCTTATTGTTAACCTTTTATTGCGCCTCATCTGTAAATTGAACTTTATCGAAGTCTGTATAAGAAAAAAGGTTTAGCATGCAGAGCGCCCCGCTGTCCGCCCTTTCGGGCATCCCTTGAGGGTCTTCGCGTTCGAAGACCCCTTCCACCACCACCGTGGGAAAAGGGCGACTGCTATAACTTAGGTAAATTTGAGGAGTATCAACTGAGCATGCACATTTCAGCTTTCTTTTGTAATCAGGCTGTCTTCATGGAACAGTTCTCTTCCTCTCCTCTGTGCTTTAAGTCTTACCTGCTCTTATCCAGCAATGCTTGCGACTGGATGAGGTTAATCTGCCTAATACCGGGTTTAATTAACGAGCCAAGTTAGCTCTTGCATTAAGCTGTGAAGTGGCCTTTGGTATATTCTTTGATTTGCTATCTATTTTACTCCTTTTAGATCTCTAATGTGTATTGGGCCAACTCAGTGTTGGGACAGTGGAGTGATGATTTTTGGATTATGAGTGAGCTAATCTGTGGACATATTTGGGTATTTGCATAAGGTAAAATTATTTCTTGCGGTTTTTCTTAGCAACACCCAAGCTTCGCCAGCAGATAGCTATTCGTCATTAAAGAGATCTTTATTATTCCTGGAGGGATGATAGGGTTGACAGACTGTTCTGAGTGGAAGACGGAATATAAAGATGCAATTACGAAGTTCAGAAAGAGAAAGGTGTTAATTCTTGCAATTAAGTCATATTTTTGCTATATCCACGTGATATTCTGTTTTGCTTTTCTTCTTCACAGCTGAGCTTACTGATGCTTCAAGCCTCAGTCCACAGGGAGGACTCTGGATGTTTTGGATGCTCTGAAGAGAATAGCCCCTTTCTTATACTCCTATCCTGGTAGGCACTGATACCTCTCTCAGCTGGCCTTTCTGCAGTAATAAGAGCTACTATTTGAGGAGTCAGTTATGTTCTAAGACTTTGACTAAATTATTTCATTTTATGTCATGACAATGCTATAAAATAGATTTTATTATCAACATTTTTACTGAAGAAGAAATTGAAATCCAGAGAAGTTGTGTGACTACAAGACTGAAGAACATGAAATTAAGTCTCTCAAATTCTTACATCATAATTGGATGATATGTAGGAAAAAGTAATCGTATAACTATTCATTATCTGACCTCTGCAGGCATGAGGTTATGTGGGGAAACAAAAACTGTTATTAGTGTTCCCTAATGAACTGGTAGTAGAGTTTACAGTATTGGTCTGAAACTTCTTAGAATGTATTGACCTGGAGTAGCACTTTTGGATCAATAGCATAAATTGTGCTAGGTGACTGTGTCACCATAAATATTGTCTAGAGGATGGGCTTTGATTTTCTTTTTGCTTAGTTCAGATCCTTTACGTTAAATACTATAATATCCATAGTATTTATTACATAACATGGTAGAGAACATAGTGTTGTGAATATTTTAGTAGGTTCACCTAAGGCAGTGGTAGTTGGGTATGGCAAACAGTGATCTAAAAAATCTGAGCTGTCAAAGCAAATTCTTCAAAGTATAGTCACATTTTAGCATTCATGATATGGAAAAAGATAGACAGTGTTCATTGTCAACACAATTACATTCTGTTCCTGAGATGGAATTCTGTAAACATGTTTGCTTGCTTGGATCTAAGAAAATACATTTCACCCTTGAGGATTTTTACTTTTCCCCCAACTATCTCATTATTGTTTTCTTTATTGTCTTAAGGAGGTCAGTCTTAGAGCTCTGTATAGAATGATGTTTCTCACTTTATTGCACTGTACTGTACTTAAAGTATTAGCGTGAACCTGGTATTCAGACCAGCAGGTTGTAGAGTAGCTAAAATGAATCTGCGGAGGAAAGTCAGGCAAGGGCATCTGGCATAAATAAACCTGGCAGTTGGGCTCCTGTTGTATTTTATTGTATTAATAAATAATTAATTCTTTTTTTTTTTTTTCTGAAACAGCTCTATATCCTGGAGGCATTAGCTCTTGTTAATTAAGACTTTTATGTTATACCATATAATAATATACATAATACCATACACATAATATAATTGTGTTCAAAAGAGACATAACTTTCAGCCAAAATTCCTTGCATGTGGTGCTACTGGAAACATTTACTTTGCTTTATAAAGTAAGTGAGTTTCTCTAATTTAAAGAATGTATTAAGCACATATCACAAACCAAAACTGGAAATAAAGGATGTTAGGGCAACTAGCACTCATTTGTGACTTTGTTGGGAATATTGGCTTCTAATACTTAGCACAGACCTGGCAGATGAGGTGCTCAAAAGTATTTTGAATAAAGAATATAATACTCCTGTATTCTTATTGACTACATGTGGGATTCCAAACCTGTGCTAAACCTTTTACAATATAATTGTGTTAAAAAGAGACATAACTTTTCAGCCAAAATTCCTTGCATGTGGTGCTACTGGAAATACTTACCTTGCTTTATAAAGTAAGTTTCTATAATTTAAAGCATGTATTAAGCACATACCACAGACCAGAAATTCAGTCTTCCCTCAAGCTTTGGCAAGTACATGATGCTGCTCTTATTTTTCCATTAAGTACATGGTAACTCAGGCAAGTTAAATAACTTACCTAAGATCACAGGATGGTAAGGATTCACTCTGGATCTTTTTCACAACAAAGCTGTTGCTTTTCCTGCTACACTCTGCTATGTGTAATTGTAGTTTTTATATATCTAGTCATTTTTCAAATGAATAGGAGTACTTGAAAGCAAAGGATTTTTATAATAAAATAGTCCTTATAAAAACTATTTCAGGGAATGCCTTAAAAATAGTGTACATTATCCTTCTATCTCTTTTTGTAAATTTGATTTTTGTATGTTAATTTAAAGTATATCTATAGCAATATTATCAGTATTTTTTCAAAAAATATATTGCATGTATATTTCATATTCAGCTTTGTAATATGGTACTTTATGCATACTATTTTATTATAATAATCATACATTTTTAAAATAATAATCATACATTAAATTGGTACATTACTCTTATTTACAAATGGGGCAATAAAGAACAGTGAGGTTAAATTACTTGTCCTAGGATATGTAACTGTGGAATTGGAAAACTGTATGATTTTTTTTACCTAAATTTTCTTAAGTCTATTGGCTCCTAGATCAATTATGGAAATTCCTAGAATATTATAAATATTGCCTAGCTAAAATTTAAATCACAATAATTGCCAAATTTTATTCTAACATTAGAGGGGAAATATCACACTGTTTTAGGCAGTTTCTTTTTGTCATTAAATATAACACTCTGAATAATTTTGATTTTCCAGTAAAGAAGCTTAATTTTACATGAAATTTATTGCCTTTTAAACAGTTACTGTCAATCATTCTCCACATTTCTTTGACCATTACAATTTAAGAATCAAATAGAACAGATAATTTTCTCAGATGACAGAAATATAGGAACATACGTAACATTATCATTGTGACTTATTGCTGAACTTGTAGAGGAAAAACATTTTTACTGATAAATTCCTACAAGAATATTTACTTCTTTCACCCAACTCTTTACAAATGACACTTGAGAGGTGGGTGACTAACATTCTGATTTTTTCAGCCTATCAAGGTATTGTTCTGAGGATTGCTTGTTGCAGGAATTAAAATTGTTATCTTTCAGATGCCTATGAGGTGTAGAGGTGACTTATTTTTGTTTAGTCTGCTTACTGAGTGGTGTGGACTAAGGAAGTTAATAAATTAGCAACACAGGGTTTCAGTAAGGATATTATTTGCTTGACTGGCTGTGTGGGCTGATACCTTGCTTGAAATATAGAGAAAGGAGGCAGCTGGTGTTGCAGAAACTGTGGTAAAGAGAGGGTGACTGGAAGACTTGAGTATACAAGCCGTTTTCCATCAGGATCCAGACACCTAAGCACTGTCCTTTGCATACAAAATCTTATGTCTAATTATTTCCCCATATGTTTTTTGTATGTAATGAATATATTGACCTGTTTTCTGTTGTAGGCAGATACCCCAGTTTACAAGTATATACACAGATATACTTGAATATGTGAAATATAACCATGGAGCCAACATTTAGAATTCCAGAACTACCTCATTTTTTTAAAAAGATTTTATTCATTTATTTGACAGAGAGAGATCACAAGTAGACAGAGAGGCAGGCAGAGAGAGAGAGAAGCAGGCTCCCCGCCGAGCAGAGAGCCCAATGCGGGACTCGATCCCAGGACCCTGAGATCACGACCCGAGCCGAAGGCAGTGGCTTAACCCACTGAGCCACCCAGGCGCCCACTACCTCATTTTTAAAATAAATTTTACTTCTTATTATGTCAAAATATGTTTCAAAGTGATTAGGAAAGAACATTAGGGATCAAAGCCAATGGTTAAGAAAGAATTCTTGAGACATCTTTGATGCTTGCAATAAGGTGGTTATATTAAAGCCTGGGGACAGGACCCTTGGACAGAAAGAACTGTACTGGGGTCATGAGGAGTGGCCCAATATAAACCTTCAAGTTGGGAGGGGGTTAGTGATAACATAAGTCTCTTAGGAATTTGGGAGCAAGGTTTCCAGGACCCTGAGAAGACTAACTATTATTGGGAAAAGGTCATTTATTACCGTCTAATAAAACCTAAGTCATGAGACCCTTCAGATATATATTGGTTAGTCAAATGCTTGGGGAATGATTGCCCACACTTATCTTGGGGGGTGCTTAAAGATAAAGAAATTTCTAAAGGAATTTTTATATGTTAAAACAGATTTACAGGATCCTGGGAGTTGGACTGATGTTGCCTTTTTGCCCTTAGCAAAGTATTAACATGCAGGCAGTTGAGTCCCTAGACGAATGTTACTCTGCCTATTTCAAGGACCTGTCAGTGGGCTGTAGGTAGTAAGGAAATATAATAATTTTCCTTCTGCCTTTTTTTTCCCACATCAAATGGATGTTTGGTATAGAAAGAATAAAATAGTGAAGAAGTATATAAAATGAAAGTTAAATCTTTCTTTCTTTCTTTCTTTTTTATTAAAGATTTTATTTATTTATTTGACAGAGATCACAAGTAGGCAGAGAGGCAGGCAGAGAGGGAGAGAGGAAGCGGGCTCCCTGCTGAGCAGAGAGCCCGTGTGGGGCTTGATCCCAGGATCCTGGGATCATGACCTGAGCCGAAGGCAGAGGCTTTAGCCCACTGAGCCACCCACAAACTCCTGAAAGCTTAAATCTTTCTACTCCAAACCAATCACACTTTCTAGAGGAAATGACTTATAGAATAGATGGATCCTTCAAGAAATTTTCCTATAAATTTTTTGTTATTATTTTATCTGATTTTTTTTTTTCCTGTAAAAAGAGACCACAGCATCTTTCCATAGGACTGTATAATTTCAAAGCAATTGCTGTTTAGGAACACAACAAAAAAACAAAAACAAAATGATCTGTAAATTTGGACAAGTCTTGGTTTAGAATTCTTGGATATTAAATTATTAGTTAGGACCCTTTGGCTGTGAAGAAAGAAAATTCATTTTATATTGTTAAAAAGGAATTTTTATTGACTTACAAAGTTGAAAAGTCCATGAGTAATGTGGCTTCCTGGGGGATCAAATGACAACATCATACTTATCATTTATTCTGTTCTTTTGTACCACTTCTTCTTCATTGGTTACATTCTCTGGTAGGTCTAGCTTCATGGTGACAAGAGGGTTGCAGCAACCCTTACCTTGAGTTCACTTAGTTTCAAATGTAGCAGTGAAAAATAATTCATTTCCAGAATTGAATCTTACTGGTTCTTACTGATCTGAATTGAGGCACGTACCCATTTGTATTAATTTGGTAAGGCTGCCATAACAGACTAGATGGCTTGAGCAACAGGAATTTATTTTCTCACATTTCTGGAAGCTAGAAGTCCAAGTTTAAGGTGTCAGCTGGTTTAGCTTTTTCTGAGGCCTCCTCTTTGGTTTGCAGTTTGCCATTTTTTCTCTATGTTTTCCCATGATGTCTCTCTGTGTGTTTGTGTTCTAATCTTCTCTTCCTATAAAGCCACCAGTCATATTGTTATAAGGACCACCCTAATGACCTTATTTAACTGTATTTACTTCTTTAAAGGCCCTATTTCCAAATACAGTCACATTCTGAGTTACTGGGGATTAGGATTTCAACATATGAATTTGCTGGGAATGGGGGGAGGACATAATGCAGCTTGTAACACTATTCCTGTATTGCCACTGTTGCATTCCTACATAATCACATGCCTATCCTAGATCAAATACCACATTTAGATCTAATAGAATAGTCAAAGGACCGAAAATTGTGAAAAATGGATCCCTAAGTGAAAACTAGCCACTCTTACCAACATGATGGTGAGTGGGTGCTATCCAGTCAAAAGCCAACAAGTGTCCATTTCACTAAGAAAATATAGGTTAAGATGACAATATCAGCAGCAGATATTTTGGTAATAAATTAATAATAAAGAATTAACTAGTACAGGAAGAAGTAGATTCTTGAACTTCAAATTTTTACTTCAGTGGAAAGAAAAATATTATCTTTCTTAAGAAAGAGAAATAGTAGCTTCACCAAAAACAATTTCTGTTAAGAAAAATGGTAATCTGAGACTAGGATCTTAGTTCTTTTTTAAAAATTTATTTATTTGAGAGAGAGAGCAAGCACACAAGTGTGGGGGGCGGCACGCTGAGGGAGAGGTAGAAATAGACTCCCGCTGAGTATGGAGCCCCATATGCAGCTCGATTCCAGGACTCTAACTAAGATCATGTCCTGAGCCAAAGACTTAACCATCTGAGCCACCTGGACTCCCAAGATGTTAGTTCTATTATCTCTCTTAAACTTTGAGTAACTGAGCAAAATGTCACAGCCAATATGGGGCTTTCTATAATAGGGTATGGCCTTGTTTATCTCAATTTTTTAACATTCAGAAACAAGTGATTTTTTTTCTCCATAAAATGTTTTTACAATTCTTCACCTACAGAACAAAACAAAACAACTTTCTAATACTAGGAAAAAGAAACAAAATATATACGTATATATACATACACACACATATACCTATATATGTGTGTGTATACATACATTCCCCACATCTTCTTTATCCATTCAAAAACTGATGAACACTTGAGCAGCTTATATACTTTGGCTTTGTAAATAATGCTGTTATAAACATTGAGGTGCCTGTACTCCTTTGAAATAATGTTTTTTTATTTTTGGGATAAATAGCAGTGTGATTGCTGGACTGTGAGATAATTCTATTTTTTAACTTTTTGAGGAACCTCAATACTCTTTTATAGAGTGGCTGTACCAGTTTGCATTCCCATCAATAGTGCAGGAAGATTCCCCTTGCTCCACATCCAGGCCAACACCTGTAGTTTCTGGTGTGTTTGATTTTAGTTTGATTTTTAGTGTGTTTGGTTTTAGGTTGAGATGATATCTTTTGGAGTTTCAATTTGCATTTCCCTGAAGATAAGTGATGATGAGTGTCTTTTTTTTTTTCTTTTTAACATATAATGTATTATTTGCTTCAGGGGTACACAACTCTGAATCATCAGTTTTAAACAATTTACAGCACTCACTATAGTACACACACAGGGTGGCTGGGTTATGGACATGAGCGTCTTTTCATATGTCTGTTGGCCATCTGGATGTCTTATTTGGAGAAATATCTGTTCATGTCTTCTGGCCATTTTTAGACTGGATTATTTGTTTTTTGGATGTTGAGTTGTATAAATTCTTTATATATTTTGGATTCTAACCTTTTAAATAAAGATATTTGTAAATATCTTACCTATTCTGTAGGTTACCTTATAGTTTTGTTGATTATTTCCTTTGCCATGCAGGAGCTTTCTCTTTTGATGTAGACCCACGTTTATTTTTGCTTTTGTTTCCCTTACCTCAGGAAATAGGGCTAGGAAAAAGTTGCTGTGGCCAATGTCAAAGACTTTACTGCCTCTATTCTCTTCTAGGATTTTTATGGTTTCAGGTCTCATATCTAGGTCTTTAATCTATTTTGAGTTTATTTTTTTAATGTGGTGAAGAGAGTGGTCCTGTTTCATTCTTCTGCATGTTGCTCTCCAGTGTTCCCAACACTACTTGTTGAAAGGACTGTCTTTTTCCAATTGGATAGTCTTTCTTGCTTTGTTGAAGATTAATTGGCTATATAATTGTGGGTTTATTTCTGGGTATTCTTTCTTTTTCTATTGATTTGTGTCTGTTTTTATGTCAGTACCATACTGTTTTGATCACTACAGCTTTATAATGTAATTTGAAGTCGGGAATTGTGATGCCTCCAGCTTTGCTTTTGTGTTTCAAGGTTGCTTTTGCTAGCTATTAAGGGTCTTTTTTTGTTCCATATACACTTTAGGATTGTATGCTCTAATTCTATGAAAAATGCTGGTGGTATTTTGATAGGGATTGCATTGACTGCATTGGGTAGTACAGACATTTTAACAATATTTGTTCTTTTAATCCATAAGCATAGAATGTCTTTCCATTTCTTTGTGTCCTCTTCAATTTCTTTCCTCAATATTTTATAATTTTCAGAGTACAAGTCTTCCCTTCATCTCTTTGGTTAGGTTTCCTAAGTATCTTATTATTTTTGGTGCAATTGTTAAGTGGAATTGTTTTATTTCTCTGTCTGCTCTTTTGTTACTGGTGTATAGAAATGCAGTAGATTTATGTACATTGTATATCCTGCAAATTTACTGAATTTGTTTATCAGTTCTAGCAGTTTTTTCTTGGAGTCTTTTGCGTTTTCCATATATGGTATCATATCATTTGCAAACAATGAAAATTTTACTTCTTTCTCACCAACTTGGATGCCTTTCATTTCTTTTTGTTGTTTGATTGCTGTGGCTACCACTTCCAGCAGTATGCTGAATAAAAGTGGTGAGAATGGACATCCCTCTCTCTTTCCTGACCTTAGGGGAACTGCTCTTGACTTTTCCCCATTAAGGATGATATTAGCTGTGCACTTTCCACATATGGTCTTTATTCTGTTCAGGTATGTTTCCTCTAAACATTTGTTGAGGGTTTTTATGTGATGTATCATATTGATTGATTTGTGATATTGAACCACCCTTGTACCCAGGAATAAATCCTACTTGATCATGGTGAATGACTTTATAAAATGTATTGTTGGATTTTGTTTGCTAGTATTTTGTTGAGGATTTTTACATTTATGTTCATCAGAGATAATGGCATGTAGTTCTTTTTCTTTTTTTGTGATGTCTTTATCTGGTTTTGGTATTGGGATAATGCTGGTGTCATAGAATGGGTTTGGAAGTTTTCCTTCCTCTTTTGTGTTTTGGAATAGTTTGAGAAGAATAGATATTAACTCTTCTTTAAATGTTTGTTAGAGTTTACTTGTTAAGCCATCTGGTTCTGAATTTTCATTTGTTGGCAATTTTTTTTACTACTGATTCAATCTCTTTTTGGTTATCAGTATATACAAATTTTCTATTTCTTCTTGTTTCAGTTTTGGTAGTTCGTATGCTTCTAGGAATTTATTTATTTCTTCTAGGTTGTCCAATTTATTGGCATATAGTTTTTTATAATATTTGCTTATAATTGTTTGTATTTCTGTGCTTTTTTTTTTCATTTTATTTTATATTATTTCTTTCCAGTGTTCCAAAATTCATTATTTATGCACCACACCCAGTTCTCCATGCAATAGTGCCCTCCATAATACCCACTGCCAGGCTCACCCGAACCCCCATCCTCATCCCCTCCAAAATCTTCAGTTTGTTTCTCAGAGTCCGCAGTCTCTCATGGTTTGTCTCCCACTCCAATTTACCCCATCTTTGTGCTGTTTGTTATTTTTATTCTCTCATTTGTGATTTTGAGTCCTTTTTTTCTCAATATGTCTTAGCAAGAGATTTTTAATATTTCTTTCATCCCAAGAATGAGAATTCATCCTCACTTCTTTCCAGATTGAGAAACCCATAATCCAATAAGGATATACTATTTCTAGTAATATAATCAGTAAAGTTGTCATAAAAAGTTATATACCATAGAGGCTTTACTTTTTTTACAGTCCCCATGAACCCACAAAGAAAATCTCAGTATCTCTCAATAAATTCCAGAAAGTAGAAAGTAAAATATTTAGTAAATCTCTAAATTTCTGAATGTAAACTAGTAAAACCAGATATACCTAACAAAATAAAAACAAATGAAACAATAACTTTTATTTATATGTTGAATTAAATAGAAAATAAAAATACTACATACAACAACTTAAGGAAAACAAAATAAAAAGCATTTAGTGTAGGATATTGAACAAATACATCCACGGAAAGCAAAAAAAAAAAAAAAAGTGAATTCATGAAGATAAAAGGATAAATTAAAGCATAAATTAGAAGTAGAAAAAAATAGAACTTATGTAAGGAGGCTTAAATAATAGTAACAAACCCATTCCAATGGTAACTTTCCACTTACCTTCATCAAAGTGTAGCTGGGAAGATATGAAAGCTCAAATACATAGATTTAAGAGTGAGGAGAAGGAATGATCCACCAATACAGAAATAATAGAGCTAC
Organism: Mustela nigripes; assembly: GCF_022355385.1. NCBI lineage: Eukaryota > Metazoa > Chordata > Mammalia > Carnivora > Mustelidae > Mustela > Mustela nigripes. The sequence continues at coordinate 73,817,049 of NC_081562.1, forward strand.
AAAAATAGTCGTCAAAAATCTGGGCCAATAAATATGAAAAGCTCCTTGAACGGATATTTTTTCAGAAAATAGGTTACCCAAATTGATACCTAAAGGAATAGAAAAATATAAACATCTAACAACCATGAAGGAAATTAGTTGTCAAAAAACCAGTACATTCACCTCCATCTATTTTTGAAGATAAGAACTTTTATGTGTACAGTGTTCTGACAGCAATATTTATTATCTATAATACTGAAAAAATTACTTCCAACTATCCTGAGATTATATTTATACATTGTCTAAATGTATATGTTCTGATATATGTGTTATCAGTTTTAGATATTTTAATTAGTTTAAAACATTTATTTACTTACTTTGGTTAACACATTTTTCCCCTGCTGAGCAGAGAGCATTGCTATGCAAACTTCTATAAGCCAAAATAGTGTAAAGTTAAAAAGCAATTACCATTAATGTATATGGAAAATTTTTTTGAGCATTCCCAGGCCTCCAAAATAACCTCTCAGGCTTTTCTGATACCTTAGGACAAATCTAATTAACAGAGGCATGAAATAAATGCAGTAAAACACAGGTGCTCACACAGTTCAAAGCTATGGCAGCTTGATGCCAGGTGTAGTTTCCAGTGAAAGTGCTTGGCAGGACCACTCATGCTATTCCTGGTGTACACTGCCCCTCTAACAGCTCTGCTGCAAAACAAACACTGAATGCTATTTTTGCTTCTTGTCTTTTTTTGTAAAAGTGAAAATTCTCTTCAGATTTCTTTTGGTTAACAAAAGCAGGTGTTACTAATGTAGGTCTTTTGTAAAAGTGAAATGATATACTGTGAACTTTTGAAAAACAGGGTGTGTGGGGATACTTGTATCCTCCTGTCTGTTTGGAATTCAGTGTCTTCTTTGAAATTGTTCTTATTAATTATAAAATCTAGAATCACCTTATTAGGGGAAGTCTTGTCATTTAATTCTCTCCATTTCCAAATTAGGAAATCTATCTATAGAGGTGATGCAATTTTCTTTTTCATGGCCATCTAGCAAGCTAGTGGTAAAACAAGCACTAGAAAAAAATGGATTACCTGACCAGAGTAAATAATGTAGAAGAAGGTTCCTCTTCCAGGGTTTGGGTGAAGGGAATTACATATAATTAACTGGCAGTCTTTACTCTGTAAGTACTTTAACCTTAATTGTTAGTGTAAAACATTTACAGATTCTCATTGCTTACGTATATACTCTGTTTAAGGCTAGCAGAGCAATGAAGCAAATTTGTAAAACTATTTTAAAAACTTCCCGAGTTAGTAAAAATATATTCTGAAGAGGTTTTTCTTCAAACTTAGAGCTGAGAATAACAGATGTCTCACAAATTGCAGTTTTTGTAGACATCTAAGAATTTGAAAGTGGTCCCCAAAGGTTACTAAGACCCTCACTATAAATGAAAAAAATGGAATCATCAGTGCACAGCCTGGATAAGCAGTAATGTCACATCCTGACATTACCACACCATCAAAGCTGCTGAGAAAAAGCAAACTGGGCAGCAACAGCTGTATTGCCAAATGGTGAAAATGTTAAAATGTTGCAGAGATCAGTGGAAGTTATTTATATTCACCAGAAAGATACACTGATGAGGCAGGTTTCATTTAATTAGTGTGTTACAAGAACAAGTCCTTCAAGTGTGAATGAGGACACAAACTTCCTGATTTTTCTTTTCTCTTTTGACAAAGGTTATTTTAAACCTGGTCCAGAAGTCTTATGAGGGTCAGCCCTTGGTTACATACTCAGTCACTCCACAGACCTGGAAGAACTTTCACATAGCCTTGTAAGGGTAGGGATTTGTTTGTTTTGCTCACTGTTACAACCCCGTATCTGTAATAGTACCTGCAACATAGTGCATGTTCCATCAATATTCACCAAATGCACACATTATTTCTCTAACAATATTCCCCTCTTATATCATATTTCCATTTAGTTCTTATTATCTCTTGCCTGGGTTGTCATAGCAGCCTTCAATCCAGTTTCCTTAACTATGATCTTATCTCTGTTTTTCATGTGTGTTTCAATCTAGAGCCAGATCTAAAATGTACTTCTGATCTTGCCACTCTATAGTCTAAAAGTCTTTAAAAGTTCACCATCATTTGCAGGATCAAGCTAAAGGTATTTAAGGTGGTATATGAGGTCCTCCATGATTTGACCTAAGCCCTCTTCAAGTGCATATCTCAGTGCTAGGTGCTTCATAATTTATGTTCTGTTTATGTTTATTTACTTTATGTTCTAATAACCACAAATTGCCTTATTGTTTTCTACACATACCAGAGTTTTCTTCCATTTCCTTCATGTGTTACTTCTGCTTGGAATGTGTCAACCTCCCACTTACCTTTAAGATTCAGCAAAGGAGGGGCACCTGGGTGGCTCAGTGGGTTAAAGCCTCTGCCTTCAGCTCAGGTCATGATCCCAGGCCCCGCATCGGGCTCTCTGCTCAACTGCGAGCCTGCTTCCTCCCCTCTCTCTGCTTGCTTCTCTGCCTACTTGTGATCTCTTTCTGTCGAATAAAGAAAAATGGTTAAAAAAAATTCAGCAAAGGAATATTAATTTACCCTTTTCCTTTACCTTCTGGCTCAGTTATCTGCCTAATTCAGCATGTCATGTACCTTAGGAATATGACTATTATAGAACTTGCCACACTGCTCTGTGATAGTCTATTTATGAACCCAACTCACCCCCCAAACAGTAAGCTTCTCCAAAGTAAGGACAAGTTCTCATCCATTTTTAGATTCCCAGTGCCTTGAACAATAAATGGTATTTAGCAGACTCCACAAATTTGTCAACTTACTTTGTAGATAGAAAGGGAAGAAAAGTATCTTGTGACTCTGGGGGAGCATGCCCAAGATTGGGAAAGAATACATATTTTTTTATGTTTTATACAAGAGATTCTGTGCAAAGAACCAAATAAACTACCTAATTAAAAAAAGAGTCAAAACGAAAAGAACTGGTTCCATCTCCTCATTCTCACAAATAAGGAGAAACTGGTTGCAAGCTGCAAACTAGAAGAAAGAAGTGAAAGCAGCTGGTGGAGAAAATTATCCTGAGTAGGCGGCAGGAAGAAGGCAGGTGACCTATTCTAATCAGAATGTGATGGAGGTGATCTGTCTCTCTGGGGCGTGAAGTGGACATGCTTCATAATTTAAATGCTCCCTCTGTGTGAAGTGGTTCTTTGAATCTCACATAGAGATCTCATCTATTTGGACCAGAGGGAATGCCTGATAGAAATAACTTGGGGATTTGCTCTTGACATCTGAGCATTCTCTCTGCTTCCTCTGAGACTTTGTTAGCTTGAATCCTTTACAGCATGTAAGTGAGCTTGCCACTTGGTAAGATTTGAATTTGTGTGATCTCTGTATTAGCTCAGCTCATGGACATTTCTGGTTGCCTAAAAATGTTCATTCTCTTCTTTTTTGCTTTCAGAACTCTAATTTTGTACATATTCTTGAAGAATAGTGGATATGTAACACAGGTCTATCCAATGAAAGAGAAGCAGATATCTTCAGATGGGGCCTTTAGAAAGTTCTTTTAAAAGTAGAATTGGCTGGCTTGTTTCTTTAGCTTTCTCATTTTCTCACTTTCTTTTTCTATCTTTATTTTCTTTTTCTTTTTCTTTTTTTTTTTTAAAAAAAAAAAAACATTTGCTTTTCCTACTTAGACCTGGAACATCCATATTATAAGCATGAGGGAAAGGAACACATGCTAAAAGTGTTGTGTTGCTAACAGAAGAGCTTGGGGGCTCTGAGAGATATTTCTTTGGCCTTTTAGAGTGAAATTATAATATGCACTTCTCATTTTGTAAGGAAAAATATTACTCTTCTGCCTCATTGTGGCTAGGACATTGGTATTCATGAAGTAGGATCTATTCTTAAGTGCTAACAGTATCTTAATGTCATTAGAGGAAAGCTCTTGAGTAGATGACTTTTAAGTGTTGAAGAATACTTTAACTGTCTTCTGTTTGGAGAATGTGAGGCCAGAGTTTCATATTGATGGATTAGGGCTGCAACAATGAAAATAAAATTGCTTTCTGTTGTAAATAAGAAAAAAAACTAGCAGTTTGGGAGTGAGAAGAGGATGTGTGAGGAGATTAGAGAATGAGAAAGAAGAAGGAATACAGTGAAGGGGCAGCTGCTGAGGAGGATCTTAAGGCAATACAGTAGCAAGCTTGGATCATGAGGATGAGGGCACTTCCCCTCCCCTGCAAAAGAAAAAGAAAAAGAAAAAGAAAAAGAAAAAGAAAAAAGAAAACCCCCTGTAGAGAGCAATGGAGAGGGGCATCAGAAACAGAAATTACTAATATTAAGTATTGTATTCTTGCTTTTTTGATGCTTAACTGCATTTCTGTTAACCTAACAATTTCAGCAAAATTCTCTGTTCTCTTAGGAGTAACTAAAAGGGGGCAAATGTCTAGCCTGGCTGAGCTGTATAGGAAGTAATTAGGTTCCATGGGAGGCAAATAATTATGAGGGGACAATTGAATCTTCAGATAAAGCAGGGAATCAGAGAAAGGGGCATGTTGGTGCAGTGCAATTCTTTAATATTCCTCTAAGGAAAACTTGGGGTTCTTCAGCCCTCCAGGTGGTATAAAGAGGAAGGCTTGTTTGAGACCGTAAAGGAGGAAATTATGACTCTAAAATTTTGGAGGACCCGGGAATATGCAGGTGGTTAATACTTGGGTTTCATGGAAGAAAAGTGGCACACTTTCCCTTGAGGTTTTCCAGACTGCACTAATCTTCAGAACAGTTGCTTCCATTTAGGCAAGTGAGCACCATGGGAAAGAATTTTTTTCTTTTTTGTAACTTTAAATGAATGTTTCTAAAGCTGCTAAATTGAAAATCTGTCCTGCATTATTTTGCTTAACTCCAGGGACCATGTTTTGTAGAAGAGCTAATTCATCTTTTCCCCATGAGAGTTTTGATGACATCATAGAAAAGGTGAATAACATCACTCTTGGGTGTGTTCACTCATTTATGATGGTCTCTGAAGTATAATTTCAAGAAAACTTAGAGATTATCTTTTAGAGAAAATCATGACGGCTAGCCTATTGTATTTGGATAGATGGCCATTTTTTCCCCAATGAAGAGTCCTAACTGATGAGAGGCAGCTTAGGAGCAGTATCATTATTGCTGTTATATTTCATCTGCATTCTAATTTCCACACTTCTGCATAATATTCACTTATGCAAATTCTTTTATTGAAACTCCAAACAATTTAGCTCTCTATAAAATGTTTGGACTATTATGGTATACGCTTTTGTTGTTTTCTCTTAAATATCTGTATATTTATACTCTTTCAGTATGGGTTCAGGGAAGAAATAAAATATTTTCTTAAGAATTTCAAGCACAAGCAAATGGCAGGAAATGAGAGCTTATATAGTTGTTTGGATGGGCTAAAGTTGTTTGGAGGAGTGATGTTCAGAGGGCTTCCATTGGATATTTGGCATTTTAGGGCGCTTATATAAATTTAAATATGGATAGTGCATTAGATGACATTATAAGTTTTTACCTTTTTAGGTGTGATGATCATCTCTACATCTATAGTTATGTAAGACATGTATTTTGAAATCTTCAGAATGAGGTATTAAGTCTACAATTTACTTTCAAGTGGTTTTGCGAAATAAATCACACACACACACAGAAGGCAAATGTGGTTAAGAAGTTAAGTGGGTGTTCTTTGTATTATTCTTTCAAATTTTATGAAGATCTGAAACTTCTAAAAACTGGAAAAAAGAAATGAATTCTGTCACTCAAGCTCACCTTATTAGCAGAGAAGGTGCTATTATTGCCAGTCTATGAATGTTCAGGATGGCTTCTTTACAGACCAGTACCACTGATAAAGGACCTGGGTTAGCAGCCTCTAGTGAAGGGTGGTTCACAGCATCAAAACTTACTGAATGAGACACTCAACATGTTAGTACTGATCAAACGAGGTTTGATTAAGAAGAACCATATTTCATTGAATTCAAGATGTAAAGTATTTTTAAATTTTCATATATAACCGAGTTCATATATAACCAAGAAAGAAACAATTTGTTCATATTGTATAATGTTTTCCAATGGTAATTTAAGGAAGGATCCCAGTATAAGATATGTTAAAATATGAAAAAAAGCACGAGTCCTAGAATCAATAAAGTACAATATTCCTCAAGGAAAAGTGGTGATTATGTCAGAGAATCATTATAATTCCATCTAGATTTAGTCATCGTCCTATTTATTGCACCTCTGAGCAAAAAAGATTGAGTTTTAATAATGATTCAGCCATAAGGTCTCCTTCCAGGGGCACACACATGGTCGCAACTATTAGTTATAGAAGTAGTAGAGCAAAATGGTAGAGAAGGATTGTGTAGAAGAAAGACGAGGTGTTTTGTTTGTTTGTTTGTTTTAATTTTTTTAAATTTTTATTTACTTATTTGACAGAGAGATCCCAAGTAGGCAGAGAAGCAGGCAGAGAGAGAGGAGGAAGCAGGCTCCCTGCTGAGCAGAGAGCCCGATTCGGGGCATGATCACAGGACCCTGAGATCATGACCTGAGCCAAAGGCAGAGGCTTTAACACACTGAGCCACCCAGGTGCCCTGAAAGAAGAGGTTTTGACTGCTGTCATGCATTTGGCTTCTATGCCATTGGGTCACTAATGTTCTCAGTTTCAGGATATAGATAAAGAATTTCTTTTCTAAATAACAATAAATAGTACAGGTGAGAAATAATAAAAACAAAAAAAATCACATTAACTACAGCTTAACACTGTACAGAGTAAAATCACAGAAAAAAGTCAAATTAAAAAAACAAAACACCCTTACCCCTAAAAATAGCACTTGATTCCTGGCAGCACTAAGACCTGGTGGAAGATCATATTATTGTCAATATATTTGCTACCTCTTTCCTTGGGAGGATTATATATCCTTTCTCTGTTTTGTCTCAGGAGTGACCATGTGACTTGCATTGGCCAATGAAATGGTTGGGAGTGCCATGTGTCACTTTGTGCATAGTTTTAAAAGTGAGTTCTTAGTCAGCCATATTCTCTCTCTTCCATTGCCCTGAGACTCAAGGAGGGATGGTTTTGTTAAGTCTGGATCTTGAAGGAAAGGCAATGATGTGGTCAGAGTTGCATCAAAACAGTTGTAGACATGCAACATGAATAAGAAATAGGTCTTCTTTTTAAAATCTTGGCGTTTTTGGAGTTTTCAGTGCAGCATGACCTCATTAGGCTATTACTTTGACGAAGAAATATTTGATATCAGAGAAATAATCAGTGACCATAGTCACATAACAATGATAATGTCTAATAACATCCTAAAGAAATTTATTACAGATTAGAATTGTTAGAACTAAGTACTCTTGACGAAAGTATATCTGCAAAATTTGTCATTTCTTTCCAATTCAGGGTAACTGAGCTATTAAGATAGCCATAAAATAATGTTTATTCACTATATACTTGGGGTTGCTTGTTAAAATAGATAATCATCATTAAAAAACCACGTGACGGAAACCAATATTAATGTTGAGGTGGTGAAACAATTAAAAAAATCATCATTTATTTAGCATTTGTTATGTGCCATATACTCATCTACCTTCATGATAATTCTATGAGTTAAGCATTTTATCAATGAGGAAATAAAAGTCCCAAGAGAGTAAATAGTGAGCCCACTCTTACCCATTTAGTAATGTAAGAACTAGAGTTAAAACTGGAGGAGCCTCTCCTCTGACTAGCATACTTAGCCTCAGTGAGATAATTTAGTTGCAAGTAGTGTGTAATGTGGGATACATAACCTGTAATGTGGAGAGTTTGCAGTTGTGACCATGTCAGTTATGGTAGAAATGTCATTGCTAGGAATATAAAAGATTAAAAAAATTAGTAGTTCATGGGGAAACAGTATTACTCAGGATAATTACCTTTTTCTTCCTTTCCACACTCATTTGAAATGTATCTTGAACGGCCTTGATGTCATTTTTAAATTATCTGTCTTCTGGATGTTGTTCCCTGATAAACATTTCACAACTTGAGTTCGATTATAAAGATCCAAATAGCTCTGAAATTGGGTTCAATATGACCTGCCCATTTGAACAGCATATACCTTCCTTCAAAGATCAAAAACAGAATAAATGTCAGACTCAGAATACGTTTGTCAGATGCTTAGCATGGTTAATTTGGCATTTGTATTTGAAAGTGGTGTTTATTTTGTCTTTTTAAAGCTATTTTAATTCATATAGTGTCATATCTGACCTGTCAAGTCCTTGGCTCTGGATTTATACCATCCTGCTAAGGAGTCCACCCAGTTCAAGTCTCAATTTCAGTCATTCTGAGGAAGACTTTCAATTCCTATGGGTGCCCAGTTACTCTTCTGTTCTTGCAACAGTCTGGCTGTTTTAGAAAGAGCAGGCCTGGGAGCACCTGGGTGGCTCAGTAGGTTAAACATCTGACTCTTGATTTTGGTTTCAGTCGTGATCTCAATGTCATGACATCAGGGTCATGAGATGGAACCCAACAGTCTCCTTGCCCAGCACAGAGCCTGGTTAAGATTCTCTCTCTCTCCCCCACTCTGTTCTCAGTCTCTCTCTATCTTAAAGAAGAAAAGGAGCAGGCCTCTCTAGACTGTGAACTAAAGATTATTTTTATATATGATATGTCAAACTCATTTGCTCTTAACTAGCTGAACTTTGTTGATTGGCAGTTATTTTCCATGCTCTTGAAACTAACCAACTTCCTTCTTCCCTCTTTCCCTCTTTTTTTCTTCCTCCTGTTTCTTTGCCTACCAACCTATTCAAAATCTTTTTTTTCTTGTGGAAATAGTGGTGTTCTGGTAAGTATTTAATAACTGGCATGCTTTCTTTCTTTCTTTCTTTCTTTCTTTCTTTATTTTTTTTTTTTCCCAACAACTGACTTTGAGAAAGAAAGAGATGAAAGTTCAATTTGTACTATATGCAAATTTCTGGATATAAATCCTCTCATCATGGACAATTTTAAGTTACTAACATAATGTAAATAATCATGGAGTTGGGATGAAGTGTGTCCAATTGGCTTTCCAGAGGTGGTAGGAACTAGCACCAGTACAACACTGTGCAATCCAGATTTTTTCATTTTCATGACAGTATTTTTACTGACATAATTTCTTACATGTATTTAAAGAAGTAAACTAAAACATCCACTTTGAAAAATTAATGAACACTTAGAGGTTCCTCTTTCTCAATCTACATAATGTAAGCAAAAGACTATATTTAATTTATAAATTTTGATTAAAAAACTTAAAGTTTGAATAGGCAAATAAATTCATAAAGTTCAGAATTAAAAATAATGTAAAACAGTATAAATTGAGTAAAATATTACATTTGTTTCTGATCATTAAAAAGAGCCACATATTTTATAGTGAAGGCAGACTATCCTAATTTTACCTAACAGTTTGGTAAGAATTTATTTTGTATTCTTAAGTAAAGTGAGAATGGCAGACTAATGCTTTCTAATTTTATATGTGGCCTCAAGGATTCCTGGTCATCTCATAGTCTTTATTTTATGAACTTCCAGTTTCATTCATTGTAAAAGTCCTTCCAAAACTTTTCTGTTTCAAATCCTATCCAGCCATGTTACTTCAATCTTTTATTTCCTCCAGCTGTTTGAGAAAAAAGACTTGTAATAAATCCAAGATCACAAAACAATTTTTCCAAAAATCAAATAGGCTGAAAGTTTTATGTTAAACTCTTTCAGAATAAGGTTGCAAAATAACTTTCAACCTTTCTCTCCTAGGTATGGACCATCTCCTGCCCTTTCCTCCCTCATGCTTAATTTGCGGTTTTTGGCTTTTTTTCCCTTTTGAGTAGCCTTCATCTTCCATTTCTCTAATGCCTTCTGGTTGAAATCCTGCTGAAAGTCCATTTCTGAACCCAGTATTGTTCTTGGGAAATTAAAAAAAATCATAGTTATCTGTGTTCTTACTTTTAATGTAATTGTATAAATATGTGTTATTTAATATTAATTAAGGACTTGTAGAAATTATTCATATTGTTCTCAGCAAGGAAGAACCGACTCATTAGGTGAAATTCCTTTGACTTTTAAAACTCTACCTTATAAGAATAGTTATGATTGTTTTTAACAACCATTTCCATATTAAAATTCACTTCTGGATAAGAACAGTTAAATTGTTCATTAAGGGTAATTTTCTCAGAAGATATAAAGTTGCTAAATTAAAAGCAAGTTTCACAATGGAAATGTTATCTTAGCATTAACTCTGGCATAGATAAGTTAGACTTAATGCCCATTTTATGAAATATTGATTAGTATATCAATGAAAATTCCATTAGGGCATTATAAAGTTGTTAATAAACTCATTTCATCTCTATTTTTCTCCCCAGGAAGGAATGGATATATTAAAACTCGGGTTTTTTCCTTTATTTTGCCAAATTTTCAGTCAATTTCCACAGAGTGCCACTTTAAAGATATTCCCAATGTGGTAGATTTACTTTAATGGATTTCTGAGTAGATTGGAATCAGTGGACTTGGCTGCCTGTACTTCTTTCTGCTTTAGCTAAAAGCCATGTTTTGTTTTTGCAGCAGAATTGCCTATGAGCAATGTCATTAAGATACCCCCAGTGGAAGTAACCACCTTTAACAGGAGTTTAATGAAATTAGATTTTACAGTTATAGAAATATTATGATTTTTTTTTGTTTTCAGATTTTAAGAGCATTGCAATATTGTATCTGGAAGAAACTGCATAGGCATTCTGGTTCAATTTTCTTCTTGGCAGTGAGAAGACTTTTACCACTTCTGATAGTAGCTCTCAATTTTGTGTTTAAACTTGTCCACAGATGAAGAATGGAATGGAATATTACTCAGCCATCAGAAAGGATGAATACACACCATCTGCATTGATATGGATGGAACTGGAAGGGATTATGATAAGTGAAATAAGTCAAACAAAGAAATACTGTTATCACATGGTTTCATTCCTGTGGAATATAAGGAATAGCACGGAGGACCACAGGAGAAGGGAGGGAAAACTGAATAGGAAGAAATCAGAGAGGGAGACAAACCATGAGAGACTCTGGACTCCGGGAACCAAACTGAAGGTTATAGAAGGGAGAGGGTGAGGGGATGGAATAACTGGGTGATGGATATTAAGGAGGACGTGTGTGATGTTGAGTACTGGGTGTTATACTCAACTAATGAATCATTGAACACTACATCAAAACTAGTGATGTTTTATTAAACTGCGCTGGCTACTTGTACATAGTAATAAAAAGGTAATAAAAAATAGGGAACCCTCCCAAAAATAATTAAATCCTTCTAGTCGTCCTTAAATTTATTTAAATTTTGATTTTGACATATTTTTTCAAAATTTTTTATTTTTTAATTTGATATACATATTTTATAAATAAATATACTGTTGATAAAATTTTTGAGAAATTAGTCCTATGGATTTGAATTTATTGAAATTGGTTTTTTTGGATCTTTTTAAAAATTTACTTCCTTTACTTGAGGTTCACTCCCTGTTTTGTGGAAGCAGATTATTGGAGTGGTTAAGAGCACAGGCTTTTTGTCAATCTGCCTTGGTTTCAAGTCTGGTTCAGCAGTTAATGAGCTATGTGATGTTTGACAAGCTACTTAGACTCTCTGTAACTTTGTTTTTTCATGAAAAATAACTGAAAAAAAAAAAAAAAGGGGGAAGTAGTAACTGTACCTGGCTCAGAAAATTCTTATGAAGGTCAAGGAGGCAATACATGTAAATTACTCTTATTAATTTTGGGCACTCCATCCATTTTACTCTCTTTAAATTTATTTATTTATTTATTTATCTATTTATTTAAATTCAGGTATAATTAACATATAGTTTTATATTAATTTTACTCTTATTAGTTCTTCTTTTTTTCATTTTATTATATTTTATTTATTTTCAGTTGTCCCAAATTCATTGTTTATGCACCACACCCAGTGCTCCATGCAATATGTGCCCTCCATAATGCCCATCACCAGGCTCACCCAACCCCCACCCCTCTCCCCTCCAAAACCCTCAGTTTGTTTCTCAGAGTTCATTCTTCTTAATGCTAGAAGATGTGAAATGAATAATATTGCTTTCTTTCTCTTGTCTTTAGATAATTTTTGCTAACTAGCAAGTCTATTTTATCCCTTTTTTACTTTTTTTGTACATAGATTTTAAAAAAATTAATTATGTATGTGTATTATGGAGCATCAGTAGTCCTCAAGATAGCACAAGATGTTTTGCTACCAGTTCATTTACTCCCAGTTTATAGAAAACATATCCTAAAGAAAGGTATTGAATTGTTACTTTTAATTTTTCTTCTACCTTAAAATTCTTCAATATTGTAAACTTTTTCTGGGACTTCAATCTAAAGAAATAAGGATAAAGGAGGAAAATGAAGCGTGCATGAAAATATTCATGGTCGCATTATTTATAATAAGAATAAAACAAATATTCAAAAATAGGAAAATGTCTAAGTGATATCTATTATATTATGTAGCCATTTAAATTAATACATTATTAATGAATTATTATAAATTATTAATTTATATTAAAAGTGAAGTTTATGTTAATGTGGATGAATGCCTCTATCATAAGAAGAGAGAGAAAATGGCTTCTAAATTCATTTTTACAGAATCAGTTATGCAAAGTAAATCAACTCAAAATTATGCATATATATTTTTTAAAGTTACTGTGAGATGTTAATACAGGTTTTCTTCAGTTAAAGGGACTAGTAGCCATAATAGTGAGTATTGGTGGTAGTATACCAAATACATGCCAAAATAATTGTCATTAATAACTAATAACAACATATTTTGTTCTGAGAACACCCATTTGTGGTAATATGTATGCTACAATGTAACAGTATTTTCTGCTAGCCAAGTTTTGTTTTGTTTTGTTTTTTTGTTTTTTGGTATGTAGGATAGATTGAATGTAATCATACTCCATTTGTTCTGCAAAAATGCATCCTACCCCATAGGGAGTTCCATGGGTTCTAGGTGCTCTGCCCAATAAAAAAAATTGAGACATAAGGACTATAGGAATTTACTTTTTTTGGTTAGCCTGGTCATGTGGAAAAGGGGATCAGGGAGCTTTTATCTTCTCACAATGGGAAGAATGGAATTTCACCTCTATATTAAAGACCATCTGATGTATTAACATCATAATCACTTACATTTTATTGAGAACTTACAATGTTCCAGGCACAGTGCTTACAAAAGCTGTAACAACTTTAACCTTTACATAAAGCACTATTCTTTCCCATTTTACAGCTGAGGAAATGGAGGCATAGAGAAGTTGAATTAACCGTTGAAGTTTGCAAGTACAGAAGTGTTTGTGTTGGCTGAGAATCTAACCCTGGCACTAAGTTGTACTGAGTTTCCTATAATATCACATTGCCTAAAGTCAGAATAAGTTTCAAAATAACAACTCTTTATTGTTTGTTACCTTTATTGTTTATATTATGAAAACACTATCTATAATGGTCAAAATTTATTAAGTAAATTTCACCATTTTATCAAAAGAGAGTTCTCTATTAAAAAAAAAAAAAAAGATGTTTCCATGTTTTGCCAGGAAATAACAAGAACAGAATATTTGCAAAAAGGAGTTTATATCAATATAAATTCAGCAATCTTTGGTATATTCTATATTTTCTTTCTGTATAGATACGTGAGTCTTTGTTAATCTAATATTGTAAGATGACAGGTTAAAGACCAGTACCTATCTTCTAAACTTTGTTCTCTCTTGATTGAAAGATAGTTCATTAAAACATTCTACTTAGAGCCAACTTGGAGTGGGCACTATGTTAGGTTTGTGGGTACACTGACAAAGCACACATTGTTTTTAACCTCAACGAACTTATAGTCATACATATAGACATATAGATGTGGTCAACATTCACCCAGTGATGTAGTAGGGTCCTGACTTGGTGTCATGTATTGAAACTCACAATGACAAATAAGGCACAGTTTCTGGTCTCAAGAAGTTCTAAATAATTGGAATACAATATAATGATTATCAGTGGATTACATATAAAGTATCTGGTATTACTGGGAATGGATTAGGCAGGCTTTAGAGAAGAGATGATACTAAAATTGTCTTAAAGATAAGTAGTAGCCTACCACGTAGACAAACTGAAAATACCATATAAGAAAGACAAATTAGCAAGAACAGACACATAGTTATATAGGAGAACTTGTGAATGCTAGAGGAATGTGAGTGGTTTAAATGTGTCTAGACTGTAAGAATTGAATATAACAAAAAATATATTTTTTAATTGTTTTATTTTATTTTTATCATGATAAATATATTCCTTAATTCCTATACCTACTCCCCCACCTCCACTCTGGTAACCATCAGTTTGTCCCCTATCATTAAGCATCTGTTTTTCAGTTTCTTTCTCTCTCTCTCCTTTTTAGTTTGCATATTTGTTTTGTTTCTTAAATTCCACATATGAGTGAAGTAATATGGTATTTGTCTTTCTCTGATTTATTGCACTTTGCATTATACTCTCTAGCTCCATCCATGTTGTTTCAAGTGGTAAGAGTTCATTCTTTATTATTATTATTATTAGACTATAATATTTTGTGGGAGTAGTAGACAATGAGACTGAAGTAATAGGGAAGGTTCATATCATGCCTAACCCTCGTTTATTTTCTCATAATAGCATATTGTACCCTAACTATATGTCAAGTATATATGTCAAGTATATACATAAAGACCAGAACATCTTCTTCATGTTGTGGGGATAGTTTGACATTAAATTATTTTTCGAAATTTGTGCCCTTGAAGAAGAGTCATCTTATGTGTAGGAGCATATAATTTAAATTTGGTCTTTCCAAGATTTGAGTGATTTGAGAAAAAAAAATAACATATAACCCATTCAGAGACTGTTATGATGTACTTACAAGAAAAAATAGGATTTGAGATTTATATTATTTTATGAAAGAAGCATAAAATTTGACATCCAGAGAACATTCTGATCAGCTAAAGAGATTTTATTGCCACTTTAAACAGCCACAATAATTAAATATTTTGCTCAGGTACCATTTGTTATTTTGGTTTTCTTTCCCACCATCTTTGACCTTGCTTTTTAGATTATTAAAATCACTTGAATTTGTTATGATCTTGAGCCGTGGTGCTTTTTATAGCTGACATTTTGAATTTATTTGTAATCTCATTTGCTGTTTCACTTGCATGTTACTTTTCTTATTATCAAACAGCCTATTTCTTTTTCTTTTTTTTTAAAGGATTTTATTTATTTATTTGACAGACAGAAATCACAAGTAGGCAGAGAGGCAGGCAGAGAGAGAGGGGGAAGCAGGTTCCCTGCTGAGCAAAGAGCCCATGCGGGGCTCAATCCCAGGACCCTGGATCATGACCTGAGCCGAAGGCAGAGGCTTTAACCCACTGAGCCACTCAGGCTCCCCGAAACAGCCTATTTCTTATTTGCAAGCCTACAGCCTCCTCTATACTAAGATCTAGTTTGCATTTTATATGTACCTAAAAGAAACAGAATCTGTTAAAAATTAAAAAAAAAAAATTCAAAGTTGAATTGAGTTCAGCTGCTCAGTGTTTTTTGAGTTACTACCTTTTCAACTCCAGGAAACTTTGAGTTTTGTGAACAAGTGAAGATGGTTTTGCAGATCTTATATTCTCAAGAGAAACTGCTCCACAGTACAGTCACTTAGAATGAGGTTTTGAATACTGTAGATTGATCTTTTTTGAACATTCTTTCTGCATTGAAATATTTTGAGGATGTCAATCGGCATTTAGTAAGTACTGAGTGATTAAATAATAAACACATGCAAATATTTTTCCATTATTTATCTAATAAGTTTCTTTGTGATATTTCAAACTCCCAACAGAATGAAGAAGCTTACCCTCAGTTGGATCTTTCTTCTACCTAGAGCATAACCAGATTCTTCCAGTTTGCTTCGTATTCACTATGGGAATATTGTTTGGTGAGTTTTCTTCTTCCAGTCATATTTTTACCACTTTTCTCTAGGGTGATGGATAGAAAGTAATACTAAGAAAAACAAGACACGATTCCTTCCTCAAGGAACCTCAAATTGACTAGAAGCTATAAAAAAGATGGAACTCAATAATATAAATTATGTCAAAAAATAGATTGGGATTGAAGTGAGACGAAGATCATTTTTTAATAAAGGGTATTTTTAGGTATAGATTGTGTGAGTGATGTATTCTTATGCAAAGGAAATGAAAAAATGAAGTTGAGAAAGTATAAGGATTCTGCAGAGTAACAGAGAATTTGGCTGGAACATTTAATTAAGAAATTGCAGATGACAAGGCTGGAAGGACAGTTTGGGGTCATATGAGGGATTTAGAAAGCAGGTTTAGAGGTTAAGATTTAATACGTTGAGACAAGAAAAGAATTTGAACAGAGGAGTAGCATAGACAAACAGATATATTGGGAAACTTTGGCAGCACATGTACTGAAATCAGAACAATACAGAGAAGATTAGCATGGCCTCTGCTCAAGGATGATACACATATTCATGAAATATTTTATACTTCTCAACAATAAGAAATATAGTCGATGATAATGTAATAATGTTGTACAGTGACAGATGGTAGCTAGGTTTGTGTTGAACGTAGCATAACATATAGAGATGCTGAATCACTATGTGGTACACCAGAAGTGAAAGAAACATTGTGAGTCAACTAAACTAAAATAACAAGATTTTAAAAAGAGAAAATTTGGCAGCGATGTGTCAGCAAACTGGGGGGTATAAGAGACTCTTGAATCAGAGGGTTAGCCAGAAGGTATTCATGTAGGTAGGAACTAATGAGGCTCTCAGAATAGTGGAAATGCATTCTGGAGACAGTGGGGTTATCTACAGGACTAGCCAGATTTTGTCTGGGTGGCATAGTGAGAGGAAGAGCCAAGTATGAATTCAAGATTTTTTTTTTTTTTTTTATGTGTGACCAAGAGAACAGTGAGGCTGTTAAATAGGAGTCAGGAGGAGGAAGAGATTTTGAAAAAAATAGTGTGATAATTTTAGTTTTGTATATATCAAAGTAGAGAATTCCAGCGGGTTTTGAACATAGATTTAAAAGTTATATGTATAGATGGTGGAAAGCATAGGAAATTACAAGATCCTTCAGGGGTAGAAAGTAAACATGAAAAAGAAATTTCAATAAGGAAAAAATAGGTGCATATTCTTGGAATTTAAATATATTGTGGTAAGAAGTACCGTAACAGTAAAAGAAGGTGCCATAGACATCTACCATAGTCCTTTTTAGAGTCAGGAAAAGCTTCCCAAGGAAGGGAAGGCCGCATGATTAGGGGTTGTTAGAAAGATCAGATGAGAGCTAGAATGGCCTGTGGATTCAGGACAGTAATCTCTTAGGCCAAACCTAGGAAGGCTCAGTGTCCTGTGAAGTTCCTCCCTTGGAATCTAATATCAAAGCCTACGTATTCCTTTAAGTATAGATCTCTTAAAACTTCAAGATACTTCTCCCCCCGCCAAAGGCTCCCTGACTTATAATCATGTTTTAGAAGGTCTTATACAAATGATTTTTCCTTAATTCAAAACTGTATATCTAAATTGTCTTGCTAAGGCCTTTAAATTTATCTTGATTTTTCTGGGTAATAAGAAGAGGGTAATAAGCAGAGGGTTTAGTTAATAATTCCTACTATATTGGCCATACGCCAAAATTTGGACCTATGTTTATTAGCCTTAATTCCTGCCTTCTAAAAACTTTTTTTTTGAAATACATACTTTATCTGATAATTTTCCCTGTGTTCATATATTTCTTCCCATTTAATGTTTGTATGTTCTTTGACAATTTTCCTTGTAATTTTCCCTAATGTATTAAGGTACATATCTGCTTTCATTTTCATTAGCTTTTGTATCATCACTGGAGGTGTGTATATTCTGAAAATTAGCAAAGGATTTAAAATTATTTTATAATTCTATGAAGAGTTATAAGCACAGCTTAGGATGTTTTTAAAAGTAATAATAATACCAATACCAGTGATACCAAGGAGTAGTCAAATACTACTACAAACATTAATACTACCATATTAATGAATGTTAACTATATTCTAGGACTGCCCCTTGTTCAGTATAGTAGTCACTAGTCACTGAGTACTTAAAGGTACTTAAAGTAGTACTTAAAGCTACTGAGTACTTAAAAGGGGACTTAAACTAAATTGAGATATACTCTTAAGTGTAAAATAAGCATCAGATTAAAAAGATGTTGTATTTCTACTGGACAGCACTGTTCTAGGGCATACTAATGTCCTTTAACTGTCCTTTAAGCTCCACAAACTACCTATATGGGGGGGGCAGACATTAGTATTACTACCGTGTTATAGAGGAGATAGCAGGTAGAGAAGTCATTTATTCACTCTGGCTCAAATGGAGGACTGATTTTCAAACAGAAGATAGAAGTTGTTGTTAGGCTTGAAGCACACATTTGAGAATTTACTTCTGTGTTTGCTTTGATAGTAACTTTTCCATTTCATATGACACCTGAAGTTGGCTTCATTATCACTGTCAGTTTTAAAGGCACAGAACCTTTCACAGAGGTGTGTACTATCTAAGTGCATTATGTATACCAAACTATATAATATACACCACAATGTGTAATGTACATGAAACTGGATTCAAATACAAGGCTAAACAACTTGCCTAGACCTGGAAGCTCTTGCAGAGATTAAATGGAAGGGCCCCAGCTGTATGCTTTATAGGTTATAATCTAGCTCTTGTGTGTAGGCTAGGGTGTTGTTAATATCTTGGTGATCCACTGGGATAAAACTTGGTACCAATTGGATTCCTAGCCTCTTCTAGCTTCTGACTGGAACTTTGAGTTTTCATTGCCCAGTAGATCCCTAAGGGGTGCTTCTTTGTAATGAATTATAGAAAGCTCCTTTGGGTCGAACTTTGATAGTGGTTCTGCCCCTGAACAGAGATAAGCCTCAGAGAAATCACACTTCAATCTTTTATGAAGCCACTTCTTTAATTTCTTCTTTAGTCAAATGTTATCATGCCTGCAGCTGTCCCTTAAGATGGAAGAATTTGAAGTATACTCTCTAAAGAATCCTGATTCTTTTTTTGTTCATTCACTCTCCAGCTCCTAATAATAGCCACTATTGTATCTGGAGCCTGAGAGACTGTGCCTTATTTTCACATATCCCACGATTACTTCTTCAAGTTTCAAGAATGCCTTGATATTTGGTGAATTGAGAATCTACTCATGTATTACTAACATCACTACATGCAATTGTACATTGTGTACTGACTCTGTACTATATCCTTGGTGGTCAGAATGAAACAGTTTTTTAATAATTCAGACTCAGTAGGAGGTGTTTTGTAGCTTCTCTTGGGGAGTGTTATTCTGTTGATGTCAGTTCCATCCTAAGACACAATTGTTTTAAATGTTAACATTGTTACACAAAAGAGACAATGATGCTTTGTTAAAATTTTATTTGAAATATCTTAGGAAGTATTAAAAAATATTTGCCATTTTTTTTTCGTGGGATACTTGTATTTCCTCAGTTAACCATGCACTGTTACAGTTAACCCTCTTGATAATTCTCAAGATTTAAGAACTGTAACATTTTTAGAACAATTTATGAAATAAGCACTTAGAGTAGCATTTTCTCCATGCCAGGTACTATTTTACGTGCATTAGAAAATATTAAATCACTAATGCTATGACTAAAAGTGTAAATATGTATACCCTGTGACTTGAGCAATTTATGAAAAACTAAGTACATTCCTGGGTATAAAACATACTTTTAAAATTATAGTAACAGTATTTTTATTGATAAAACAAGCATGTAGAAATGCATGATGCAGAACCAATATTGACTATATTGACTATATAATATTGGAGATCCGTTTTTAAGAGAATGAAAGAGGGGCACCTGGGTGGCTCAGTGGGTTAAGAGAATGAAAGCTACCGCCACTTATCTATCCTTGAAACCATCTACCTGTCTGTTAATTTATTGATTGATTAATACTTTAGAATACTTTTTACTTCAAAAGGGTTTTTTAATGATTTGTGGTGTTTGAATATATATAAAAGAACAAATAACTTAAGCAAGTGACAAACATGATCAGAAATAACTTAGAATCGGGGCGCCTGGGTGGCTCAGTGGTTTAAGCTGCTGCCTTCGGCTCAGGTCATGATCTCAGGGTCCTGGGATTGGGTCCCGGAGCAGAGAGCCTGCTTCCCTCTCTCTCTCTCTGCCTGCCTCTCCATCTACTTGTGATTTCTCTCTGTCAAATAAATAAATAAATAAAATCTTAAAAAAAAAAAAAGAAATAACTTAGAATAAAAATATTTGTACTGGAATCCATGAGGAGATAGTCACAACAATTAAACCCTCTATTTTTTGATTCTCTTCCTTATCACAAAAGGGAAGGAACATGGGATGAATCATAATTTTTGTACAATAAAAATTCAAGTGAGTTTGTCTGGAAAGTCATTTTTTTTCCTAGGTACTAAAGTCTAGGAGATTATTTTTGGAGGGTTTCTTACATAAGGGATGCCAAGTAAAAATGTATTTCCTCTGTGAGAATGAGGATCTTCTAATGACATTACATAGTAACTCCACAAACACCTTTCTGCTAGGAAGCATGCTAACATAATCCAGGTATACTGCTTCACTGCATGGAATTTAATAAATACAAAGCATACAGAACATCAAGAAATTAGGGCACAAATCTCACAGGTGCTCACATTTTCAAACTTCACAGTTTTTAGCTGAGCTTCAGTACACCAGTGAGAGCAGTTAGTTTAAAGTAGTGCATTCAGGCTAGTGATTATACTTTCTTCCATTACTTGGGAGGAATCCTATATTTGGCAGATGGTTAATATGTATTCTGCAATACTGAGTGATATTATGATATTTATGCTATTAATGGCCCAGCAGGTGTTAGTACTTCCAAGATACTCTTCTCCTTGAATTCAAGATATGCCTCTCCATGTGTTCCACGGTACCATAAAAAAATTTTATTTTAACCCTTATAATGGAGGTATGTTAATCTTAAATAAATTTTGCTTCATATTTTGGTCTGTTTTCTCTGATGTCTGAGCTACTTGAGGAGAGGTGCTCTCTTATCATTGTAGTTCCAGCACCAGAACAGGTGTGACACATTAGAAAATCTTAGATATATATTTGGTAAATGAATGAATAAATGCATGAATTAACTTACCACTGATTGGTGTTTTCATTCAGTCAAAGAACCATGCTTAACAGAGATCCCCAAGGATACCAGTAGCAGTGTCCTATGACAAATTTTAAAGTTCTATGATGATTTTTTGAAGCTACTTTTCAGATTTTTCTGTAATTACAGGTAAAGTCATAGCCAGAAGTCTGTGAGCTGGGGTTATATTTTGACTGAGGCTCTGTTCCTCAGTTTTCTAGTACCAGAGAATTGATGTGTCATAATTTTATCCAGGAAGGTTCAGTTTCATGCTGGTCAGATTTATAGGAGATGAATTTGTAAATCAGAATTCCAATTTATTGATTTATAAGTGATCTTTAACCTAGAAATCAGAATCACTGGTGGCAGAGAAGAGAGTTTTGTATAAATTATAAATTAGAAGATTGCATGATGAAGTCATAAAATGATTTTGGATGCCAATGAAGGTATGTCTATCTGGGTTATGGTGACCAAATGGATTATTTTAAAGGCATATTTTAAAGGCATTTTGTCTGTTAGCCAACTCATATTTCTAGTTAAGGGGTGATGGAGCCCAGATAGAGCAGACAGTAACAGGTGGTCCATGAAAAAGTAGTTTCATAGTGGAATAAGTGAAAAAAAAAAAAAAAAGAGTATAGACTCCTTTTGAAGGTTCTCGATTGTTTATAACAATCCTTCCATAAATAATTTTTTTCATTCAGTTTATATCTATCTAATGAACTTAATCATTTAATGAATCTAACCTTGGAACAATTTTTATCGACCCACTCATGAACACTTATTTAAAAAGAAACCATAGAGCAATGAATGTGACAGATGCTTTTCAAGGTATTCAGGGGATACATTTATGTATCAGACCAACACATTCTGTAGTTTCCTAGCATTAACCGTGTAATGTGATGGGAGTGGGGTGGGGTGGAAGTCAGTAGGGAAGGAAAAAAAGAAACAAAAAGAAATTATGTTTTGTGATATGTGTTATAATGCAACTAAATAAGATACTGAGGTTCTGAATCACAGGAAGGAACCTGTTAGATGGTGGCAGATCAATGACTATGTCTATGAGGAAGTGAGGTATAAGCTGAATGATGTATAAACTGTGAAGGCTGAGAAGGAGCCAGCCATACAAAGTAAAGAGGATCTGAGCAGAGAGAACATCATATGCTGCTAAAGGGTGTTCAGAAAATACTCTTCTTTGTGTATTTAGAATCAATTGATAGATGTATAGGGCCATGATAAATTCCGGCTAAACAGAGACCCCCCAGAAATGTCCTGAAAAAGGTCATTCTTGGGGAAAACAGGTTTTCTGCTTCACAACTCTTATTTCTAAATAAGAATAAAAGGAGTTCCTTTCTAGATGCCTCTTGGAAGAATCTGTCCTGGCTTTTGTGCCTAGTTTTTGTCTACATGTGCATTTCTCCCAAATGCAGGAGTCGCCCCTGGATTGTGGACAATGGTGAATATGCTCTAGTTTTGGTGTCTGAGTTTTCTTTCCTCTCTAATCCTCCTTACCTTAATGTGACTTTTCCCTTCTTGTATTGTGCAAGTTATTATTATTATTATTATTTATTTATTTTTGCCCAAATGTTAGTAACAGTACAAACTTCTTGCATGGGTGCAAGTGATGTGCTATTATTTGGTGACAGTGAATGACATTTCATTGTGGTGATCTGGCTTCATTACAAGTTCCCCCTGCCTTGCCAGTCCTATGCTGTGACTCTTGGGCCAAGTTTCCCTCTCATCCTGGAATAGAAGCCAAAGACCTGGATGGTTGAACAGAGTGTGGCCTGTTCTCCCCAAATGACTTCAAAAGCTAGAGTGCTCTAGTTTTACAATTCATGTGAAGCACCACACTGATACCCCAAAGAAAATAATCTTTACCTTTTATCTGGACTCTCAGCTTCTTTAGTCACTGCCAGTCAGGAGCTGATAGACTGCCTTTCTGCAGTTCCACATTCAAGCTATATCGGAAATTAGAAAGGCCATTTTGAGGACTTCAGAAAGGGGAAAGGGAGGGAGAACAGATGGTACAATGAAAATCTATAGGTGTGCCTTCAGGCGAAATTTAGTTCTCAGAGGAAAGAGAACCTAGCTGTGAAAGAAGGTTCTGGAGAAGCAAACCTAACCTTGCTGAGAGAGACAAAAATTGCCCCCATTTCACACCCCCCCCAAAAAAATTTTGCATATAGGAAACACTCTTACTCTGGTAATATGGGCTCAAATAAATAAATTTAATTGTAATATGTAAAAAAAAAAACTCAATGCTAAAACTGGATTCAATTGTTGAAGAATGTGGGCATCTTGGGGTGCCTGGGGGGCTCAGCTGGCTAAGCATATGACTCTTGATTTTGGCTCAAGTCATGATCTCATGATTGTGAGATTGAGCCCCACGTTGGGCTTCTTGCTCAACAGAGAATCTGCTTCTCTCCCTCAGCCCTTTCCCCTGTTCTTTCTCTCTCTCAAATAAATCGTATAAAAAGAATGTGGGTATCTTTTCTTCCAACACTTATTTTTCATGAAGACTTGAGATGGAATTTATGTTTGCAATTGTCATTATAATAATGGCTATTATTTTTTAATTATACAAATAAAATTTAAAAATTTAACATAGGGGCACCTGAGTGGCTCAGTGGGTTAAGCCTCTGCCTTCGGCTCAGGTCATGGTCTCAGGGTCCTGGGATTGAGCCCCGCGTCGGGCTCTCTGCTCAGTGAGCCTGCTTCCCCCCTCTCTCTGCCTACTTGTGATCTCTCTCTGTCAAATAAATAAAAATTAAAAAAAAAATTTAACTTAGAATGCAGACATACATACACACACACGAAAATAAGACTCCCGTAATTTTAACTGCCAATGGTTCTGTTGCCACAACTTTAACTATTCTAACCATTTAATATATCTAAACATGTAATCTCATAGGCCATTCATTCCACAGGGAATGAATATCACTAACTCAGTTTTTTAAAAATCCTTGTGGCAAATCACAGTTTCCAAGATTAAAGTGTTCCTTACTTTTTAGATGAGAGCTTTATGATACATCAGGAGTTATCTTCAGAAAGGGAAGATCACTTCATAAAGTGACACTTAGATTCCCAAGTAGACTGACATCTTCATTTTATCTTGTTGGTTGTATGGTAATTTTGCTCATCTTCAGTTTGTGGTTTCAAAATCAACTTCCCCGGGGGGCTAAGCAGGGAAAGAAAGAGAGAACGGGCTGCAGGGAGGTAGAGAGGGAGAGCAGGGCCAGGGTAGACCAAGAGGAAGTGGTGAGGAATGCGGAGACCAGAAGTGGGCATGCCACAGCTGGAAAGGGCAGCCTCAGGTTAGCTCTAGCAATTGCTACTATGTGGGAACATGACTATTGAGTGCCAGATGTCCTACTTTCAAAGAGAAACTGAAAACTCAAAATTTTACAAGAAATAAGCTTATTTTTTAAATACTAGTAACTCCCTCATTTTTGTTGTTGTTGATTTTAACTGAGTGAAAAAATCCCAACCACATCATTGTTAGTTTATAGTCTTTTAACTAGAGAGTAGAGCTTGATGATCTTGCGTCTAGATTTAGGGATTTTTAATTTTTTTTTTTTTTTTTTAGGCATGACCATTTTAAATTTTTTATTTTTTATAAACATATATTTTTATCCCCAGGGGTACAGGTCTGTGAATCACCAGGTTTACACACTTCACAGCACTCACCAAAGCACATACCCTCCCCAGTGTCCATAATCCCACCCCCTTCTCCCAAACCCCTTCCCCCCAGCAACCCTCAGTTTGTTTTGTGAGATTAAGAGTCACTTATGGTTTTTTTTTTTATTTTGGGACTAGTCCACCACCATGGAATCTTTAATTATAAAGGTATTTCTAAATTTCTGTTAAATGAAGAGTCTAGAAGCTTTGGTCAGGAAATGCAGAGAAACTCAAAATCAGATAATGGTCAAAATTAAACAAATTGCCATTTTTAAAAGATGAAACCCTTTCTATGAAATTTATGTTCAGATTGCATTGTTTTTTGATTCATTCATTGAGAATTTAATATTGAGGAACCTTGCAATGAAAATGAAAAACAGTGGTAACCTTCTCATCTGTAAATTATGCTAAGATGACTTTTATTCAGATCATAAAGACTTACTTTAAAATGGAGTCTCTATATGTACTTTATTGAAATACTGATGTTCTGAAGAATTATGGCTTGAACTATGTGAAAAGAATAGATACAGTAAAATTATAGAAGATTATTATCAAAGAGTAAAATAACAAATATGTATCAAGGGAATCATCAAACTATAGTATTTAAGTGTTTTAATATACACATTTCTTTATGTTCTTCTGAGGTATTAGAACTCTGATAAGGAAGGCAGAGTTTTTGCACCCTTGGAAACTTTTATATAGGTTTCTAATTAAGTCAGTGCATGGTGTTTGTCTTGTTTAGTTTATGATAGTACAGTTTCCGAGACATGTATGCTGTACCAAATTTTTTCATCTTTTTAAAATTGCTAAACTAAAATTGAGAACATTTTTATTACTTATAGTTGGCTAATTGCAGTTAATAAGCTATCACTTTTACCATTCATATTTGTCAGTAAAATATTAGCATGAAAATATCCCAGGTATTAAAGAAATAAATATTTCTTTTTTTTTTTAAGATTTTATTTATTTATTTGACAGAGAGAGAACACAAGTAGTCAGAGAGGCAGTCAGAGAGAGAGGGAGGAAGCAGGCTCCCTGTTGAACAGAGAGCCAGATGGAGGGCTCGATCCCAGGACCCTGAGATCATGACCTGAGCCAAAGGCAGGGGCTTTAAGCCACTGAGCCACCGAGGTGCCCCAGAAATAAATATTTCTGTTATGAAAGAAGAAACCCTTACATTTAAAAAATTGTTCCATATATTCTGCATTAGAATTATTTCAGCAACTGTATTAATGCTGATAAAGAAATCCTTAGCTTCTATTAATACACATTGTTCATAATGTGTGAGTGAATTTCAATCTGTAGTTTCATCAAAGTGATGGATACTCAATTAATGGTCTTCTTTTCCTCTAATAATTTTTCCACAGCAAGGTGTTGGATGACCTTGCATATACTTGGTAATAATAAGTTTAATTTACACATCTTTTTCTGAGAAGGTGAAATGGTTAGGTTGAAAAATATTTTTAAAAGGACTCATATCACATATTCTGATAAGTTTAAGTACAAAATTTATTATTAAGTTTTATTATTTTTATGATTAAGTACAAAACTTATTATTCTGCTAAGTTTAAGTACAAAAAGTTTAAGTATGGTACAAAATCTATCTTGTGATAGATTTCATGAGGATCTGCTATATGCCAATAGTTGTGTTTACAGTTCATATAAAATAATTGTTAGTTTCTATAATGTGAGGAGTTCTTTTCATGAGATGATTCAAAATTGAATTATCAATGCCATAAAGTTGTCTTTAACATTTTTCTATCTTAGGCAGTGAAAGTAGATTTGAGCACTTAAATTTCAAGTTCTAAACCGAGTAAATTTAGACTAAATTTAAGGAAATAAAAAATGGCAGAAATTTCAAGATTGAAGATTATGTGGCCTATTGAAAAACAAATGCTGAATTTGTGAAGATTAATGACAGGGAAGAATGAGAACCTCTGCACAACAGAAATCTTTACCATCTTGTATATATGATTAAAACATTGTTTTCTTTATTTCATTAGAACTAGTAAAGGAGTGAGAAGTAATGGTTTATTTTTTAGGTGAGGAATTACCTTGTATCACTCAAAGTCACTCTGGGTTTGCCTGTATTTGTGTAATATTTTAAAGGCATAAAGAAAGCTCTTTCATATTTATGACATTTGGTTCTCATACCTCCAATTTGAAATATGTGGGGACTCTATTTGTATTCTTATCTTACAAATGAGGAATTTGTTTTGCAACAAGGGCATATAGCTAATAATTAGGAGGCCAAGGCTTGAAACCATCATTTTGTATTCCTAGTTCAGTTGTCTTTCAGGGCATTTAAAGTCCTTGCTCAACATAGATGTAAGATCAGTCTATTATTAAATCAGGTTGGGTTCCAACCGAGGTCTTTTGACAAAAATATAAATTCTAAATTTTTTTGCCCACTATCTTATGCTTATTTTGGCATCCTTATATAAGATTAAGGCCTTTGTTATCTGACTTAGAGTAAATTAATATGCTTCTCTCTGTAGGTCTTAGGTTTCCCTTTGGTAAAATCAAGACAATGGGACTTTTGATTTTTTGTTTCTTTCAGGGATCTAGTATAAAGTACAACTGAATAAAAGACAGTTAACACTTTATGGGGAGAATACATATTGGCAGTATCATATATGTATGATATATATGCATCAATAAGATATAGCTTATTGATATGATATATATGCATCAATAAGATATAGCTTATTGATATATATATGATATATATGCATCAATAAGATATAGTTATATCTTATTGATGCATATAAGATATAACTATATCTTATTGATATAGATATAACTATATCTTATTGATGCATATATACATACAATTAATTTATACATATAATAAGCTACATATGTATCATATATAATTATATATGATTAATATGCAAAGAAACAAAGAGCAACTTGCAAATAAATAAGAAAAAATATGCACAATAAAAGTATGCAAAGGATACAAATAAACAATTAACAGAAGCATTATAAAAATGACCAATAAATATATGAAAAGGCACACAGCCTGTATGGCCATCAATAATAAGATTTTTTCCAATAGATTAGCAAATATTAAAAATTGTTAATATAAAGTGTTGACAAAGATATGGAAGAAACAGATTCTCCTTATATAGTTAGTAAAAACAAAATGGTGAATCAATTTAGAGGATAATTTGGCATGATTTATCAAAAAATAATAATGTCATACCTTTCAGATTTTTCATTCCTAGATATCTATTAACAGAAACGTGTATATGTAAATGAAAAGATATATGTGAGAAAGCTTATTACAGCATTCTGTGAAATACTAAAATGTCGGAAACAACCTGGGGTGCCTGGTGGCTTTAGAGTCCAGTTGGTTAAGAGTTCAGTTCCTGGTTTTGGCTCAGGTCATAATCTCAGGGTTGTGAGATGGAGTCTGTGTCAGTCTCTGTACTCCATGGGAGTCTGCTTTAGATTCTCTTCTCCCTCCCCACCTACCCCTCTACCCCTCCCCTGGCTTGCACTCCCTCCCCTCACTTGTGCTTGCCTGCTCTCTCAAAAAATAAATAAATAAAATTTAAAAATTTTAAAAAAGGAAAAGTTGGAAACAACCTAAATCTCCATCGATACAGGGAAAATGAAATAAATTATGCCTCATATATACAACAGCATATTAATCATCAGATTAAAAAAATGAAGTATCTGTGAGCTGTCATAAAAATACTCTAAAATATATTAAATGAATAAGTGAACTACAAGACAAAATGTGCAGCATGATTATGTTTATATAATTTTACCCCCCAAAAAACCACACAACCTAAGTATATATTTTATAATATATAAGATCATGGAAAGAGGTGTGACAAATATCCACTAAACCATTACAAGCATTTTCCTTTGAGAAGAGAAATAAACTTGGGGGTTGGGATGATTGTATGATAGGCAGTTCATGTTCACTATGTATACTTCTTTATTTTTTTTTAAAAAGTATCACCAGGAATGTGTATTTTATATCAGACATATTAAGATTTTAAAATTTGGGCTTATTATTCTCCATTCATTATATGAAAAGGAACATGATATCAACTTGTCCCATTACTAGTGATTTTAATTTGATCACTTGTTTAAGATGGTGTCTGTGCTATGGTGAGTGCTGTGAAGTGTGTAAACCCGGTGATTCACAGACCTGTACCCCTTGGGATAAAAATACATTATATGTTTATAAAAAATTTTTTAAAAAAGATGGTGTCTGTGGTATTCCTATCAAATACACATAACCTGAGTATTATTTTTAGGAAATATCCCAATTGTTGGACAGGTTCATGTAGAGGAGATGACCATTGGTTGACCCTCAAGCTGGACCTGGGTAACCGGAAGTTCCTAACCCCCTTCCCTGTCCTCAGAATGTACATTCTGCTCACCACTCCCACACTAGGAGCTGTTTCAAGGATGTGGCCTTGAGAGAGTAAGGTGTATGGATGGTGCACATGACTGAACACAGTTGAGGCCTCTGTATAATTTTTAAGTTAAAGTATCTCGCTGCAGCCCAAGATAAGTCATGTATGTAAGTTCCCTTGCTTATTAAATCTGCTGCCTACCAATCTGAAGTGGCCTCTTTGTTCTTTCCTTGCCCTTCATGGTTGGGGGTCAGCTTTTAAACCATCAATTGATGAGACTTTTCCTTAAAAAATATCAATGTGAAAAATGAAAAAAAACAGGCAGAATTGTTCTAGATTAAAGAGACTGAACAGGCATGGCAATGAAGTACAAGTTATGATTTAGGATTTTCTTTTGCAATGAAAGAATGGTATTGGAACAACTAGAGATATCCAAATTTGGTTTATAGATTAAAACATACTAGTTAATAATGCTTGGCATATAAACACACTAGGTATAAAATTCTAGGGTCATCCTTTCTTCCTTTCAAAATTTAACTGTACTGTTTACATTACTAGCAAGAGTACTTCTAGGGGTGCCTGGGTGGCTCTGTGGGTTAAGCGTCTGCTTTCGGCTCAGCTGACGATCTCAGGGTCCTGGGATCGCATCCCACATGGGGCTCTCTGCTGAGCGGGGAGCCTGCTTCTCCTCTCTCTCTCTGCCTGCCTCTCTGCCTACTTGTAATCTCTCTCTGTCAAATAAATAAATAAAATCTTAAAAAAAAAAAAAAAACATGCTTCTATAGATAGAGTGAGGCCAGACTAGCATGTGAATTTTTGTTTTCCTACCTGGATGTCTGTATGATTCTTTCTTCAGTCCTTGTAGTTCAGTAACTCCCAGAGGTTATATCTCAGTGTGACCTTACTGTATTAATTTTTCTTAGAATATGATATACTTCTTTGATCTGCAGACTAAAGCCATCATTTCAGAATTATTTTCTTCTATTTTAGATTTGAGTATTTTTTTTCTCTTCTAGCTGTTTAGTTCTCCCCCCTAACCCTGCCCCAGGAAAACATGTCAATAATGCACTTGTTATATCTCTTTACTTATGTTCTATGTCTATTATCATTTATACTCAATTTGAAGTCATTGTTCTTTTTCTTGTTTTCTGTGAATTACAGAATTCTATTAATATATTCCTGACTGTGTGTGTGCGTGCATACTTGGACACTAATCTAGCTTTTGTCTCTATTGTGTTGTTTTTCCTTTTACTCTTCTATTCTGAGCTCATAAGCTCCCCTTTCACCTCTTTCATTAGTCTCTTCTTTGAACATTGAACCCGCTTCTTGATCTTTAAAGAAAATTTTTCTTTTAATTTTTTATTTTTTATAAACATATATTTTTATCTCCAGGAGTACAGGTCCGTGAATCGCCAGGTCCACACACCCCACAGCACTCACCAAAGCACCCCCCCGCAATGTCCATAACCCCATAAAGAAAATTTTTTTAAAAGAAAGAGTTCAGAGCTCCAATTTCTTTGAGGGAGTAGAAACTCTTTGACTTTTCACATGTTTCAGTGGGTAAGTTTTCATTTGGTTTCTGTTCCTCATCTGCCTCTTTTCATTCCTCCCTCCAGTTTAATGCATGTTCCATATTGTTTTCTTTTTGATTATGTCTAATACTCCAATGAGATTGCTTAATGTCTGGAAGAACAGAAAGAGAACAAGAGAGGAGATATGGGGAAGGAGGAGATCTATGACTGCATGCACTGACCTTATAGAGTCTTTCATCAAATCTGTCATTTTATTGCCTTTTTCTAATCTGTCATTTATTACTTTTTTTAATGATATGGCTCAGAACAAGGTCTCTTGGGCATAGATTTGCTACATTTTAATCTGGTAATTGTTTCCCATTCTTCCTCCTAATTACTAATTCACATCTGATGATCTTTTGCTTTACTGAGAATTTAGGGGATAAATAATAAAAACAATGTGGCAGCATGATTCCGTCCCTCATTTTTAATGACATTGTATGAATATTTAAAGGAATCAAATCTTTACAGGACTACAACCTCTTCTGCTGCCCATCCATCATTTAGATTTCAATGTTCCAAACCAGAGTCATAGATTAAACCTTTCCAGATTGAGGTGCTCTTTTGGGACAGGGGTGGAATCCTATACTTGCTAGAGCTCCAGTAAGCACAAGTCAACTCTTAGCACTTCTCTTCTTGGTCCAGAATCCATGGTGTTTAGCAGGTGAACTTCATTGTATGAGCTTTGGAATTGAGAGAGTTATTTTATTGAATATGGATTATTTTCTCTGTTTTTCACGCTTTTTATTGTTTTTGGTTTTTGTTGTTTTGTGGAAAGGATATAGGAACAAATAAAAATGCTTTTACTCAGTATTGTAAACAAAGTTATTTGTGAGGCAAACTGTTATTTTCTGTCTTTATCTTCTTTAAATTTAATGGAGTCTATAGAAGCTGAATGTGTCTTCAAAAGAGTTAAATCTCCTATGTGAACTTTACAATCTTACTTGGGTTTATAGGCAATATACTGTATGCTTATGAATATGTATTAACTACCACACAGATTGCTTGAAATTTTTAACTTAATTTTGTAGTAGCAGACAGCCTGAAACTGCAATTATGCTACCATTTACTGTTGTGTAAAACTCCACTTGATGCTAATTATACTTAATGATTATAGTTCTTAGCAATAATTACAGTATAAAATCTGTAAAGCAGAATTATCTTTACTCATTTGGTAAGCTGGGTTTTTAGTAAGAACAAGAGATCTGAAACTTTAGCAGTATGAATGTCCCAGCCATAAATTATATTTAGCATCTGAATACTACCAAGACTAAATCATTTAGTGCTACATTAGAATTACAGTGGACTTCATGGTGAGTTCCATATGCCGTCCTTCATCAACATCATTTTATTTTTACAAGGTAATGATAAGAGGCAAGTAGTTTTTTATAGCTATAAAAATGAAAAAAAAAAAAAAGACTGAATTTAAGTACTATCTTTGGTAATAGCAACTGTCACAATGCAGACCAGTCCTCTTACAACAAAAACACATAAATATGGAGAAAAGTATATTTCAACACAATTTCAACTTAAACATAAGACCTGTTACTCTAAAACTCAGAAGAAAACAAGGAAGAAGCGCCTTGACATTAACAATGTGTTAGCAATGATTTTTTGGATATGGCACCAAATGCACAACATAAAAGCGAAAATCAAGAAGTAGGACTACATCAGACTTAAAAGCTTTGGGACAGAAGAGAAAAACTATTGGCAAAATTAAAGGCAACATACAGAATGAGAGAAAATATTTGCAAAGCATACATTGAATAGCGAGTTAATATCCAAAATATATAAAGAACTTATATAGCTCAGTAACAACAACAAGAACAACAAACCCCAAAAATCTGACTTAAAAATGGGCAGAGGAACTACATAGACAGTATTTTCTTTTTAGAGATTTTATTTATTTGACAGAGAGCGTACAAGCAGAGGGAGTGGGAAGCAGAGAGAGAGAGAGAGGGAGAGAGAGATAGAAGCAGGCTCCCTGCTGAGCAGGGAGACCCACGGGGGCTCCATCCAAGCACCCTGGGATCATGATCTGAGCTGAAGGCATATTCTTTTTTTTTTTTTTTTTTAAGATTTTATTTATTTATTTGTCATAGAGAGAGAAGCAAGAGCAAGCACAGACAGAGAGTGGCAGGCAGAGGCCGAGAGAGAAGCAGGCTCCCTGCCAAGCAAGGAGCCTGATGTGGGACTCCACCCCAGGATGCTGGGATCATGACCTGAGCCGAAGGCAGCCGCTTAACCAACTGAGCCACCCAGGCATCCCTGAAGGCAGATTCTTAACTGACTGAGCCATCCAGGTGCCCCTTCATGGACATTTTTCTAAGGAAGACATACAGATGGCCAATAGGTACATGAAAAGTTGTTCAACATTACAAATCATCAGGGAAATGCGATCAAAACCACCATGAGATACCACCTCACACCTGTTAGAATGACTTGTCAAAAAAATAAGAAATACGTATTGGTGAGGATGTAGAGAAAGGGGAGCACTCATGCACCATTGGTAGGAATATAAATATGTGTAGCCCCTTTGGAAAATTATATGGAGTTTCCTCAAAACATTAAAAATAGAACTACCATACAGTCTAGCAATTCCACTTCCAGGTATTTATCCAAAGAAAATAAAAGCACCAGTTCAAAAAGATACATGCACCTCCCCATTCATTGCAGCATTATTGGCAATAGCCAAGACATGGAAGCCACCTAAGTATCCATCATTAGAAAGAAGGTCACACACACACACTGAAATATTGCTCAACCATAAAAAGAATGAAAATTTGCTATTTGGGACAACATAGATGGATCTTACAGGTATTGTGCTAAGTGAAATAAGGCAGAGAAAGGCAAATACCATATAATTTCACTTATACGTGAAATCTAAAAAACAAAACAAATGAGCAAAGAAAACCAGACTCATAGTTACAGAGTGATTGATGGTTGCCAGAGAAGAGGGAGGGCAGCAAAATGGGTGAAAGGGATCAAGAGTAGAAACTTACAGTTATAAAATAACTAAGGCCTGGGGAGATAATGTACAGCATGGGGAATATAGACAATAACATTATATTAGCATTATATAGTGACAAATAGTAATTAGACTTGCATTTATCATTTCATAGTATGCATAAATGTCAAGACATGGAAGCCACCTAAGTGGCTTCACTACGCTGTACAATATAATTATATATAATACATATATTATGTATAATATATATAATATGTCATATATATATATGACTGAAACTTATATAATATTATATGTCAATTATACTACAATTTAAAAAAAAGGAAGGAAATCCTACCGTTTGTAACAACATGAATGGAATTTGGGGACATTATGCTAAGTGAGATAGATAAGGCAGATAAAGTCAAATGCCATATGGTATTATTTACGTAAAAAGGCTAAACTTGTAAAAACATAGAGTAAACTGCTGGTTATCAGAGGCTGACGTGTGGCTTGCAACTAGTAGGTAAATACTATGGAACATAGTGATTATAGACAACAACATTGTATTAAAAACATGAAGCTTCCTGAAAGACTAGATCTTAATTGTTCCATCCACACACACATAAACCCACAAATAATTATGTGACATGATAGAGGTGATAGCTGATGGTACAGTGGCAATCATATTGCAATATAAATATGTCAAACCCATATGTTGTATTCCCTAAATTTATATAATGTCATACGCCAAATACGTTTCATTAAAAAAAAACCCAAGGGGCGCCTGGGTGGTTCAGCAGGTTAAAGCCTCTGCCTTTGGCTCAGGTCATGATGTCAGAGTCCTGGGATCGAGCCCCGCATCGGGCTCTCTGCTCCTCAGGGAGTCTGCTTCCTCCTCTCTCTCTGCCTGCTTCTCTGCCCACTTGTGATCTCTGTCTGTCAAATAAATAAAATCTTAAAAAAAAAAAAGAAAACTATTTAAAAGCATATAGTATAAAGGGGATAGCACAAAGGGAATAGGTCAGAAACAGAAAAACAGAGGCCCAGAAAGTTGAGGTAAGCATTTGTGGCCCTTTTCTTCTGTGTTCTTTGTTGGAGGACAGGGAATGGGGTTGGCAGGAGGTTGTGTGTGGGAGGAAGGTAAGTACCTATGGGGCCTCACTGAGCAGTTGGTGTCCAGAGTCCCCAGAAAGAGGAGCTGCAAAACTCCTTGCTCTGAATGACCCCAGGAGGACTGCATCATAGCAGTAAGGGTGACCAAGAAGCAAACATGGTTCTCTGAACCAGCTTAGTTTAGATTCACCTTAATCCATGGAAACTGGATTGAGAAGATTCCAGGCTGCTAGTGGCTCCAGGCACCTATCTGAAGCAATGACAGATTATTTCTAGAGGAAAATAACATCATCTTAGCCCTAAAGATATTATTTCCAAAATTTTACAAATAAAGGATGTGTTCACCATAAAGCATAATTTGGAAACTTGAGAAGGTAAGAGCACACAAGAAAATAAACAGAAATGGTAGACAATAGAAAAAGATGGGTAAGGACTTCTGTTTTGGGACCTATCAAAGAATAAAATATAGAATATTTAAAGGTACTGGTCAATTCCAGGGTATAAAGCCAATTAAAAAAGTTTAAATCATACATAGTGTTAGTTCCTACTTGACATTATGATAGAAATTAAGAAAGATGATTAGGAAATCTCCATGCTTGGAAAGTAAGAAATATATATCAGATAATTGGTAGGACCAAAAAGGAATCACAATAGAAACCAGATAACATTTGAAACTAAATGATAATAAAATAGTAGCTAATAAAACTTGTGAGGTGCAATGAAAGCATTACTTCGAGGGTAATTATAGCTTTAAAATAAAATGTTAGAAGAAATAAGGCCAATAAATAATGAGTGAAAGAAGAAAAAGATAAATTCCACAAGGGCTATCAGAGAAGAAAACAGTAAAGATAAGAGTAGAAATTAGTGGGGCGCCTGGGTGGTTCAGTGGGTTAAAGCCTCTGCCTTCATCGCAGGTCATGATCCCAGGGTCCTGGGATCGAGCCCCGCATCAGGCTCTCTGCTTAGCAGGGAACCTGCTTCCCCCTCTCTCTCTGCCTGACTCTCTGCTTACTTGTGATCTCTGTCTGTCAAATAAATAAATAAAATCTTTAAAAAAAGTAGAAATTAGTTAAATAAAAAATAAGCATATAATAAAGAGTATTAGTAAACCCAGAAGTGACGTAATTGTTGAGAGAGAGAGAGATAAAGCATAAATAAATATCAGGGATGCAAAAAAGATACCATTGCAGATCCTGCTAACATTAAAAAGAGCAAAAGAGGATATTAGAAATAGAACAACTTTATAACTAAAAATTAAAAAAACTTAATGATATATATAAATTCCTAAAAATACGATCTAACAAAACTGTTAAAGAACAATCTAAATAGTACCATAATACTAAAGTAACAATCTATTATATAATCCATAATTATAAACACAATTCCTACAACTCATGTTGATAAAGCTTAAACAATGAAATCTACAAAATATTTAAAGTCTTGTACAATCTTTTCCAGAGAATAGGAAAAGCAGAAATATTACTAAATGCATTTTATGAAAGCAGAATGATCTTGATATCAGAGCCTGATGAGAATATAAAAGAAGGAAAATTATAGGATTATCTCACACAAAAGAGTAAATGAAAACATCCTAAATAAAGAAACCACAACAAAAAACAAATTCAAGAGTAATGAGATGTGTATGTATGTATTTGTAGAGAGAGAACACATTATATATATATGTATGTAGTATGTTATGTGTAAGTATTTGGAATGTGTAAATAAAAAAAGCAGGTATTCCAAAAACAGAAACTGGGTTTAACATTGAAAAAAAAATCCATTACTGAAATTTCCAAAGTCAGAGAATAAAGGAGAAATATTACATGATTATCTCAGTAGATAAAAAATAACATTTGTAAAATTCAACATCCATTCATACAAAACATTCACAAACAGCTAAGACTAGGGGTGCCTGGATGGCTCAGTTGTTAAATGTCTGCCTCCAGCTCAAGTCATGATCTCAGAGTCCTAGGACTGAGTCCCACATTGGGCCTCTCTCTGCTCAGGGCGTGGGGAGTCTACTTCTTCCTCTCCCTCTGCTACTCTCTGCTACTCTCTCTCTGTGTCAAATAAATAAATAAAATCTTTTTAAAAAAGGATAAGACTACAAGTGACCTTTTGAAAAGTGATAAGTATATCTACCTACAGGGAATATTATAGCTGGATAATCAGAATTAATAAGAAATCTTAGGAAGTTTGCCAGATATGATTTCATGATATGGAAATCAATTTATTTTTATACACTTGAAACAAACAAGATGAGGTGATATTATTAAAAATTTGGATATATGTAATATATAATTTTTGTGCATATATATATATATATACACCCCCACACACCCATCTTACTTATCCATGTACTGATGAACACTTGGATTGCTTCCATATCTTAGCTATTATAAATAATTCTGCAATAAATAGTATCTTTTCAAAATAGTGTTTTTTGGGGGGCGTAAGTAGTCAGTAGTGGAAATACTGGATTATCTATTATTAAATTTTTGAGCAAACTCCATACTGTTTCCAAAGTGGCTGCACCAATTTACATTCCTACCAATAGGCCAGAGATTTCCCTTTGCTTCACATCCTTGCCAACACTTTTTATTTAACTTTTTTATAATAGCCATTCTAATTAATGGGTGTGAGGTGACCTCTCATTGTGGTTTTGATTTGCAATTTCCAGATGATTAGTGATGTTGAACATTTTTTCATATGTCTGTTGGCCATTTGTAGATCTTTCTTGGAAAAATATCTATTCAGGTCCTCTGTTTCAAATTGTAATATTTGAGGGTTATTTTTGGTGTTGAGTGGTAGGAGTTCTTTATATATTCTGGATATTAATCCTTTATCAGATATATCATTTACAAATATCTTCTCCCATTCAAATGGGTTACCTTTTTGTTTTGTTAATGGTTTCTTTCACTGTGAAAAAACTTTTTACTTTATTTTAAATTTTAAATTAATGATACTGCTGTTTTAGAGTGGTACTATTTATTTATGTTTATGACAAGATACTGTACCTTCTATGCTCATGCTCACCAAGGCTCTAATTTAGTCTCTGGAAAACATAACAGAGCCATCCACTTGAAGGTGATAGTTGTTTTAGAAGATGCTTAAACTTTATAAACTCAAGGATTTTTATAACTCAAAGCCATTTTCTAAACCATACTTTCTTTTATTCTAAAGAAATGGTAGCTTGATTATAGGCTTTTTTCAGATATCTAAATTAATTTGAGAGGGGAAATAGAATCTAATTAATCTTTCATAATAGTTATTAATTATAATTTCTGTGTACATAACAGAAAAGATATAAATAGGTATTTATGGAATCAATATATATGGTATGAATATATGGATATATAAAAATATATGTGATATGTATGTATGTGAATATACATTGATAATATAATTGTGATTTTTCCCCCATTGTAAATATGCGTAAGAGTGATCATCAATTCTGGAGTTATTTGGCAAGTACTTTTAATTGTGTCTTTATATATTTAAAATGTTCCTAGCTATGATGGATCACTGCTAACAGTTATCCTTGGATAGTTGGTATGCTATGCTATGTGGAGTTTGGAATGAATACCTGTTTATTCATGTCTAGTAAATCTAGGCTACATATAATCAACATCAGAAATTGATTCAATTTTATAACAGACTAGTAGATATGAATTTGGTTTTAGGCATTAATTATTCATAAGATCAATTATTATTTTGATTCTCACATTGGCTTTTTTAGAATTATTGTCTGGTTAATGCCAGTGTCTTTGCCTACATAATACCTAGATAATTCATGCTTTTGTCTATAGATGTT
This sequence comes from Mustela nigripes, assembly GCF_022355385.1. Classification (NCBI taxonomy): domain Eukaryota; kingdom Metazoa; phylum Chordata; class Mammalia; order Carnivora; family Mustelidae; genus Mustela; species Mustela nigripes. The sequence goes on from NC_081562.1 coordinate 73,855,728, forward strand.
TTCCTGTGTACGTTAGAGGATACTACTTGTCCCCAATTTATTTCATTTTTAAAAATTTTATTTCATTTTTAAAAAAGATTTTTAAAACAATTTTTCCATATTTACAATGTCTTTGCAAACTTTCACTTGTAATTTAAGCAATATTTTGAACAATACTCAGAAAATGTGACTCACTATTATACAATTGTCAGAGATAACATGAATAATTAATGTTTGTTGTTGTTTTCACAGATCATATTCTTTCAATAGATTTTCCTCTTATAAAATTGCCAGAGAAGGTGAAAAATAATTTGAGTCCCAACTTGCAATATTTAAAATTTCTCAGTTGTTACATACTGCTACATACAAAATAGCTTAATTGTTATATACTGTTTAGCTATCCTATTAAAAATAGAGTAAGGCATGAAAGAAAATCTATGCTCTTTACGATGACAATAAAATAGTATATATTTATTTGATGCATAATCGTTTAAAGATATTTTTATATGTATGACATTAAAATGAGATTTTATGTCTTGTTATTTTTTTAAAAAATTTTTATTTAAATTTTTTGTTTTTTTTAATAAACATATAATGTATTTTTAGCCCCAGGGGTACAGGTCTGTGAATCGCCAGGTTTACACACTTCACAGCACTCACCACAGCACCCCCCCCAATGTCCATAACCCCACCACCCTCTCCCTACCCCCCACCCCCAAGCAACCTTCAGTTTGTTCTGCGAGATTAAGAGTCTCTTATGGTTTGTCTCCCTCCCATTCTCATCTTGTTTCATTTATTCTTTTCCTAACCCCCCAAACTGCCTATGTTGCATCTCCACTTCCTCATATCAGGGAGATCATTTGATAGTTGTCTTTCTCCAACTGACTTATTTTGCTAAGTATAATACCCTCTAGTTCAATCCATGTCATCACAAATGGCAAGATTTCATTTCTTTTGATGGCTGCATAGTATTCCATTGTATATATATATATACCACTTCTTCTTTATCCATTCATCTGTTGATGGACATCTAGGATCTTTCCATAGTTTGGCTATTGTGGACATTGCTGCTCTAAACATTTGGGTGCACGTGCCCCTTTGGATCACTACATTTGTACCTTTAGGGTAAATACCCAATAGTGCAATTGTTGGGTCATAGGGTAACTCTGTTTTCAACTTTTTGAGGAACCTCCATGTTGTTTTCCAGAGTGGTTGCACCAGTTTGCATTCCCACCAACAATGTAGGATGGTTCCCCTTTCTCCACATCCTCGCCAGCATCTGTCATTTCCTGACTTGTTAATTTTAGCCATTCTGACTGGTGTAAGGTGTTATCTCACTGTGGTTTTGGTTTGTATTTCCCTGATGCTGAGTGATGTGGAGTACTTTTTCATGAGTACTTTTCATTCATCTGGATGTCTTATTTGCAGAAATGTCTGTTCATGTCCTCTGCCCATTTCTTGATTGGATTATTTGTTCTTTGGGTGTGGAGTTTTGCTGCTGCCCCTTTTTGTTACTTAAACTGTAACCCCTGGAGGATTTTACTAGTTGCCAAGCACATTTAGATATGGTCTTAAAAAATACTGATACTGACAACAGGAGTTTGGGGAGAAGGACGATGTACGACCGTGAAGCTGGGCAGCTGGGGATGGCCGGCTCGCTCAGGGTGGAAGGCGGCCCCTTCACTGAAGCCGGGCAGCCGGGAATGCCTGGCCTGCCCAGGGCAGAACACCACCTGCTTCAGGGAAGCCTAGCACCTGGGAAAGCCCTGTCAGCTCAGGGTGGAACGAAAACCGCCTGCTTCCCTTTTTCGTTATCGCTCCTTTCTCTTCCCAGAAGTGCTCATTGTTAGTTAGATGAGTCCTTTGAATGTGCTTGGTTAACTATAAACTTTATCCTCCTTCTTGCTTGTCTGCAAGACAAGGGATTAACGTTTGACCTTCATCAGTCCTTCTGTTGGCTATTGTTTCTGTCTAATAAAAGTGAGACTGTGGAGTTGTTCGTGGCAGCAGTTCTTTTCCCGACTGTTGTCCCCTGCTCCCAGTCTTTTGCAGCTGATTTGTTTGTGCCTAATTCTTCTCTCTTTGCTGACTGGAAGCAGCAGAGTTTGATAAGCTCTTTATAGATTTTGGATACTAGCCCTTTGTCTGATAGGTCCTTTGCAAATATCTTCTATTCTGTCAGTTGTCTTTTGGTTTTGTTAACTGTTTCCTTTGATGTACAAAAGCATTTGATCTTGATAAAATCCCAATAGTTCATTTTGCCCTTGCTTCCCTTGCCTTTGGCGATGTTCCTAGGAAGATGTTGCCCTGGCTGTGAGGTTTCTGCCTGTGTTCTCCTCAAGGATTTTGATGGATTCCTTTCTCACATTGAGGTCCTTCTATTTTTGTGTGTGGTGTAAGGAAATGGTCCAATTTCATTTTTCTGCATGTGGCTGTCCAATTTTCCCAAAACCCTTTGTTGAAGAGACTGTCTTCCTTCCATTGGACATTCTTTCCTGCTTTGTCAAAGATTAGTTGACCATAGAGTGGAGGGTCTATTTCTGGGCTCTCTATTCTGTTCCATTGATCTATGTGTCTGTTTTTGTGCCAGTACCATACTGTCATGATGATGACAGCTTTGTAATAGAGCTTGAAGTCTGGAATTGGGATGCCACCAACTTTGGCTTTCTTTTTCAATATTCCTCTGGCTATTCGAGGTCATTTCTGGTTCCATATAAATTTTAGGATTATTTTTCCATTTCTTTGAAAAAAAAAATGGATGGGATTTTGATAGGGATTGCATTAAATGTGTAGATTGCTTTAGGTAGCATAGACAGTTTCACAATATTTATTCTTCCAATCCAGGAGCATGGAACATTTTTCCATTTCTTTGTGTCTTCCTCAATTTCTTTCATGAGTACTTTATAGTTTTCTGAGTATAGATTCTTTGTCTCTTTGGTTAGGTTTATTCCTAGGTATCTTATGGTTTTGGGTACAATTGTAAATGGGATTGACAGCTTAATTTCTCTTTCTTCTGTCTTATCATTGTTTTTTAAAGAAATGCAACTGATTTCTGTGCATTGATTTTGTATTCTGACACTTTACTGAATTCCTGTACAAGTTCTAGCAGTTTTGGAGTGGTCTTTTGGGTTTTCCACATTTAGTATCATATCATCTGCAAAGAGTGATAGTTTGACTTATTCTTTGCCAATTTGGATGCCTTTAATTTCTTTTTGTTGTCTGATTGGTGAGGCTAGGACTTCTAGTACTATGTTGAATAGTAGTGGTGATAATGGACATCCCTGCCGTGTTCCTGACCTTAGCAGAAAAGTTTTCAGTTTTTCTCCATTGAGAATGATATTTGCGATGGGTTTTTCATAGATGGCTTTGATAATATTGAGGTATGTGCCCTCTATCCCTACACTTTGAAGAGTTTTGATCAGGAAAGGATGCTGTACTTTGTCAAATGCTTTTTCAACATCTATTGAGAGTTTCATAGGGTTCTTGTTCTATCTTTTATTAATGTATTGTATCACATTGATAGATTTGTGGATGTTGAACCAACCTTGCAGCCCTGGAATAAATCCCACTTGGTCGTGATGAATAGTCCTTTTAATGTACTATTGGATCCTATTGGCTAGTATTTTGGTGAGAATTTTCACATCTGTGTTCATCAAGGAAATTGGTCTATAATTCTCTTTTTTGATGGGATCCTTGTCTGGTTTTGGGATCAAGTAAGAAATACTGGCCTCCTTCCATTTCTATTTTTTGGAGCAGTTTCAGGAGAATAGGAATTAATTCTTCTTTAAATGTTTGGTAGAGGGCGCCTGGGTGGCTCGGTGGGTTAGGCCGCTGCCTTTGGCTCAGGTCATGATCTCAGGGTCCTGGGATCAAGTCCCGCATCAGGCTCTCTGCTCAGCAGGGAGCCTGCTTCCTCCTTTCTCTCTCTCTGCCTGCCTCTCTGCCTGCTTGTAATCTCTGTCAAATAAAATAAATAAAGTCTTTAAAAAAAAAATGTTTGGTAGAATTGCCCTGAGAAGCCATCTGGCCCTGGCTTTTGTTTGTTTGGAGATTTTTTTTTTTTAAAGATTTTATTTATTTATTTGACAGAGAGAAATCACAAGTAGTCGGAGAGGCAGGCAGAGAGAGAGAGAGAGAGAAGCAGGCTCCCTGCTGAGCAGAGAGCCCGATGCGGGACTCAATCCCAGGACCCTGAGATCATGACCTGAGCCGAAGGCAGTGGCCTAACCCATTGAGCCACCCAGGCGCCCCTGTTTGGAGATTTTTGATGACTGTTTCAGTCTCCTTACTGGTTATGGGTTCAGGTTTTCTCTTTCTTCCTGTTTCAGTTATGGTACTTTATATGTCTCTAGGAATGCATCCATTTCTTCCAGATTGTCAAATTTGTTGGTGTAGAGTTGCTCATAGTATCTTCTTATAATTGTATTTCTTTGGTGTTGGTTGTGATCTCTCCTCTTTCATTCATGATTTTATTTATTTTGGTCCTTTCTCTTTTCTTTTTGATAAGTCTGGCCAGGGGGTTATCAATATTATTAATTCTTTCAAAGAACCAGCTCCTAATTTCATTGATTTGTTCTATTGGTTTTTTTGGTTTCTATTTCATTGATTTCTGCTCTGATCTTTATGATTTCTCTTCTCCTGCTGGGTTTAGGCTTTCTTTCTTGTTCTTTCTCCAGCTCCTTTAGGTGTAGGGTTAGGTTGTGTATTGGAGACCTTTCTTGTTTATTATTTCTTGAAAAAGGCTTGTATTGCTATATACTTTCCTCTCAGGACTGCCTTCGCTGTGTCCCACAGATTTTGAACCATTGTGTCTTCATTATCATTTGTTTCCATGAATTTTTTCAATTCTTCTTTAATTTCCTGGTTGACCCATTCATTCTTTAGAAGGATGCTCTTTAGTCCCCATGTATTCAGGTTCTTTCCAAATTTCCTCTTGTGATTGAGTTCTAACTTCAGAGAGTTGTGGTCTGAAAATATGCAGGGAATGATCCCAATCTTTTGATACCAGTTGAGACCTGATTTATGTCCCAGGATGTAATCTATTCTGGAGAATGTTCATGTTCGCTAGAGAAGAATGTGTATTCTGTTGCTTTGGGATGGAATGTTCTGAAAATATCTCTGTTGTCCATCTGTTCCAGTTTCTCATTTAAGGCCTTTATTTCCTTGTTGATCTTTTGCTTGGATCATCTGTCCATTTCAGTGAGGGGGGTGGTAAAGTCTCCTAGTATTATTGTATTATTGTCAATGTGTTTTTTTGATTTCTTTATTAGTTGGTTTATATAGTTGGCTGCTCCCATTTTAGGGGCATAGATATTTAAAATTGTTAGGTCTTCTTGTTGGACAGACCCTTTGAGTATGATATAGTGTCCTTCCTCATCTCTCATTATAGTCTTTGCTTAAAATCTAATTGATCTGATATATGAATTGCCACCCCAGCTTTCTTATGATGTCCATTAGCATGGTAAATTTTTTCCCACCCCCTCTCTTTAAATCTGGAGGTGTCTTCGGGTCTAAAATGAGTTTCTTGTAGGCAGCATATTGATGGGTTTTGTTTTTTAATCCCTTCTGATACCCTGTGTCTTTTGTGTGGGGCATTTAGCCCATTTACATTCAAGGTAACTATTGAGAGATATGAATTTAGTGCCATTGCATTACCTGTAAGGAGACTGTCACTGTATATTGTCTCTGTTCCTTTCCGATCTACTACTTTTAGGGTCTCTCTTTGTTTAGAGGATCCCTTTCAATATTTCCTGTAGAGCTGGTTTGGTGTTTGCAAATTCTTTCAGTTTTTGTTTGTTCTGGAAGCTTTTTATCTCTCCTTCTATTTTCAATGATAGCCTAGCTGGATATAGTATTCTTGGCTGCATGTTTTTCTCATTTAGTGCTCTGAATATATTATGCCAGTTCTTTCTGGCCTGCCAGGTCTCTGTGGATAAGTCTGCTACCAATCTAATATTTTTGCCATTGTATGTTACAGACTTCTTTTCCCAGGCTGCTTTCAGGATTTTCTCTTTGTCACAAAGACTTGTAAATTTTACTATTAGGTGATGGAATGTGGACCTATTCTTATTGATTTTGAGGGGGGTTCTCTGCACCTCCTGGATTTTGAGGCTTGTTCTCTTTGCCATATTAGGGAAATTCTCTACAATAATTCTCTCCAATATACCCTCTGCTCCCCTCTCTCATTCTTCTTCTGGATCCCAGTTATTCTAATGTTGTTTTGTCTTATGGTGTCACTTATCTCAAATACTCCCCTCATTGTACAGTATTTGTTTCTCTCTCTTTTGCTCAGCTTCTTTATTCTCTGTTGGTCTTCTATATCACTAATTCTTTCTTCTGCCTCATTTATCCTAGCAGTAAGAGCTTCCATTTTTTATTGCACCTCATTAATAGCTTTTTTGATTTAACCTTGGTTAGATTTTAGTTCTTTTATTTCTCCAGAAAGGGCTTTTATCTCTCCAGACAGGATTTTTCTAATATCTTCCATGCCTTTTTCAAGCCCAGCTAGAACCTTGAGAATCGTCATTATGAACTCTAGATCTGACATATTACCAATGCCTGCATTGATCAGGTCCCTAGCCTTTGGTAATGCCTCTTGTTCTTTTTTTTGTGGTGAGTTTTTCCACCTTGTCATTTTGTCCAGATAAGAATATAGAAGGAGCAAATAAAATACTAAAAGGGTGACAAAGACCCCAGGAAAATGTGCTTTAACCAAATCAGAAGAGACCCCAAATTGTGGGGGGTGGGGATAAAGAGGGTAAAAAGAAGTTCAGGGAAAAAAAATTTAAAAAAGAATACAAATAAAGAAAAAATATAAAAATGAAAAAAAATATATATATACATTAGGCTGGTGACTAGAACCACGGTCACCCACTTAATTTTGGGAGTATTTGGTCTCTTAGAAGAAACTACCTCCCAAAATTTTAAAGAATGAAAGACATGTATACGGGTAAACACAATGAAGGGATGGAATATGCCTATAAAGATGAAAAAAAAAATTTTTTTAATTTCTAAAAAAGGGGTGGGGAGTGGGAGGTGGGGGATCAAGGTGATGGGAATTATGGAGGACACATATGACATGGAGCACTGGGTGCATAAACAATGAATTCTGTTACGCTGAAAAGAAATTAATAAAAAAAATTAGCCTAAAAAAAAAGAGTTGATAAAGTAAGTTGGTTGGGAGAATAACAGGAAAGAAATTAGAGAGAATTTGCTCAGGCTGGAGACTAGAACAAGCCCGGAGCTAGATTTAGGGTATATTTAGATCTATTAGAAGAAGTTGTACCCCAAATTTTTTAGAAGAAAAAACCCTAAGTGTATACAAAAAATAAAGTTAGATACAACGAAGGATAAAATATGACTCTAATAATGAAGTTTCAAAAAAGTTTATTATTTTTTTATGAAAGGTATTGTTAAGATAGACTAGTTAAAAAATGTTAAAAGAGGACAGATTTGGGGTACCTGGGTGGCTCAGTGGTTTAAGCCACCGCCTTGGGTTCAGGTCATGATCTCAGGGTCATGGGATCGAGTCCCACATCGGGCTCTCTGCTCGGCGGGGAGCCTGCTTCCCTCTCACTCTTTCTGCCTGCCTCTCTGCCTACTTGTGATCTCTGTCAAATAAATAAATAAGATCTTAAAAAAAAATTAAAAAGAAAAAAAAGAGGAAAGGGTAAAAGTTAAAAAAAATGTAGTAGAAGAAAAAAAATAAAATTAAAAAAAATTAATTAACTGCAAAACTAAAGAGTCATGGGGAGAAAGCCATGAATTCCATGCTTTGCTTTCTCCTCCTCTGGAATTCTGCTGTTCTCCTTGGTAAGTCAACTTGGTCTTCCCTGGATTTCTTGTTGATCTTCTGGGGGAGGGGCCTGCTGTAGTGATTCTCAAGTGTCTTTGCCCGAGGAGGATTTGGACGGCCCTTACCAGGGACCAGGCTAAATAATCTGCTTGGGTTCACTTTTGGGAGCTTTTGTTCCCTGATGCTTTCTGTAGAGTTCCGGAGGACGGGAATGAAAATTTAGGCCTTCCAATCTTTGGTTTGGAAGAGCCAAGAGCTCAGGGTCCCACATCCTCAATGCGCCCTCAGAGAAAAGCACTCAATCACTACCGTCTCCCTGGCCTCGGGCCGTGCTCCAAGCTCACCCAGCCTGTGACCAAGCGTCTCTGTCTCTAGCACACAGCTCCTCCTGGAGTCTCTGAACCCCATAGATTCCTGAGCTCCCCCAGGGTGTATTTCCCTGGATCTTGTGGGGACCTCACTTGGAGCAGTGGCCTGTGCCACGGATTACGGCTCAAGGTAACCCTTTGATGAGAGTTCACTCCTCAGCTCTGTCTCTGTAGCCGGCTTCCCTGCTCTAATATTTTTTTAAAAAATTACAAATAGTTTCAGTGTTACAACAGACCTGAATCTTAAAAGATGCTAATTTTCTTTATCATTTATTTGATATTTAGAGTGAATTTTTCCCATTTAGTATTTGACTTACTTTTCATTTTTTATTTTTATAATTTATTAGACTTGACTTGTATAAATTATCAGAGATGTTGCAGATTACACATATCTCATATAAAACAATAAAATAAAATTTCTAGAGGACCACATAGGAGAATGTCTTCAGGGTTTGGGGTAGAGAAATAGTTCTTTGTGTTTTTTGGACACTTCTTAAAAAATTTATTTCCAGTATAGTTAACATGGAGTGTTATATGAGTTTCAGGTGCACAACATACTGTCTTAACAATTCATACAGTAGTGGCACCTTGGTGGCTCAGTCGTTAAGCGTCTGCTTTTGGCTCAGGTCATGATTCCAGGGTCCTGGGATCAAGCCCTGTGTTAGGCTCCCTGCTCAGTGGGAAGCCTGATTCTCCCTCTCCCATTCCCCCTGCATGTGTTCCCTTTCTCACTGTGTCTCTCTCTCTCAAAGAAATAAAATCTTAAAAAAAAAAATTCCATACAGTGTCCAGTGCTCATGGCAAGTGCACTCCTTAATTCCTATCATCTATTTTACCCATCCCCCTACCCACCTTACCTCTGATATCCATCAGTTTGTTCTCTACAGTTAAGAGTCTGTTTCTTGGTTTTCTTCTCTCTCTCTCTCTCTTTCCCCCTTTTCTTGTCTGTATTGTTTCTTAAATTCCACCTGTGAGTGAAATCATATCATATGGTACTTGATTTTCTTTTATTTTGCTTAGTGTTATACAATCTAGCTTCATCAGTGTCTTTGTAAATGACAAGATTTTATTCTTTTTAATGGCTGAATAGTATTCTATTATGTATATGTATCCTCTTTATCCATTCATCTGTCAATGGACATTTGAGCTGCTTTCATAATTTGGCTACTGTAAATAACAATACTATAAACATAAGGTGCATGTATGCCTTTGAATTAGTATTATTGTATTTTGGGGATAAATACCCAGTAGTATGGTTACTGGATCATAAGGTAATTCTGTTTTTAACTTTTTTAAAAAACTTTTTGAGGAAACTCTACACTTTTTCCCACAGTGTGTACCCCAGTTTGCATTCCCACTAACAGTGCACAATGATTCCTTTTTCTCCACGTCATCATCAATACCTATTTCTTGTATTTTTGATTTAAGCCATTCTAACAGGTGTGAGGTGATATCTCATTGTGATTTTGTTTTGCATTTCTCTGATAGTGAGTGATGTTCAGCATCTTTTCATGTGTTTATTGGCCATCTAGAAGTCTTCTTTGGAGAAATATCTGTTCATTTCTTCTGTCCACTTTTAATTGAATTATTTTGAATTTTTGAATTCTTTATGTATTTTGGATATTAACCCTTTATTGGATATGCCATTTACAAATATCTTCTCCCATTATGTAGTTTGCCTTTCAGTTTTGTTGACTGTTTTCTTCACTGTGTAGAAAGTTTTTATTTTGACGTTGTCCCAATAATTTATTTTTGCTTTTATTTCCCTTGCCTCAGGAGACAGATCTAGAAATATGTTGCTACAGCCATGTCAGAGACCTTATTGCCTATACTCTCTTTTGTGATTTTTTTGGTTTTAGGTCTCACATTTAAGTCTTGGTCTCTTGAATTTACTTTTGTTTATGATATAAGAAGGTGGTCCAGTTTCATTCTTTTGCATGTATCTGACCCATTTTCTCATTACCATTTGTTGAAGGGCAAATATTTCTTGACTGAAGGCAAAGGCTTAACCCACTGAGCCACCCAGGCACCCCAGGGCAAATATTTCTTAAACAGAAAAAAAGTTACTAACAATAAAGAAAAAGATTTATGGAATGAATTTTATTAATTAAAAACTTCTGTTTGTTTCAGGTCACCATTAAGGGAGTAAACAGGTAAGCATGAATGGAAGAAGATACTTGCAATACCCTGTCAAAGAATTTATTTTAAAATAAATATTTCCTATTAATTAATATGAAAATAGGTAACACAAAGGGGGCAAAAATTTGAATTGGCACTTGACTGAAGAGGATATTTATTTGATTTTTAAAAAATATTTAATTTATTTATTTGACAGTCAGAAATCACAAGTAGGCAGAGAGGCAAGCAGAGAGAGAGAGAGAGAGAGGAGGAAGCAGGCTCCCTGCTGAGCAGATGTGGGACTCGATCCCAGGACCTTGAGATCATGACCTGAGCTGAAGGTAGAAGCTCTTAACCCACTGAGCCACCCAGGCGCCCCTCTAATTGATTTTTTAAAAAGATTTTATTTATTTATTTGAGAGAGAGAGAACATGTGCAAGCAAGGTGAGAGGCAGAGGGGGAGGAAGAGAGAGAGTCCAAAGTAGATTCCACACTAAGCGTGGAGCTGGATATGGGGTTCAGTCCAGCAACACACGATCATGACCTAACCTGAAACAAAGAATTGGTCACTTAACTGACTGAGTCACCCAGGTGCCCCAACTTGATTTTTAAGGATATGAAAATGTGTGAACGACGATTAGTTATCATGAAAGTGCAAGCTGAAGGTATAATAAAATACCTATATACACCTGTTAGGATGACAAAATAAAAAGAAACAAAAACATTATTATCAAGAATTGGCAGAGGTGTGTGCCAAATAGGGCTCTCATTTACAGCTGGAAGAAGGATAAATTAGTCCAACCACTTTAGGAAACTTTTGACTTCTTTACTAATACTAAATATTCATAAACTCTATGACACAGCAATTCTACCTTTAAGAAAAAAAGACATTCTATTCCTACCTGAAATATATACAATTTTTTCTGAAAACACAATTACTACAATGGTCATAGCATCATTACTCATAATAATCTCAACCTAGACACAATCATTTATTTATCAACATTAATATATGTTTATACTTAAATATTTATATATATAATAATTTTATATATAAATGTAAAACTACCTGGCAATGAAAAAAAATAAACTACTGCTACATGCAACATTGAAGAATCTCACCAACCTAACGTATAATGCAAGAAGCCAGATACAAAGCAGTACATAGCCTGTAATTCCATTCATCTGAAGTTTAAAAAGGCAAAACTAATTTATGGTGTTAGAATTTTAAGTGGTTTTCTTTGAGGAAGTGACTGATATTTGGGAATGGGTGTGAGGAATGACTAACCTTGCTAAAAATGTTCTACCATACTTTAATGTAGATGGTGGCTACTTTGTGTATTTATATTTGAAATGCTTATGGAGCTATACACTTAAAATTTATGAACTGTATTTTATCTTATCAGGAAAAGATTTAAAAATGTATACTGCTAGTGCACTCACACACAAATAGAATTCCTGCCAACAGCACATAGTTTACTGGTATCTAAAACTGGTTGTGAGCTTAAGAGAATACCAATAGTTTGCTCTCAAGATTATTATTTCTATGGAGTGCCTGGGTGGCTCAGTGGGTTAAGCCTCTGCCTTCAGCTCAGGTCCTGATCTCAGGGTCCTGGGATCAAGTCCTGAATTAGGCTCTCTCTCTCTCTGCCTGCCTCTATCCCTACTTGTGATTTCTCTCTCTCTGTCAAATAAATAAATAAAATCTTTTAAAGTAAATAAATAAATAAAAGATTATTATTTCTAAGGGATATCAAGGTTTCAAAATTCCTGTATACATTAATATGATTGTTATAATTCAAGGCTTCACATATTTAGTGAGCATCTGTGTTGTATCTAACATTTTTCTAGGTGCTATATTAAGTCATTTGGGGGTACAAAAATAATCAGTAATGTTTTAAACTTAGTTTTCAGAATAATAAAGCATGGTAATAGTTTACATACCCTTCTGTTTAGACAGAGTTGAGTGAAATTCTTGCATGTCAGTTCAGTATGCCTGCAGCTACTGCAGTTCTTTAGGCTAATAGGCAAATAGGGCAAATGACCCTGCCACGATGATCAACAAACTCTTTTAATCTAATGGCTTAGTGTCAGGCTAAGGATTGTTTTAATACATGGGTATGATTAATTTGGATTATGGTGTATGAAGCAGCTAGATGATAATCAAGTCTGAGAAAACAGACCTGTTTTTGAACTTTTGGCTTACTGAAGTAGGAACATTAGGTGGATAGGAGGTGAGTTACCTAGGGAATTTTACATTCTAGGGATAAATGGCTATGATACCATGGACAGATCTGATATTATGACTTGATAAGAAATATATATTAAGTCTTTGTTCATAGTTCTAGGCTTTGCTCCCCGAAAGCTTGAACTTTCTCTAGTGTTGAGAATGATAAAGTGTCTTTTCTTATGTTAATGAGCTGATTTTGGAAAACCCCTAAAGATGGGGGCTAGTTATCAACAGAAATAATAATGTGTTTAGAGTATTGAAACTTTTCATTCCCAACCCATGGTTCATAGGAAGCACAGAGGGACTGGAGATTGAGTTATCTCCAGTGGTCAGTGAACTAATCAATCAGGACTAAGTAGAAGCCTCTATAAAATCCTGAAAGGACAGAGTTCAGAGAGCTTCCAGGTTGGGGAATACATGAAAATGTGGAGAAAGTGGTGTGCCTGGAAAGAGCTCTGTGCCCTTTTCCCAACTTTTCCCAATATAACTCTTCCATTTAGCTGTAATAGTAATGTAGTAAATAAAAAGTTTCTCTGAAGTCTGTAAGCTGCTTGAGCACTTTGAACCCAAGAAGGATGCTGTGGGAAACTTTGACTTAAGCCAGTTGATCAGAAGTATGGGTAACAACCTGGACTAGCCATTGTATCCTAAGTTGGAGGGGGTCCTTGGAACCTCAGTCTGAATCCTGTGGTCAGTAGCATAGTTGACAACCTTGGCTTGTGATTGGCATCTGAAGTATGTTGGGAGAGGGGCAGTCTTACAGGATGGATTCCACAACTTGTGGAATCTGATGCTATCTCCAGGTAGATAGTATCAGAATCGAGTTGAATTCATGGACACCTTTCTGGTGTGTGAGAATTGCCTGGTGCTGTGTGGGAAGCTTCCCTAACCCCTCAAGGCTGTTTCCCATAAATTTAGTCTTCCTCATAAGTCTACTGTGAGGATTAAATGGGATAAAGTATGGAAAGCCATACTTAGTATACAATAAATGGCTGGCTATCTGGAATGATATCTTGGGTACACAACTTGCTCTATATATGACCTTGGATAAAAAACTACACTTCTCTAAGTGTTCCCTTGGTTTTTCTTATCTATTAAGTGAAGAGTACTAACAGGACCTACTTCCAGGACTATTGGGAGCAATACATGAGGTGATGCACACTCATTCTCACCAGTCTACTTTGGCCATAGAAAAGACTTACCAAGTATTAGCCACTATAACTATGTTGATTATGCTTTTCTTGAAATAACTGAACATAAAGTATAGACTGGTCATCATTCCCTCTCATTCATCATCCTGTAACCCAAATCTCTGAGAATAACATTGGTAATTAAGATAAGGAAAGGTTATGGGTTAGAAAGAGGACCACTTCCGGGCTTTTTGACTTCAGGAAAACTACTTAATTTCCATTGCCTCTATTTTGTCATTTGTGAAAAACAAATAATAGTATTTATCTTCTTAGGCTATTGTAAAGCATAAATTCAGGTAAAGCTAATATAGAATAAAGTTTGGTATCAGTAAGTACCTTAATAGTATTAACTTTAAAAACTGTTTTTACATATATAACTTCATTTTACAACGATAGTAGTTTTCCTAGGTGAAACTTATAAGTAGATACTGAGACATATTGGACCTTTTCTAAAACATATGCATATAGACATTTTAATTGAATTGGTTTTGATTTGGCATGGCAGTGTAATTTTCAGTGGTTGAACTGTCCTCCTGCCCAAACATAATCCTTCTCCATCTATCTGTTAGGCCTGAAAGTCAATAACTGCAGGCACTCCTGAAGTAGTTCCAATTTAAACATCAATCCTTTATACTTGAGTGTAGATGAATTTATTAAGACATTTCCTGAGAGTTTTGACAGGCTATGCAAGGGGATTGGATAAGGCAAAGTGCCTGAAGAGAGAAACAAGGACACTAAAAAGGGGGGAAAAAAGATCTAAATCAGGGAAGCTAAAAATACTAGATGGCACATGTCACCTGCTTAGGATTTTGCCTATGGCTGACCTCAAATGTCATCTCCTTCATGGTAGACGGACATCCTAACTTCATTGACAGCTTCCCTGAAGATGACTTGACTCCCTCACTGTATGTATGTATGTATGTATTTAGAGAGAAGGCACAAGTAGGGAAGGGGTGGAGGAAAAGGGGGAGAGAGATTCTCAAGAAGACTTTGTGCTGAGCATGGAGCTTCATGTAGGGGCTGATCTCATGACCCTGAGATCATGACCTGAGCCAAAACCAAGAGTCAGACATCTAACCCACTTAGTCACCCTCAGTACCCCCCCCAAAACAAATATAAAGTAAAATGAGGATGACTTTATTATGCCTGATGTACTTTGGATATATTGATTAAAATTCTTTTTCTTTCAATTCTAAGAATTGAATGGCAAAAAAAGACGACTTCCAATAGTACTTTTATGTGACTTGGCTCAAGTGCTCCAGATTTTTCACTGGTAAGTATGTAGTGCTTTACTAGACTATAGTGTGTATTCAACAGACAGCTGTAACCTGACAGTCTGTGTGGAGGATCCTTATGGAAATTTGCATCTGTTTTGTTTTTGCTATTATAGAAGAATCAAGAGAACCAGACGCGTTTTTTCCTTGCCCTGCATTTGCTACGCCTTTAGAAGATGATCCTTACTTAGATTTTGTTTGAAGAGAAGGACCACTCAGGAAAGGAGAGAGGAAAGAGTAAGGGGAAAAAAGGCACAAAGGGAGAAAGTGTAAGTGTTTCCAGGACAGGGAAGGGACCAGAGATTTGAGAGATTTTCATCTCAGATATAGTGTTCAGTATACTGGATGAAAGAGGGACAGAATTGCTTTGTTATCCGGGGGTCAGTAGAGAAGACCACTTAATATAACCATAAGACCAGACATAACAAAGGCAGAAGGAGTCACCTAACAGTAGCATTGGTAGCAGAAAGAGTAATCATATTGACACCAAAGGCCAAGACTCAGTCCTTGTCTTCATTTTAGGTATGGTAAAATCTTCCCAAATTCTTTGGTGCCCCAAACATGACTGGAATTAGATTTTTCCACACTATGCTAAATGGACTCAATGGCATATTTAGTTTGATTTGGAAAACAATAATCATTCTTTCACCTGTGTTGTAGAACAGATGCTTACCCATGCTCCATGAGATATGTGTCTCTTTTTATCACTATATTAATATTAATTGGTAGACTCTCAAGAAATACTAAGTATATTTGTTCAGGGTAGATTAGTGGAATAACTAAGTGGAAATACATTGAAATGTAAAAGACTCAGTTGAATTAAAAAATCTCATACAGAGTGAGGTTTTGGTAAGGGAAGAGTCTCTTAACCTTGGCACGATTGGCATTTTTAATCCAGATACTTTTATTGTGTGTGGGGGGGCTTATCTTCCCTATTAGCAGAGTGTTCAGCAACATCCTGGCCTTTGTCCAGATTGTGTAAAAATAACCAAGCATCAGAATAATAGAGCTGGATTTTGTTTATGAAGTTGGTCTCCCACAAGTGGTTTTTTTGAAACTAAGGTTATTGTTATATGTGACTATTTGTTGGTTTTTTTTTTAAGTTCATCTATCAAATAGCATTATAATTGAGTTTTATGTGTGGGGGATTTATTTATATGAGCTAATCATGTGTTAAAAAGAACACTGGACTCTGTAAGACAGAATTGAATTCAGGCTCTTGTCCGTATTTTTGTGACACTCTCAAATTTCTTTCTGTACTTGGGAAATAATTATAAATACCTCATGGATAGTTTAAAAATTAAACTATATGAGAATCCCTATTCCTTCTTTTTTAATTTTATGACTCAAATTCGTATTTCTCTTTTTTATCGAGGTATAATTAACATATAATGTTATATATTAGTTTCAGATGTATGACATAATGATTTGATATGGGTATATATTGAGAAATGATCATCACAATAAGTGTAGTTAACATCCATTACATCACATAGGTACAGATTCTTTTCTTGTGATGAGGACTTCTAAGACCTACTCTCTTCATAACTGTCAGATACACAATAAAGTATTATTAACTATAGTTGCCATGCTGTACATTATATTTGCAGACTTTTATTTTGTAACTGGAAGTTTGTACCTTTTGTGTACCCTTACCCATTCATCTCCCACCTGACTTGAGCAACCAACAGCCATAAATCAGCTCTCCGTATCTATGAGCTTGTTTGCTTGTTTATTTATTTATTTATTTATGATTCCACATATAAGTGAGATCATACATAATTTATCTTTGACTGCCTGTTATGTACTGGATACTATTAAAATATAAATGTCCCAGGACACCTGGGTGGCTCAGTTGTTATGTATTTGCCTTCTGCTCAGGTCATGATCCTGGGATCCTGGCATCAAGCCCCATGTTGAGCTTGCTGCTTGGTGGGAAGCCTGCTTCTCTCTCTCTCCGACTCCCCCTGCTTGTTTTCCCTTCTCTGTCTCTCCCTGTCAAATAAATAAATAAAATCTTTAAAAAATTATATAAATGTCCCTGGGAGTGGTAACAGAAGAAGAAAAGGACATATGAAGACCATCTAAGGGAGAGGAGACCAAAACCAAATTTTTCCTTAATGCTCATAGTTCAACTGTGATACAGATAAATACCACAGTATATAATATCTGCCACACAACCATAGAATTCACATGTAGACTTTTCAGGGAAGTTGGAAGGTTAAATAATCTAGAGTTGGGGGAGTCTAGGGACTCTAGAGTAGTCTACAAATCATGAAGAAGTGATATTTTCACGGAGGTGACATTTGGCGGAGGTGATATTTTCACGGAAGGGAAGATATCCTGATCAGTTTATAGCATATCTTGGGCCAAGCAAACACTTGTGGATAAGAAGAGCTCTAGCATTTTGAACCATGGCTCCATCACTGAAGTTGTGGGATGGTCCTGGAATAATACTCATTTCAATACTAAGTGAGTCCTGGCATTCTAACAAGGAAGAAGGCATAGTTCTGTGTCATCAACTTTGGTGAAGTCTTGTTTAGTCTTATGGATAATCATATAACAAAGGCTTGATAGTAAATGAACAACTCCTAAAGTATAGATTTCTGGTTATATATCTTTAGTTTTACATATTGATTTAAGGTTTTGGTGAGCTTTCAAGAGACATATACTCCTATATAGTGATATACTGTATCATATTCTTCAGTCTTGCAGTTCAATAAGTTGTTCTTATAAGTTAAAATTAAAAAATCAGTAGTATTCAAAACCTAAACCACAGCTCAAAAATTGTGGTCTGATAAATAAGAGTATTGTGCAACTACCATGTCATATCTAGAATGATCCAGTATGTAAATGCCTCTGTCAGGATTTAAAAAAATACTTCTAAGGAATAAATCACTACACAAGCTCACACAAGCAAGGCCAGCTCATTAGAACTGTCTGAGAAAACTTTAAAACTATTATTGTACACATGACCCTGAAGAGATTCTGATTTAATAGATCTTGGGTGAGAGTCAGGATTGATCAATGGATTATTATTTATATCTGTCTATCTATCTACCTATCTATCATCTGTCTATCTAAAACCTCCCAGGTGATTTTAATGAACACCATGTTTTTTTCAGAAGTATTATGGAAGAAAATTTTGGATGCCTAGAAAATTTCCTTTGAATGTATTAGATATTTCTTAAATGGCACAGTGACACTTTAAAAAAGTTTTCAGACCAGTGAGTTAGAACTTAAATTTCTACATGGCAGTTTTATTTTTCTTATGTACTTGAGAAATAAACCATAATCATTTGTCTCATAAATCTACAAATCTCAAAGCAGGAAGCTTGGTCCTGAGCTTCACATTGATGATCCTGCTTCACCTAAAATGCCTCTGATGTGATTATAATTCCTCCATCAATTGGCAGAGGACTAAGATTTTGGAGGTGGAATTTTCTGCTCCTATTTTGGGCACATTTTGTTCATGCTTATTATGGTGTTTTGACCATCTGTCTGCAACCATGGAGAAATACTAGGTACCACCTGCACTTTCAGTAGACAGTTTTTTCTTTTCTTCTGAAAAATGTGAAGAATCTGGTAAATTGGGGCTATAAACACTGTCATAACATCTCTGAATGTTTGTTTTGGGTCATCTACTCATACATAGGTGAATGATTATGATAAAGTGGAGGGATCATGAACTTTGGATTTATATTTGAATTCAAGCTTTGTTGTCTTGCTTATTCACTCAGCAAATATCTATTAAGTGTCTACTGTGCGCCAGAGAGAGAGATAGACAACATGAGACTGTGTCTTCAAGCAACTCATAAGCTATGGGAAAGACAAATAATTGATAAAGGGAGTGATGTGTTAGAAGAGATGGAAGCAAGAGTGGAAAGTCTGAAGAAGGAGTCATACATAACATAAATTTGGTGTTGGGATGGGCTTGGTTGGGAGGGTGTTAGAAATGTTGGAAGGTCTTGCTGGCAGGTTATTCTTAGATTAAGTTTTAAAGGAATTTTAAATTAGTGAGAGGGAGTGTGGGATAGTTTAAACAAATGAGTGTGTGGAGTATATTTGAGGAAATGCAAGTAGCTTAGAATCACTGAAGGAAAAGATGCAAAGAGAAAAAGGGTAACAGATAAGAATAGAGAAGTAGGCAAAAGCTAGGTTTTTAAAGCTGGTGGACTTTATTCTGAAGGCAATGAGGAGTGATTGAGTGGGAGTGACACTATCAGATTTGCATCTTAGATCTCCTTGAGGAAACATGACTGTTAACAGTCTGTTGAAGCAACTCAGAGGGGTAGTAGTAATGTAATGGTAATGAGTAAACAGATTTTGGAGTTATTTAGGAAGTTCCCCTAATTGGGATTTTTTCCTTAATCACATACATATGTAAAGAAGAGGTGGTAATTTAGGATGCCTTGCAGCATAAATGGTGGTATCCTTCACCAATTTAGGGAGCACAGGAAAATAAGCACTTCTGGCAAGTTTGATGGTGGTGGTGGGGGGAGTACTCTGGTCTACTCCTCTTTGAGAGAACTTTTTCAAAGGTTTACCCTAAGCTACCAGTGGGTATGAGTTGAATTTCCCACTTTCTGTGCTTCTAAAGGCAAAAATAGCATTAACTCACAATTACAAAAGCCATAGATGTATTAAGATTATTCAGATCGGTGTGCCTGGGGATTCAGTTGGTTAGGCAGCTGCCTTCAGTTCAGGTCATGATCTTGGGGTCCTGGGATGGAGCCCTGCATTGGGCTCCTTGCTCAGCAGGGAATCTGCCTTTCCCTCTGGCTCAGTGGGTTAAGCGTCTGCCTTCAGCTCAGGTCATGATCTCAGGGTCCTGGGATCGAGTCCCACATTGGGCTGTCTGCTCAGCGGAGAGCCTGCTTCCCCTCTCTCTCTGCCTGCCTCTCTGCCTACTGTGATTTCTCTCTCTGTCTGTCAAATAAATAAACAAAATCTTAAAAAAATTTTTTTTTTCAGATCAGATGTGATGCAGCAGAAATATAATATGTAGTAAATTGCACCTGATGTAATGCTTGAAGATTCCTTTTCTTATGTCACTACTACCCAGCTGTCTTCAGTCCGTATGTAACCTTAAGACATTAGCCATCAGAAAGAGGCAAAGAGGGGTCCCAGGGTGGCTCAGTCTGCCTTCAGCTCAGGTCATGAGCCTAGTGTCCCATGTCCTGCATGGGGCTCCCTGATCACAGGGGAGTCTGCTTTTCCCTCTCCCACTCCCCCTGCTTGTGCTCTCTCTCTCTCTGTCAAATAAATAAATAAAATCTTAAAAAAAAAAAAAGATTGTAATGTTTGGGCAGTACATGGATGCATCTTCTCAAAAATTATACTAGTGATGTGTGTGAATTTTCTTTTTAATGTTTTAAAATGTTTATGGAACTAAAGGATCCCACATGTCCATTGACAGATCTGAATGTGTATAAGGACGTGCCCAATTTCTCATGTACTGAGAGGGGGATTGTGAAGTCAGTTTTGGGCTGGGCATCAGAGAGCCTGAAAAGTCTTGTATTGTGACCCTGCTAAATGAGTTATGAGCCACATAAGGGTAGATAACTTTGCATATATGAGGTTGTACTTTATCTTCATCAATCACCCTACCCTCACCTTGTTTCTGAGAGCCAGACTGATTCTCAAATATAACGGCCCATTTTTTAGTATAAGCATTGTAAACAAGTTGGTTTATGGAGAGATCCAGAATACAATTGTAGATACAGGTCTTCAAGATGTCTATCTGGTATAGATATTTAGGTGTACTTTTCTGTATGTCTTGTGAACTTTAAATCGACTATTTTGGAGATCTTGAACTTAATTTACTGTGTTTTAAATAATAGACATTCATCTATCCAGGACAGTGTTATAAAGTCCTTTGATGACCTTTAAAAAACAACTGAAGTTTTACAATTTCAGTTCAAGTACACTTAAGCTAGAACTACTAACCTTTGGATTTGTAAAAATATTTATAGATTTTTATGTTAATAGGCAGTAAAGAAAATTTCATGTGTTAAATGAAGTATATAGTAAGTTGAGAAACTTAATTATGTAGAAGATTAAACCTTTTCAAACTCTTATTTACCATGAAGTATTTGTAGGGTTTATATACTAGTTATTAAATTCTCCAAATGCAGGTACTATATTTTGTGCTATATATAAACAAGCAAAAATGCATGACCTAATCTTCTAGAACTTTATAGCCTAATATCAAGTAAAAGAAGATAAGACAATATAGAGATGTGTGTTCCAAATGAAAATATGAAGGGAATGTTAGATATACCAACATAGCTAGCAAATTGCTATGTGTTGGCCATTTGATAACAAATATTGCTAGTGTAATCATGTCATATATGTCAGGAATCTCAATCTTAATTATAGTAATAGATGAAAGATATATTATTACATAGTTACTCTGGTATTACTTCAGAATTTAAATAGCTCTATTGCAAATAGTCACAATAACAACAAAAACAAACAAAACTAAAACAAGCAAAAAGCCCAACATCATGTTTTTCCAGTTTCATTTTATCTTCACCTTATTCTCATATCCACATGGGCAAGTGATAGCGTAACCTTTTAGATTAAGTTACCTTGAACTTTAATTAAATTTTAGCTGACAGTTGGCAAACTGCTTTCAAAAAGAAGAGGTCACCTTGCTTGAGAGTTCCCAATAGAAGATAGCCCTCCTCCACACCCAGGGCTATATATAGAAACCTTTAATGTTTAATTACATCCTGACAGCTTTGCTGGCAAACTGAAGATTATGATCTACCTTTTAGGATAGGCTTAATAATAGATTTGTAATGTAGCTTACGCAGATAAGGGTTTATCATTATGATTTCTTCAGTTCCTTCAGAGTTGTGCAAGGGGAGATCTTACTTCTAATTCATTTCTATTTGCATATGGTTTTCATTCTCATTTGTGATCAATAGATAAAAGAGTAAAAAATCTGTTTAACTATACTTTTTAAAGTGTCTGAATTAATGTGCCTGGGTGGCTCAGTTGGTTGAGTGTTCGACTCTTCCTTTAGGCTCAGGTCATGATGTCAGGCTTGTGAGATTGAGCCTACATCAGGCTCTGCGCTGGGCATGGAGCCTGCTTAAGATCCTCTCACTCCCTCTGTTTTTGTAACCACCCCCCCAATAAACAAATAAATAAACAAATAAAATGGCTTAATCTACAAGTGAACTTGGGACTGTTGGTCAGGCAGAAGCATTCAGAGGTCTTTTGGACCAGAAAAAGGTTTTATGATATTCTCCGGGTACTCTTTGGCTTGATGACACTTACTGACAGCAGGGAGAGGTAAGATATGGAAGAGGAGCTCCACTGAGTACTACCTTCTCTGGGTAAATAATGCTATTTGCTGGTGATATTTTTATTAGGAAAAATAATGTGACAAAACAATTTGCTTACTTATTCAGAGTTTTAGCCTACTTTTAGGGAAAAAAAGTAACTGGCTAACATGAATCAACCTTTTTTACTTTCCAGTTATAAGCATTCAACTAGTATTATTGAGATTCATTAACGCCAGGAAGTGGTTTAGATGCCAAGAATATAATGTTAAACAACATAGACAAATCCCTGTCATTATGAAGATTAGTTTCCCCAATAAAGTCTCTTTGACATTGTAGGTTGTTCTTGTCATGTACTCACTTCTTTCCTTCCTTTCTTATTTTGTGAATGTTGTTGAGATTTGGTGAGGAAATGGGCATATGAATCATACTCCATATTTCTTCCCTACTCTTGGGAGGCTTCTGCCTGAAGAAAACACATTTTGTGCCACATTTTTAAAGGAGAGAGCCCCATGCTTGGGGTACTTGAGGTTGTTTAGTGTTGCTTGCAATGGGCAAAAGTCTAATTCTGAATTTTAGGACTAGGAAATCCATTTCTGTTACATGTCTAAGTCACGTTCTATGACCAAAATTTTATTAATGATGTGTACATATCTTGACCTTCATCTATCTTTAAAAAATTTAGGGGAAGTCTTACTTCTCAAATGATTTAGAACTTGAAGCAGGAAAAATCGATGCTACTTATAGGCTCCCTTGAAACACCAACTGCTCATGAATATGTCAGGAATACTGAGAGATACGTAAGACCTGGGTTTTGGTGAGCAAAGTAACTTTGACTAGATTATTTCTAATTTGATGCTTCTTATTCAAATTGCGTTTGTGATGTTTGCCATGATTCATATTATTCTGTGTGACTAGATTTTGCAGTCAACGTTCCATTTTTTCTTAACTGTTATAACCTATACAGGCAGTTTTATTTTATTTTTATTGAAGTATAGTTGACAAATAGTATTATATTAGTTTCAGCTGTACAACATAGTGATTCAGCAACTATGTACATTATAAAATGTTCATCATGGTAAGTGTAGTTAACATTTCTCATCACACAAAGTTATTACAATATTATTGACTATATTCTGATACTGTACTTTTCATCCCCGTGACTTATTTATTTTGTAACTGAAGTTTGTACCTTTTAATCTTCCTTACCTATTTTGCCCATCTCCCTAGCAATCACCACTTTGTTAACTATATTTATGAGACTATTTCTTTTAAAAAAATTTTTTTTATTCTACCTATAAGTAAAAGCAAATGGTATTTGTCTTTTCCTGACTTATTTCATTTAGAATAATACCCTCTGGTTCCATCCATGTTGTTGGAAATGGCAAGATCTCACTCTATTTTATGGCTGAATAATATTCCATTGTACTTTATACTATATCTTTATCCATTCATTTATCAGTGGACACTTGGGATGCTTCCGTATCTCGGCTATTGTAAATGATGCTGCAATTAATTATAAGGGTGCCTATCTTTTCAAATTAGTATTCTTATTTTCTTCAGTTAAATAATTCAAAAAATGAAATTACTGGTTTGTATATAGAGTTGTTCTATTTTTTTGAGGAAGCTCCATACTGTTTTCTATAGTGGCTGCACCAATTTACATTCCCACAAGCAGTGCACAAGGATTCTCTTTTCTTCATATGCTTGCCTATACTTATTATTTCTTATCTTTTTGATAACAGCTACCCTGAGTAGTCTCAAGTAATGTCTCATTGGGGCTTTTGATTTTCTTTTTCATGATAATTAGTGTTGAACATCTTTTCATGTATCTACTGACCATCTGTAGTTCTTCTTTGGAGAAATGTCCATTCAGGTTCTCTGTTCACTTTTTAATCAGATTACTATTATTATTTGGTATTATATGAGTTCTTTCCATCGTTTGGATATTTACCTCTTATTGGATATATCATTTGTAAATATCTTCTCTTATTCAGTGGATTGACTTTTTGTTTTGTTAACAGTTTGCTTTACTGTGCAGAAACTTTTTTTGTGTGTGTGTGTGTGTTGTCCCAGTAGTTTATTTTTGCTTTTGTTTCCCTTGCCTAAGGTCATTTATCCAGAAAAATATTTCTAGCTTTGATGTCTAAGAGATTACTTTTTAACTTTTCTTTTAGGAGTTTTATATTTTCAGGTCTTACATTTAGGTTCTTAATCCAGTTTGAATTTATTTTTGTGTATGGTGTAAAAAAGTTGTCCAATTTCATTTTTCTGCATGTTGCTGTTCAGTTTTCCCAGCACTATTTATTGAAAAGACTGTCTTTTCCCATTGCATATTTTTGCCTCCTTTCTTGTCTAGGCAAGCAATTTTAGAATTAAGCACTCACCATCCTGGATTTTCACACTGACAGGTTATTTATTGCAGCTTAACATGCTTCCCCCCTCTCTCCAAGCAAAGAACATTTTTTAGCTGAGAAAAGGCTGTTATAGAATTGGATCAGTACTCATGAGACCTCGAGCAAATGATGCATGAGAAAACTCACTCTTTCAGTGGTGGTTTAGAGGGGGAAACACAGAACACTAAGACCCTCAAATGTGATGAGATTTATATTTGAAATTATTCTGAGGTGTGCATTTTCAGGTGTGCTGGTGCTGTTTGATCTTCATAGAAGTCATCAGGGGAAGGATTTCAAAAATTTGTGTCATGAATGTCATATGGTTAACAATGATTGAAATAAAGTTGATTACATAGAGTATTCTAAATTCAGAAAGGTAAAAATATGAAAAAAATAGACCTTAGAATTGATAAAATATATAGATGCTTTGAAGATGATTGGAAGTACAATAGGCGTTCATTTGGGCCTCCTGAAAGATTCACTGATGGCTGATTCACGGAGAAAGTTACTATCCCTAATATCGGACTCTTAAGGCAGGAAGTTACTACTACCACCACAAGTGCCTTTCTAGCTAAAGAAACTAGAAAAGGGACACTGAAATTATGCCTAAGGAAGCCTCCCATTTCCAAACTCATTTTGCCAAGAAATAACAGTTAAGAGCCATAGTAAGATAACCTCTGCCTCATGTTTATTTTCCTAGCATCACAAGAGTTCTTATAATTGGAGGAAACTCATTTGTGTCAAGAATCGTAGCTTAAGGAGTTTGGTGGATTTAGGTCTTAGTTTTTCAACTTCTCCAATTAGCAGAAATATAGAATGGGGATCGGTAGTAAATCCTCGATATGAAGTACCTTAAGCGAAAAGTAGAAGTCTCAGGACGTGCTGAATAAGTGAGCGTTAGACTGTAGGTTGTCATTTTCAGCTTGAACTACTCATATGTGTATATGGGGCATCACGAGTACCTCAGTAGGGGCGCCTGGGTGGCTCAGTGGGTTAAAGCCTCTGCCTTTGGCTCAGGTCATGATCTCAGGGTCCTGGGATCAAGCCCCGCATTGGGCTCTCTGCTCAGCAAGGAGCCTACTTCCTCCTCTCTCTTTGCCTACTTGTGATCTCTGTCTGTCAAATAAATAAGTAAATAAAATCTAAAAAAAAAAAAAAAAAAGAGTACCTTAGTAGATCTAAGTTAAGTGCTATAGTCTTAATAAATGAGTGAAGCAGGGGAGGGAGTAGATAATAGGGAAGAGATTGTCTTATGTGTGATATTATCCATCTTAAGAAAATAGAAACACACCAAGCTTTTGTGAACAATGGGTTCTTTTCACAGATGCAGGAGTGACCGATTTCATATTTCTCACTATGAAATATCTTAAAGACAAGTTAGATGACTACCACAGGAAAACAAATGCCAACTAGAATTGAAAAAGAAAGTAAGGGAAGGCAGGCTTTGAATTCCAGGAAGTAGTGCTGGCCTTTCATGTTGTAGAGAGGATCAATTTCAAAAGCAGTTTTAAATTATAGAAACTCATTCGAACCTCATTTGCTACAGGGGAAGAGCAGAGGGAAATGAAAGACTAGAAGAAGCTCATACATCCATGGAAAAAGAAGGAACAGAATGAAAAGCTCCTCAAAACTAGATATGTTACCAAGTACGGAAACCATGTGTATTGAAAAGCACATGGGGGAGGTATTAGACCCCTGTAGACTCGAAGAGCACACATTTCATAAGCATTAACAGCAGCTTCAGTTTGGCAGCCTCCTGGGGGTGATACCAAGCTGAAAGAATAACAGGGATGAGGGACAAACCCTTCCCAGAAGGCCTATGCAATTCCAAAACAAGGAGTAATGACAGCAACCACTGTGGCATAGAGTGTTTGTACCCAATGTGACAATGTTGGCTTTAATAGTGTTAGATATCAAAACAGGTACCTAAAATAAGACTAAGCAAGTCAGAATGTCATTTCTGTAAACTTCTAAACTTTTTCGGAAGGCAAGCAAGTCACAGATGATACTATCAGAAAGTATACACAGGTTAGATCGCTCCTTAGACATGGTGAACACACATTAATTATTTCAATAGAAAAAAATTTTTAATTCAGTTTAAGTTTATAGTGCAAAGACTCCAGATATTTGGAAGACTGGCTGTCAGCCTGACGGGATAAACTAATAAATCTTTTCTAACAATACAAATGCATAGATGTTATTTTTAAAATTTTTAAAATAAACTATTTTTTATAGCAGTTTCAGGTTTAGCCCAAAATTGACTAAAAGAAACAGATTTCCTCTATATCCTATAACTCCATCCATGTACAGCCTCTCCTTGTTATTAACATTTATAACCAAAGTGGTACATTTGTTACATTTGATTAATCTTCTTTGACATATCTTTATCACCAGAAGTCCATAGTTTACGTTAGGGTTCATGCTTGGCTTTGTAACTTCTATAGGTTTGAACAAATGTAAAATGACATGTGTCCATCATTATAGTACCATGTAGAGTAGTTTTATTGCCCTAGAAATCTTCTGTGCTCTACACATTCATCCCTTCCTCCCTGTAAGCTGCTGGAACACACTGCCCCTCCCACCCACTGCCAAGCTCCTGGAAAGTACCAATTATCTTTTCTTTGTCTCTATATTCATGCCTTTTCCAGAAGGTGATATAGTTGCAATCATATAGTATGTACCCTTTTTTACCCTTTTTTAGATTGACTTATTTCAAGTAGTAATACGTATTTAAAATTCCTCATGTCTTTTTAGGGCTTGATAGCTCCTTTTTAAAGTGCTGAATGATATTCTATTGTTTGGATGTAGATAATTTATCCATTTACCTATGGAAGGACATCTTAGTTAATTCCAAGTTTTATCAAATACAAATAAAGCTGCTATAAACCTCTGTGTGCGGGTTTTTGGCTGGACATAAGTTTTCAGCTTACTTGGGTAAACACCAAAGAGCATGATTGCTGGGTCAGATGGTAAGAGTATGTTTACTTTTGTAAAAAACTGGTAAACCGGGGCGCCTGTGTGGCTCAGTGGGTTAAAGCCTCTGCCTTCGGCTCAGGTCATGATCTCAGTCCTGGGATGGAGTACCGCATCGGGCTCTCTGCTTAGCGGGGAGCCTGCTTCCCTCTGTCCCTCTCTGCCTGCTACTCTGCCTACTTGTGATCTCTGTCTGTCAAATAAATGAATAAAATCTTAAAACACACACACACACACACACAACAACTGGTAAACTGTCTTACAAAGTGGCTGTGTCATTTTGCAACCCTACCAGCAGTGAATAAGAGTTTCTGTTGCGCCACATCCTTGCCAGTGTTTGTTTCGCATCCCTTTCTATGCATATTTTCCATCTGCATATCTTCTTTGGTGAGGTGTCTGGTCATATTTTTTGCCCATTTTTAAATTAGATTGTTCATTTTCTTATGGTTGAGTTTTGAGATTCATCTGTATATTCTGGATAACAGTTCTTTATCATATATGTTTTTGGCCCATGTTTTCTCCCAGGCTGTGGCTTGTCTTTTCATTCTCTTGACGGTGTCTTTCACAGGGCAGACATTTTTAATTTTAACAATGTCCACCTTATCAATTGTATCCTTTATGGATCATGGATTGATGGATCATTTTTAAAGTTCTGGTTTCTTACAAGATTTTTTTGTTATCTTTGGTTTCCAGCAGTTTTAATATGAAATGCCTCAGTGTAGATTTTTTTATATTTACCTTGCTAATTTTAAAATTATTATCTTTCCTTCCCAGTCATATTCAGGAGGGCTTTTTCTTTACTCTTCACTTGAGTACCTGGTGGGATTCCCAGTGGTAAAGCCCCCAGGAGTTTGTCACTATTATGCTGATCTACACTCTTCAGTCTCTAGCAGTTTTTTAGAATTGCCATCTAAGTGTTCCTAGTAGTTTGTAACTTTGGTGATTCTGTTCCTGGTAAGCCTGTCTTGTCTGTGAATCTTATATTCACCTATCCCTCCAGATATAACATTTGCAATTTTCCTTGCAACCCTCAGTCCTCTAATTGGTCCAGTAAAGTCATTAATTTTCAGTTTATTCAGCCTTTTCTTGTTAAATGGGTAGTTGTGATGACTTTCAAACTCTTTACTTGTTTGTGCTGAAACTGGAGTCCCTCCAATAGACTTTTATAGTTAACATGGACATAATATAAGATGGAAATAGAACAGGGAGCAGATTTTCAATCTTTTGTGTTCGTGACTTCAGAGTTATTTTGACTTAGGTATTATTTGGAAGTATTTTAGTACATTTTGGGGGCAAAATCAATATTGCCTAACAGTAGAAGTTTGCGTGGGCAGTAGCCTCATGAAGTTTTGTAAAAGCAGGATTGTTCAAAGAAACTTCTGATTTCCTCATGAAAAATGAAATAACCAGACCTCGCATGACCATCATCTTAACTGTTGAGCTCAAATGGTTTAGAGATAAAAAATTGGGGAAATATTTATTCCCCCTCATTTCTATTCCCTTCCAGGCAGCCTCATTAGATTTACACTCTGGATTTATCTCTTCTTTCTCACTCTTCTCAAGGGCTGAAACAATGATGTACCCTTGAAGAGTTTGGGAGAGAAACCAGGCATACATAACTCAGCCCTTTTACTCCTCTTAGAAACAAGGTTTTTGTTTGTTTGTTTTGGTTAAAGATTTTTATTTTTATTTATTTGAGAGAGAATGAGAGCTACAGAGATCACAGAGGGAAAAACAAATTCCCTGCTAAGTGGAGAGCCTGATGCAGTGCTCAATCTCAGGATCCTGAGATCGTGACCTGAGCCGAAGGTAGACCCTTAACCAACTGAGCCACCCAGACACCCCAGAAGCCAGTTATCTGTATAATGTATTTATTCTGTCTGCCCTACTTCCCAAGTTATTTAAAGGGTCAAGCCTTCACTTGAGTAGTCTACTGTGGTCCCATGTAACTCTGTATCTGTGACAAGTCTGCCTATTTCTGGTTGTGTAATTGAAAACTTGGTATCACTCCACACCTAAGCCACTGTATCCATTGTAGGCTATATCAGTAATAAAAGGAATATTTTGATTTTCATCTTATTGACTGTTATTTTTGATAAACTTAATTTTTGCATAGTTTCAGATTTTTGGAAGAGTTTGACAGATACTATAGAAAGTTCCTGCATATAACTGACACAATTTCCCTACATTAACGTCTTCCACGACTTTGGTAGTTTTGTCACAGCCAAGAAACAGACATTGGTACATACATGGTAACTACGTTCCAGAATTTACTCAGATTTCACTAGTTTTTTTTTAGTGCTCATTTATTATTACAGGATTGATTTAACCATCAATTGGTCTAGAACCATTTCTCAGACATTCCTTGTTTTTTATGGCCTTTACAGTTTTGAGATGGTCATGTATTTTAGAATGGTCAATTTGAGTGTGTCTAATATTTCTGTCATAATCAGAAGGAGATTATAGATTTGAGGAAGAATGCCATAGAGGGAAATATCTTTCTCGTCCCCTAATAACCAGGGCTGCTATCAACATGACTTAACACTGATGATACAAATCTCAGTCACCTGACCAAGGTAGTGTTTTCCAGGTTTAACCACTGTAAAGTTACTTTTCATGCTCCAACTCCTACCGCCTGCCCCCAGCTTCCCTACTGTAATCACTGGAAACAAGACACTAATCACAGTTCATATTGAGGGGGGGTACCTAAATGTTTTTGGTCCAATTTTCAATTAATTTATAAATCAGACAGAGAATGGATATTTATCAGGCCACATGAAGTACCAGCATGAATAACTATCTACCTGCATGTTTAGTAAAGGGAACGGATCCATTAAGTGGATGGAGGGGCATCATGGTGAGAAGAAAGGAGTGGGTTTCCTCAGCAGAGGCATCTCTGTGGTTGGTAACTGGCCAGAGAGTGGCAAGTAGTACAAAACAGGGTCTGGAGGCTAGAACCAGGGGAGAGGCAGTATGTTCCACCTGGAGGATTTTAGTAGACTGAGCATTAGTTAAAGAACACAAAATTTACCTAAACATACACTAGACAATCAGTACCTCAGTGAGTTCTGCAATTGAAAAAAAAATAAATTTTCCTGTTTTGATTTATATGAAAACCCAATGTTCTTTTGCTTGTTTCACCACGTGCACATGTGACTGATGGCCAGGGAAAACCAAATGAATTAACATTTAAGGACAACCTCAGCCCCTGGGTCATGTTTGCTAAAGAAAGACAAGTGGGTGGGTGAAAAGACAAATTAAAAACCTTCAACTGTCAACAGCGTTATCTCAGTTTAGATCAAATACCAAGGAAACTAATTTAATTTTATGCTGTTTCCATTCTAAAGCTCTTTCACTCAGTAGGTTATTGCTACTATAAAATTGACATTACTTATAGCCTCTTCAATCAATAAAGAAAATGGAGGTTTAAAGGTGGGTCACTGGCTTGTTTGTTGTAGAATTCTTACCATATTCCTTTCCAACTAAAATGACCTTAATTTTTATACTTTTTTTCCAAGTATCATACATTAGTTTTCTTTAAAAATTTTTATTTATCAAAATGTACATCTGAAAAGGACACCTTCCTAGACAAGAGGGAAAAAGCATTCATGTATTTCAAGATAACAAATGAATAGTTTGAGGTGCTAAACTTTGAAACATTAAATTCTCTAGACCAGGTAATATTTTCCTAGATTTTTCAACTTTATTTCTAATGCTGCTGAAGAAAATAATTTTATGTACCTACATGAGTTTTCTTACAATGATTTTTACCATTTTTTTTTATTATTTAAGTAATTCATGTCCATTGTGCAAAAAATTGAAAAATGCAGAATATTAGAATAAAGTCTATCCCGAAACCATTTTCAACACATATTTATGAAGCATCTATTGTTGGCACTCTCTTCAGTGCTGGAGTTACAGCAATTAACAAACCAGGGAAATGCATACCCCCATGTAGCTTTCGATCTAGCGGGAAGAGATAGATTTAAAAAAAAAAAAGTAATATGCATGTTTTAAAGGACGTAATAAATGCTATGGGGAAAAAAAAAAGGAGATTGCAAGAGGGGAAGTATAACATTTTTACGTAGGGCTTTAGGGGAAACCTTACTTAAAATCTAATATTTGAGCAAAGAATTGAAAAAGTTGAGGGAGTAAGCCAAATGTAAGCCTGGAACAAGAGCATTCTGCGCAGAGTAAAGAGCAAGTAAAAGCCCTGTGGTGAGGCTTTTACTCTGATTGAGATGGGAAGCATTAGAGGGTTTTAACAGAGGAGAGACTTGATGAGTTAACTTTTTAAAGTGTCACTTTTTCTGTTCTGTGAGACCAGACTTAGGATACAGATGAAGACAAGGAGATAAATTTTATGGTTCTTGACTAGGGTTGTAGCTTGGAAGTGGTAAGAAGTACTCAGCTATTAAAGATGTTGATGGTGGAAACAAAAAGTTATTGGAGGATTGGACACGGAGCATGAGATTAAGAATCAGTAATGGTTCAGGGTTTGGTATAAAGAACCTGAAAAAATGATGTTGTAATTTAGGAAGACATAAAAGATTGCAGGAGGTAAAGGGTAAAGATCAAGTTTGATTTATCAACATGTATTCTTATTTTATTTTATTTAAATTCAATTAATTAACATATAGTGTATTATTAGTTTCAGAGTTACAGTTCAGTGATGTATCAATTGTATACAACAACCAGTGCTCATTACATTACATGCCCTCCTTAATGCTTAATGCTTATTTCGCTTAGCATAATTCCCACTTGTTCCATCCCCGTCATTGCAGATGGCAAGATTTCACTATTTTTGATGACTGAGTAATATTCCATTGCATATGTTTCTGTGTGGGTGTATGTGTATATATAAATATATACTATATCATCTTTATCTATTCATCTGCCGTTGGATATCTGGACTTTCCATAGTTTGGCTATTGTGGCTATTGGAGTGCAGGTGCCCCCTTCTGATCACTACATTTGTATCTCTGGGGTAAATAATACCTATAATACCTGTATTTGCTGGTAAATACTTAGTACTGTAATTGCTGAGCCATAGGGTAGACCATTTTTAACTTTTTGAGGAAACTTTATACTCTTTTACAGAGTGGCAGTGGAACCATTTTGTGTTCCCACCAGCTCTATCCCTTTCTCTGCATCCTCACCAACATTTGTTGTTTCCTGACTTGTTAATTTTAGCTATTCTGAGTGGTGTGAAATGGTATCTCATTGTGGTTATGATTTTTTTCCCCTGATGCCAACTGATGTGGATTATTTTTCACATGTCTGTCATTTGGATGTCTTCTTTGGAGAACTGTCTGTTCATACATTCTGCCCATTTCTTGACTGGATTATTTGTTATTTGGGTATTGAGTTTCATAAGCTTTTTATAGATCTTGGGTACTAGCCCTTTATCTGATAAAACATTTGCAAATATCTTCTTCCATTCTGTAGGTTATCTTTTTTTTTTTTTTTTTTTTTTACTATTTCCTTTGCTGTGCAAAAGCTATTTATCTGGATGAAGTCCCAAATTTTCCTTTGTTTCTTTAGCCTTTGGATACCTGTCTAGCAAGAAGTTGCTGTGGCCAAGGTTGGAGCAGTTCATGCCTGTGTTCTTTTCTAGGATTTTGATGGAATCCTGTCTCACATTTAGGTCTTTCATCCATTTAGAGTTTATTTTTGTGTATGGCCTAAGAAAATGGTCCAGTTTCATCCTTCTGCACATGGTTGTCCAATTTTCCTAATACCATTTGTTGAAGAGACTGTCTTTTTTCCATTGAATATTTTTTCCTGCTTTGTAAGTTAGTCAGTCATAGAGTTGAGACTGCATTTCTGGGCTCTCTATTCTGTTCCATTGATCTATGTGTCTGTTTTTGTGCCAGTACCATACTGTCTTGATTATTACAGCCTTGTAATAGAGCTTGAAGTCTGGTATTGTGATGCTACCAGCTTTGGTTTTCTTTTTCAACATTCCTTTAGTTATTTGGGGTCTTTTCTGGTTCCATTCAGATTTTAGGATTGTATGTTCCAACTCTGTGAAAAATATTGATGGTATTATGATAGGGGTGTCACTGAATATATAGATTGCTCTAGATAGAATAGACATTTTCACAATATTATTCTTCCAATCCATGAGTATGGGACTTTTTCCTAGTTCTTTATGTCTTCCTCAATTTCTTCCATGAGTGTTCTGTAGTTTTTCAGTTCATCTCTTTGGTTAGCTTTATCCCTAGGTATCTTAGAGTTTTTGGTACAAATGTAAATGGGATTGATTCCTTAATTTATATTTCTTCTGTCTCATTGTTGATGTGTAGAAATGCAACTGACTTCTGTGTATTGATTTTATATTCTGACATGTTGCTGAATTGCTGTATGAGTTGTAGCAATTTGGGGGTGGAGTGTTTGGATTTTCCACATAAAGTATCATGTCATTTGCTAAGAGTGAGAGTTTGACTTCTTTCCTGATTCAGATGGCTTTTATTTCTTTTTCTTGTCTGATTGCTGAGGGCAGGACTTCTAGTACTATGTTTCACAACAGTGGTGAGAGTGGACATCCCTGTTGTGTTCCTGACCTTACAGGAAAAGTCTTAGTTTTTCATCATTGAGAAAAACTAATACTGTGGGCTGTGGGCTTTTCGTGTATGGCTTCTATGAGACTGAGGTATGCTCCCTCTATCTCTACATAGTGGAGAGGTTTTGTTTTGTTTTGTTTTAAGATTTTAATTATTTGACAGAGAGAGAGAAATCACAAGTAGGCAGAGAGAGAGAAAGAGAGGAGGAAGCAGGCTCCCTGAGGAGCAGAGAGCCCGAGGTGGGGCTCAATCCCAGGACGCTGGGATCATGACCCTAGCTGAAGACAGAGGCTTTAACCCACTGAGCCACCCAGGCGCCCCTATATAGTGGAGAGTTTTAATCAAGAAAGAATGCTGTACTTTGCGAAATGTTTTTTCTGCATCTATTGAGAGGATCATATGGTTCTTGTCCTTTCTTTTATTAATGTAGTTTATCATACCTGATTGATGTTGAACTACACTTACTGCCTAGGAATAAATCCCATTTGGTCATGGTGAATAAACCTTTTAATATATTATTGGATCCTATTGACGGAGTATATTGGTGAGAATTTTGACATCCATGTTCATCAGAGATATTGGTCTATAATTCTCCTTTTCGGTGGGGCCTTTGTCTGTTTTTGGGATTGAAGTAATGCTGTCCTCATGGAAAGAGTTTGAGAGTTTTCCTTCCATTTCTATTTTTTCCTTCCATTTCTATTCAGAAGAATAGGCATTAATTCTTCTTTAATTGTTTGGTAGAATTCCTCTGGGAAGCCGCATTCAGACACCCCCATTATTTCTGTGACCCTGGGGATCCCGAGACCACACTGTCCCCCTCCCAGGTTTCTGCTTTGCTTCCCCACCTGAACTTCTTTCAGGCAGGGATGTCCTTCACTGGAGCAGACTTCTAAACTTCCAGTTTTGCATTCTGCTGCTATATCACTTTCCAGTAGCTGGCTTCCAGGTGTTCCCTTCTTCAGGATTTATCTTCTGATATATCACTTTGAATTCACTTCTCCACATTTCCTACCTCGCAAAAAGTGGTCACTTTTCTATTTGCAGAATTGCAGCAATTTTGTTTTTAGATCTCTGGTTGAGTTCATGGGTGTTTAGAATGATTTGATAGCTATCTAGCCAAATTCCAGGGACCAGATTAAATTAGGGTCCCTGACTCTTCTGCCATCTTCCTCCTCTCTCCCTCAACATATATTTTTATTAGAGTTTTCTTTCTTTCTATTTTTAGTTTTCATAAGTAATATCTTTTTTCACAAAGGAATTAACACTCTATTTCAAATACACTTGTTTTTTTAGCTGTGAGGTGGGGAGAAACTCACTATGACTGTAGATGGTAAACACAATGTAGACCCTCCCCTCCAAAACTATATAGTCTCTTAATATGCATTTTATTTTTTCATGTCTAAAAACTTCAATGAAATAAAAGAAAATAAAGATCACAGCCTATGGAAAATCTGCCTACAGATACTGATGGAATTCAGGTTTAATGCCAGTTCTCCTGACTCCTAGATTTTTTGCTTTTATAATAAATCATACTGCTCTTCCAACATTATTCTTTATGGTTTATAATATTGCTTAGACAAACATTTCTAGTGTAGTTTTAGGTAGTGATTTTTTGTTTTGTTTTGTTTTTGGTTTTTTGTTGTTTTGTTAAATAGCCTTGAACTCGTGACTGAGATCATGGCCTGAGCCAAGATCAAGAATTGGATGTTCAACTGACTAAGCCACCCAGGTGCCCCAGCTCATAACTTTTAATTTTAGAGCATTTATTCTTGGTTCTTTCTTTTTTTTCTTTTTTTTTTTTTTTTTTAGTTAACTGAATTTTTTAGTCAACTTTTTTCCCCATTTAGGGTTATATGGTATATTTTCTTTGTTCTTATATTATTGTGAATGTTTTTTAAGTATGAAGACAGTGCAAAGCTAATTTGGCTGGACATACTATTTTTTTTAAAGATTGTATTTATTTATTTGACAGAGACACAGCAAGAGAAGGAACACAAGCAGGGGAAGTGGGGGAGGGAGAAACAAGCTTCCCGCTGAGCAAAGAGTCCATCCCAGGGCTCCATCCCAGGACCCTGGAGTCATGACCTGAGCCTAAGGCAAACACTTAACAACAGAGTGACCCCCGCACCCCAGACATACTATTTTTTAATCACTGTCTTACCACTTGAAAATTCTATACAGATGTTGTTGTATTGACTTCTTGGCAAATGATAATTTTGATACAAATTGACTCTTTTGTTCCTGTGTGTGTGTGTGTGTGTGTGTGTGTGTGTGTGTGTGTTTGGCTTAAATATATATAGCATTTTCTTTTATTCAGAGATTTAAAATAAATTTCCAGTATACTTCTAAATTTGGTCTTCTAAAATTATATTTAATTGGAATTCAGTAATTCCTTTCAATCTGAATTTATTTATCTATTTATTTTTAATAATTTTTTTCCCTAAACAATCTGATGTATTACTTGGACCTGTGGTCTTGGATTGTCACAATTAAACCTCATTGTGTTCTCCTCTCTGTTAGTTTTACTGTTTCTGGGAGAACTCACAAAATTTGCCCTCGAGGGAACCACTAGATTTTTAAAATTTTTTCAGTATCAGTTTTACTCTCTGTTTACTGAAGTTTTAAATGCCACTATAGCATTTATAGTTTCTTTACAATAGGTTTTTGGGGCAGACTTTTTTTGGCTCATGAGCTATTAGTTTGGACCTAGAAGATCTTGGACAAAGACTCTCATGGACATTGCTTAAATTGGTAAATATTTACCCTTCTTTACTTTACCCATCTCCACATACAAAAATTTCAAGTCCCTAAGTAAAAAGGAAACAGAAAAAACAAGCAAACAAACAAAAAACCCAAACTGTTGTGTGATCAGTAGTGGTAAAGGCACATATCCACTAATAAGGTCCATTGATTTTGCTAATTTATACCTCCAAAAGACAACAGCAGAGGAATAAATGCAGGCCTGAATGGAGAAGCATATGGTTGGTGAGCCTTTCATAGCCCTGATCACTACCATTTCTCAAAGAGCTGCAGGGTGATTTTATAGTACTTTCAAAATTAGCAGAATGAGGACCTGGAAAATGACTTCATTTTCCTGTGGTTTTCCCTGTGCAACATCTTTTATTAAAGAGAAATTTCTAAACATAGATATTTCCCTGAAATCAAGTGATAAAAAATGATAGAAATATCTGCACAGAAAATGTCCAGAATAACCTCAGAGCTGATTCAACTATTTCATGAGCTTATGTCAGAAACAATATTTTATTTGTATTTCTTATTTATTTTACACATGTTAGAAAGAGGAAATGACAGTACAATTCAGTCAAAAGAAGTATTTCCATTATTTATAACCCTGCATCTCACCTGTCTCCTATTGATCTAATGCTTTATTATTTTCATCTTTCCTCTTGGTTTTCTGATTCTGTTTTAAGGAGGCCATGTATTTTATAATTGAATTGAAGATGTCAAATATTTTTCTAAAGTTTTCTATGTACATTTCCTCTTTTGGCTCTCTTTTCCCTGTCTGTAACATTAGGTATGTTTTTGTTTAACTCATCCAAAATAATAAATCCATTGAGCCTGAGAATTTGCCAGTGGAAGATGTTTCTGCAGAGAGTGCCAATGAATTGCCTCGGGTGCCCCTCTGTCTGCTTGGCTGAATCAATTCCCTACTCATTCCAGAGCTGGAAGGCAGATAAATGGGCTAGCTCCTAGATCAGTATCTGGTGATCTTTTATTTGTTTTAACTTTTCTGGTCTAAAATGAGGTGATGATCTTCTCCCTCTATTATCTGAACAGATGGGATACACAAAATACCACAATTCTAGTATTCACTACTACCAGATGGCTTCCATCTTTATCCTTATGTACCACTCTTTATTTATGGGTAATGCACATTTCAGGCTATCATGTACCACTATATGTTTCATACATAATCTTACATATTGCCATTTTTCCAGATACCAGCATCCCTGGATATATGTGGATAGGGGGTTCATGTGAGAGAAGCATAGGTCCTTGACTGTCTCCATGAACTAAAGGCACATAGGCTTTTTTCTACGTGTTTGGGTGCCTTCTAAAACAGTATGGCCCTCTTTTTCTGTGTTGCTCATGGCACCACACACTGGAGCACTTATTTTTGCACACACTTTTTACATAGCCACTGCTTGAAAAATGTTAAAATAGCCTTGTAAGTGTGGTAACTTTGGTGATTGCTTCAGTGACATGTTGCAGAGGCAAAATTGGTAGGAAGACCACAGTAGGCCATCTGGCTCTCTTGTCCTTAACAAAATGCTTTTCTAAACCAAATACCTATGTGGTATATACTCCTTAAGAATATAACATTTATGTATAACTTCCCCAATCTGTGTTTCCAATGGAGACAGTGAGGGCTTTAGATATTTTTCATCCTTCATTTCCCTCCCTAAAACTTACCAATAGAAGAATGCTATGAAAGAAATCATATAGTATTCATCTTTCTCTGACTTGTTTCACTTAGCAGAATGCCTTCAGGTTCCATCTGTGTTATCACAGATACCAGGATGCTCTTATTTTTTATGGCTGTATAGTCTTCTACTATCAATATAGTAGTATCAACATCACATTTTCTTTATTTACCTGTTGATGAACACTTAGGTTGTTTCCATGGCTATTGGCTTAGGTTGTTTACTTGGCTATTGTAAAATAATGTTGCTTTGAATATGAGGGTGCAGATATCTCTTCAATATAGTGACTTGATTTCCTTCAATGATATACCCAGAAGTGGGACTGCTGGATCACACAGTCATTTTATTTTTTAATTTGTTGAGGACCCTCCATACTATTTTTCACAGTGGCTGTAACAGTTTACATTCCCACCAGCAGGGTACAAAGGTTCTCTTTTTTTCCACATCTTTTGATTCTAGTTGTTCTGACAGGTATAAAGTGGTATCTCATTGTGGTTTTGATTTGCATTTTCCTGATGATTTAGTTATGCTGAGTGCCTTTTCATGGCCATTTGAGTATTTTCTTTGGAAAAATGTCTGTTCAGGTCCTTTGCCCATTTTTAAAATTGAATTCGTATACTTCTTTTCTTCCTTGCTTTCTCCCCCTTCCTCCTCTCTTTCTTTTCTTTTCTTCCTGCCAAGTTTGCAGTTATTAAATTCTAATTAGATTTGAGTGGTGTTATGAGGTTTCATCTTTTCAGGTGTCTTCCTAGTTATACAAAACAAAAGACTCCTCAGTGGTTACCTTCATAGTTTTCATAAAGGAATTAAAATACACAGCAAGCAAGTTTTCATTGTCCCCTTTAAGGTTCATATCCAGATATGCTGGCTAACTTTCACTTCTGCCCAAGGGAATTTTTTATTTTTTATTTTTTAATTTTTAGATGTCTTCTTCAGGTCAGAGCTATTTTGCTTAAATACAGAGGAATCCCACATCTTATGATTTCATTTGCCTCTGGCAGAAATCAGGTACCATTTTACTAAATTTTCTTTCCAGAAACACTTCTGCTTTGGGTGGGAACATTGACTTTTCTATAGCGAAAAGTGACTTTTCTATATTTTCAAAATTTTCTACTGGATTACCTCACAGCAGTTAGTTTATAGTTTTCTACCCTATATTGAGACTCCTTAATTTGGATGAATTCATTATTCCTTTGTATTCCTAGTTTATTTAAGCTAATGATTCTCAAAGTGTGGTCCTGGACCTGTGAATTTATAATACAGGCAAATTCTTGGGCCCTACCCCAAACTTACTGAAGAAGAAACTCAAGCAATTTGTGTTTTAACAAGTGCTTCAGGTGATTCTGGTATGCATGGAAGTTTGCAAATGCACACTCTTTCAGGGTATTTCAGTTTTGTTGGGAGGTAGGAAAAGGAAGAAAGTTGGTTGGAAAGGCAAACATTAAAAAAAAAAAGTGGCCTCAGGGTTTTGATACGCTAGTCTTGTTTAAGAACCATGACTCCAAACTGTTTCCCTTTTTTCAGCTTTAAGACTCTATCCCATATTACCAGCTGGCCTTGTTATTAGTAACCATCTGTCAAGTTACTGTGTCATTAGCATTTCCAATATGTATTTTTACTTTGGATAGGCTATCATCTACCAGGGGATACAGATTATCATAAAACAGGATGGGTGAAATTTGGTGAGAGGAAGTATTTGTGCTCATAGTTTTCTCCCTTTGTAAAATTTGGGAACATGGGCCACCAGAGGCATCAAACTAATTTATATCTGGTTGACATTTGCATTTTATAACCTGATGTCACAGAGTTAGTGAGAAATAGCTTTGCCTGCTACTTGGCCATTCTTTTTTTCTTGCAGTATTTATGTTTGCTTTTGCAATGAAGAAACAAGAAATTGTCTTAAATCTCTTAATCTTCCCAAAGACTTTTAATGATCAAGGTAAGTCTTTCAAATAAGAAGTCTAACAAGCATTCTTAATTAGAAATTTCAATTCTGTTAGCATGAATCTTTTTTTTTTTTCTTGACTGATGGAGAACAACCTTTCAGCTAGTTGGTTTTATGTTGATTATACAAAGTATACAATTGTTACCCAGCAACATACACACACAAAGCTAAAAAAAAAA
The DNA here is from genome assembly GCF_022355385.1 of Mustela nigripes. Taxonomy (NCBI): domain Eukaryota; kingdom Metazoa; phylum Chordata; class Mammalia; order Carnivora; family Mustelidae; genus Mustela; species Mustela nigripes. The sequence continues at coordinate 73,896,481 of NC_081562.1, forward strand.
ACTGGACTAGTCGGTAAAAAAAAAAACAGCCATCAACCCAAGCTGAGTGCTCTGCATGCAGTCTTTACATGTCTTTTTCACCTTCTCTGTTTTCTTTTCCTTTCTGATTTTCTACCACCTGCAACATAATGTTGTGGAACAAGAAAATAAAAGCACTTGCTCTGGAACGTACTGCCTTTTAAAAAAAAGATTGATTTATTTTTATATAGAGAGTGCATAAGAGAGTGTGTGAACAGGGGGAGGGGCACAGAAAGAGGGAAAGGAGGAGACAATCCCACAACCCTGATCGAGGAGATCATGACCTGAGCCAAAATCAAGAGTCTGATGCTTAACTGACTGAGCCGCTTAAGTGTCCTGAATATACTGCTTTTATATGTAAAAACAGTATGTGGAAACATTTCAAGGTCATCAGTGCCTAAACACAGTATTCTATAAACTGACAGAAAGGCTTATAGAAAATGTCTTTTAAGTTTCCTGTATCTGGAGTTATCAGTGTGATTGTTGGGTGACTTAGGGCCTCTCTCATACAAAGAGTTTATTCTCAGATGGTTCTGTTTTAGCTTTTAAGTCACTCAGAGCTGAAAACAATTCCATTTGCTAAGGATGACCTTCGGTTTAAAGTGAAGTGATAACAGACTGAAATTTATATTTAAATGAAGGAATAAAGAGAACCAGAAATGGTGAATAAGTAGGTAAATATAAAAGACATGTTAAATCTGAGTTTTGAAAATGATCTGTATTTGATAGGAATATAGATTACGTGGTTGTATGTATTTGATATATTTGCTAGACATCAGAAGAGTCATGGTAGAACAACCTTGCATATATAGAGATTATGTATAAAACCTTCTTTGCTGGGAAGCTATTAACAGAGTATTCTGCAAGAGAGCAAACAACTGCATAAATATTCATTTCTTATAGCAGTACCTTGCAATATTGCTATATAAATATCCCTCAAAATAAATAGCCCTAGCTGTATCCTACAAATTTCCTGCCAAGTTTCACATATTTACATAGACTCCATTACAATTTTAATGTTTTTTCTATTTCATTTATTAATTTTTTATAAACTCTCTTGGCTTATATACACAATATACATGTTGCCAAACCAACCAGAATGAACCTCGTCACTCTGAAAAATAGCTCAGGATGTGCTCTACTATAGAAAAGGACTTTGCATACCATATTGTAAATTAGAATCACCAAAAATAACTTATTTCTAAAAATGTGTTTATTTGGAAATACCCATAGATTCTTATTTGGTAGATCTCTCTGAGTTAGGGTCTAGTATTTGTTCGCATTTTGAATCGCTCTGTGGATGACACTCATTTCTATAATTTGGGAACCAGAGTTTAAACACACGCCTAGAGAAATAAAAGTAAAAGACAAACATGTCATTGTGGAATACCAACAAAGATTTCAAGCATGTTAAATCCAAGCACATCCTGAGCTATTTTTCAGAGTGACAATTTTTAACATTTTGAGGAACCTCTTCACTGTTTGCAGAGTGGCTGCACTAGTTTGCCTTCCCACCAGCAGTGTAAGGGTGTTTCCCTTTCTCTGCATCCCTATCAACGTCTGTTTTTTTCTGAGTTATTAAATTTAGCCATTCTGACCAGAGTGAGGTGGTATCTCATTGTGGTTTTTGCCTTGCATTTCCCTCATGCCAAACGATGTTGAACATTTTTTCATTTGTCTGTTGGCCATTGGTCAACACCATTCATCAGTTGTTTTGCATTGCGTCTGGGCTGGCTTATCACATAGTGACCATCTATTTATATAATTTCATAGATCAAAGAATTTCATGCCCATCCATAGTAATTCACTTTTTTTCTGGTATTGATTGAATTCTGCCACCTCCAATCATCCACACTCCTTCATTAAAGATAAAGCTTAAAATGTAAATTTCCCCATGAAGAGAAAGGTTTTGCTTTCCAAGAGAGGTATGGTAAATATATAAAGGGAAAAGGGAAGATTCACCAAAATGGACTTGGGTATGGTGGAGGGTGGGTGCCTACAGGGTAACTGAAGTGCTAAATACAGAATTTTTCCCATCATAGTTTTGCCATAGGCTGGTCTGTTCAGCCAGGCAGAAAACATTACTGAACTCAGTCTGTTGTTGCAGAGAAGGGAGAAGACACAGTGTCTGCTTCCAGGAGTTTATGATCTAGTATAAATGAAGGGCTTCTATGAGCTATGGGATTTATAGAGGTAATGTGGGCTCTCTGATTGGCCATTTTTTCTTGAGGATCTGCAAAACCTGTCTCCATAGTCCATGGAGCTTTGTCTGGAAAGATTTACTCTGTCCTTTGTAACTTGTCTGTCAGGAGTCACCCCATGTCTAACACAGTAAAAGAAGATTAAAATACAACAGAATTCACTGGATAGTATGTAATTAACTGGAGATCTGAGGGAGGTTTGTTTTGTATTTAGTGTCTGATTAAGTACAGGTCTATCTATCTTACCAAGCAAAGTGGATGTCTCTTTGTTTCTAATTTCTAAAACCATATAGGAGATAAAATAGTTTCTGAGTGTAGTTTGAGGGTTAAAAGTGGAAATAGAGACTGATCAGAGATTTCCTGATGACAAACCACGTCTGTCATTCTTAACAGTGGTCTCCAAAGTGAGAGACTGGTAAAGTGTTAGAAGTTTTATTTACATTTATGTTTGTCTCAAAAAGAAAGTATGCTTTATGATAGTAGTGAATGTATGATACAAATAATGTATAAATGTTTATACATTGGAGGGCATGTTTAAAAAGTTTTTACTGATGGGAAACATCAAAAAATTTAGTGACCTAAATTTATTTTGAAGTACAGTGTTTTATTTTGGGAGGACTAATTTATATATTGCTGCCTTTCATGATTATGACCTAGAGTGAATGGAAGCAGGCTAAAAGTGCCATTTGTGATGTACTCACTTCTGACCTAGAACGTAAATGAGTTTTTTCCTGTGCTTTGCAGCTGTAGCCATTTATGGTGGCCTCTGTGTCTCATCCGTGGTCTGATGGTTCTGCTCATTAATCTTTCCTCATTAGTAAGAGTCTCAGAATGTCACAGGTGAAAGATACTTTAAAGATTTGTTTTCCCTCCTTATTGTAGAGATGAGGACACTGGAGCCAGAGACAGTGAAAAGATATTTGCAAAGTCATTCAGTTAAGTCAAGAAGGTGGCTCCTTGATACCAAAAATAGTGCTGTTTCTGTTTTCCTAATAGTGCCCAATGTGTTTGCCAGAAGATAATCATTATTAGTGCTAAAGGGGCATGTGTTTCTACGTAACCTGACAAGATGAAATATGAGGTATGAGCTCTGCTTAATATTTCAGACAATGATAATTGCCATCTGGTTGGCAGGACTGGAAGGAATCTATAAATATTAAGCTATTTATTAAGAGGGAAGGGAAACATAAGTTTATTTTTTGTCTCTAGTGGAAAATAGGAACATTTTACACAGAGATTTCCATTCACTCTAAGTATTCCATATTATATATGTTTATGGATATAATGAGAACTGTATCTGTAGGCTGCTTCTTCATTAAAAGCTTGCTATTCCAGTATTTTTCTAGCATTTACATTGACATGGAAGGAAGCATAAGACATCCTTGGAGAATTAAGGGTAACTTGAATTAAGTAGCTTTTGAGAATGATATGCCCAATTACATTCTAATTTAGAAGGTATAGGTGATGTATAATATAGATGTTGTTAGAAATCGGTTTTCCTTTCAAATTAATGGTTCATCAGAGAAATTTAGAGAAAATGCTATAACATTTCATTTCCTTGGCCTCTGACTCTGGTAGCTATTCAGCCAGGCCTTCTTCCAACAGCAGGTATTTCAGCAGGTTTTAAGTTACTCCTTTGATTCAGGTTCAGTATTAGTCTCCTTCAGAAAGACTTTGTCTCCTGGCTTTCCCTAATCATCCTTTCTTCCCATTCAGGCATTGAATATAGAACTCCTGTGATGGCTGTGCACCTATATTTTCCCAAGTTGAACTCCTTCCAGTCCTGTATAACAGTTTCTCAAACTGAAATCTGACTTAGTTTTCTTCACCTCCATCTTGTTTTGATAGTTGCTTTTCCAAGGACTGCAATCTGACCCAGGAATCTCAGCCTTAGCTGGTGTCAGGTACTGCATGTTCATAAGGTTACAATCTGCAGATTGATCATTAGAGGCTCTTATTCATCATGAGAGCTTCGTATAGTCTCATCCATATTATTAAGAGGCACTTGCTAAATGTCTATGATGTTCCCACTCCATGAGAGTCTTTAATGTTCTTTCCAGAAGGAAGGATGGAAGCTTGGTTCTTCTTGTTATAAAAACTGGAGATTTGGCTCTTACATGCAAGATCACTTTAAGGGAAAGTAATTAATACTGGATAAATGGGTTTATTGTTTATACCTCCTTTAAGTCCCAGAAACATAAGGCAGAAGTAGAGGTTTTAGCATGAAACATAAAACACAATGGAATGCACTTCTAGACTCTCACTATTGATGCAGTGGTCTGAGAAGAAAGCATCTGGCTGTCCTGACATGCTAGTTGCTGGGTCCTGGGTTTTGTAGCTGGATGAACGTAGGGCAATGAATTGGTCTGCAGCAAAACCACCAAGTAAATGCAAGCCTCTGTCAAAATAACAGTCTAAATAAATAAAATCTTAAAAAGTCTATTAGATTTGAACTTTTTTCTTTAAATAATACTGAATTACAATAAATTTAAATGAATAATAAACTCTCATATATCCTTTATTCATTTTCCACATTTTTTTTATCATAACATTTTAGGTCTTAGTACTTCAGTGTGCACTTCCTATAAAAAAAGATTCATTTTCATAACCATAGTTATGGTTATAGTACACCTAACCAGTTCAGGGAACTTGATGCTAATAAAATAATTATTGTCAATTTTTCATATACTTTAAGCATACTGTGGTGTTTGACATTTTTCTATAGCTGAACCTTATTGTTTCTTCCGTTTATTTATTTATTTACTAAAGTCTTTTATCATTAGCATCATATTGTTTATTTCTTGCATCTCCCCTATTTTTGGCTTTATATAGGTGGTTTCTACTTTTTTTGTGTGTATTTGTATGTAGCTATCCATAATTTCTGCATCTTCATTATAAATTGTACTATTAGCCATTATAAAATAAAATAATCTTCTTAGTCTCAGGTAGTGATTTTTTGGCCTGAATTTTACATTGTCCAATATTGAAATCATAACCTGTGCTTTATTACTGCTATGGTACATCTTTACTTATCCCTTTTTATTCTGCCTTTTTGAATCATTCTGTTTTAGGTATATCTTTATTGAAGAATAGTGTTGAATTTTACTCATTGAGTTAATTTAAAAATCTTTTAAGAGTCAAAGTAAGCCTTTTAACATCTTCTAATGTGACTAACAGGCTTGGTATCAACTCTTTTAAAATTGTTACCATTTGATATGTTATTTTATGTTTTAATTACCTTATATATTATATATACAGCACTTACCTAAGAAGCGAGTCGTCTTCTCTCTTTTAAATAACATTTCTTTTGGCATTTAAGAAGGACTGCATTTAAACTTTCTATTAGTCCCCTGAATCCTGCTTTCTTAGCTTAATCTTTCACTCTTTGGTCTGTCAGTTTTAAATGGTGTATCTTGACTCCAGCCTATTACTCATACAATTACCATGATTTGTGTTTACTCTACCTCCTTTCCCCCCCGTTTTTTAAAGTTGCATTCTTTCCAGTTTTCCCTTTTGTAACATTATATATTTTCTTCCACCTGTGTCCTCACTCTTGTTTTAATCTCCAGTGAAACAGTTTAAGAGGACTCTAAAATTTTAAGCATCACTGACTAAAAAATAATGATACTAATATTTTAAAATGAAATGAACTCCTGAATGAAGCAAGATGACATATCTAATCCCTAAAATCCAAATGTGGCAAAAATATTGGATTTCCTTGAATATGTGTGTGTTTGAATTTGTTTTATAGATTATTATCTGTATCTCTTCCCTTGATCTCCTGTTTTCATACTTAATTTCCTGCTTCTTCAACCCTCAGGTGATGAGTGAGCACAGTGATGGTACCCACCATATCTGTTCAGTGTCCTCTCACAACAGTCTTTGTGCTGAATGCTACAGTGGATTGACAGAGGCCTTCCCGGAACTGAGGCCTCTTCCTCATCATTTCCCATCTCCTTTCACAGGCGTCGGAACTGCTTTGCCATCTGAAGGTTTTACCTGTCAACTATTGCTCTCTTAATCCTTTACATCTCCTAGCCGTGTCCCCAGAGATTTTAGGAGAGTGTTGCGGGAACCTCCGATATATAGCTGATGGATTGGAAGTACAGATGACCAGACTGGAAGTGGGGTGGGAGGAGAGAAGTCTTGCGGGACTGAGCCTTTAATTTGTGGGGTCTGATACCATCTCCAGGTAGATGGTGTCAGAATTGTGTTGAACTGTAGAACACCCAGATTATGTGGAATTGCATGGTAGTTGGGAAAAAACAAACACACACATCATACATACCTCCTTAAAGAGGGCTCCCTTGTTTTTGTACTGTACCCAGTACAAAATAGAACTCAATAAATACTAAATTTTTAAAAATCCAACTAGATGATTCAATATATTTTTTCTTTGTATTATGAGTTCCAAAGCAAAGATATTATTTATCTTGAGATGAAGTTAAAAATAAAGAGAGATATGGAACATTTGGGGGGTTCATTCAGTTAAACATCTGCCTTCAGCTTGTATCATGATCTCAGGGTCCTGGGATTGAGTCCAACGTTGGGCTGCCTGCTCAGCAGGCAGGCTGCTTCTCCCTCTCGCCATCACCCCTGCTTGTGCTTGCTCTCTCTCTTTCATTCTCCCTCTCTCTCTTGTTCTCAAATAAATAAATAAATAAATCACAATGATTCATGGAAAACTACAGCAAAAACTAATGATATACTGTATGGTGACTAAGAAAACACAATTTTAAAAAAACCATAAATTTAAAAAATAAAATGAAAATAAATGAATAAATAAAAAGAAACAGGCAAGAACACTATAGCATAGCAGAAAATGTATTAGAGGCCACAGCTTTGATTCTGGCTTTAACATTATTCATGTGATTTACCTAAAATTTTGTATCAAGATTTTGACCTTTAAGGTGTCTTTTAGATCTAAAATTCTGTGATTGGTAGATTTTTCATTCATTCATTCATTCATTCAGTCAGTCAGTCAGTGAGTTATTCAGTCTGTCATTTTTTACTTCAAACTATGCCCAGGAATTGTGCTTATTACAGGGGATACCAGGCAGCATGAGTCCAACAACGTATGTCCTTTGTGGAATTTACATTGTAGTGTTTCTTTTTTTCCCTTGTCCTTAAGGAAAAAAAGAATAAGTGAAAGAATTTTGAAACGATTTCTGTTGATTTTTATGCAAATGTATCAAATTGAATGTGAAAGACAAATACAGTTTTTAATTATTTTTATTAACATGTAATGTATTACTTGCCCCAGAGGTACAGGTTTGTGAATCATCAGACTTACACACTTCACAGCACTCACCCTAGCACATACCCTCCCCAATGTCCATAAACAAGCTACCCTATCCCTACTCCCCCACACTCTAGCAACCCTCAGTTTGTTTGGCAAAATTGAGAGTCTCTTATGGTTTGTCTCCCTTCCGATCCCATCTTGTTTCATTTTGACAAATACATTTTTAAAATCAAGAAGCATTAGTGTACTTTGTGGTTGCTTATTTTCTATGAGAGATAGATACAGAGCACAGCCCAGGGCAGACTGACCATGTACATTCTGCCCATTTTATAATGTTCTGCTGGCCCTGCGTTCTTAGCCTAGTGACTGTCTAATTAGGTTTTGAAGAGAAAGTTAAAGTATGCCTCAGATACTCATTTCTCTTCCTTTTATGAATCCTAAATGAAGGCATCACGGGTGAATACATTGCTATCCCAAAGGTATGAATTCTACAGTATTCACATCTTCCAGGGTAGTGCTGCTATGCATTTGCCCCAGCAGCGATCAACCTTCTTATCAGTTTGTTGAAAAATGAACAGTATGAAAGTGTACAACTCTAAACCTGTGACATATCACAATTTCATGATTTCAAGGTGGCCTTTCTAGAGAAATGGAAGATTTATTGAATAGTACAATTTTGGAATGGAAGACTAGTTAATTCTGTGCCACTAAAAATAATGTTAGTATGCATCAGTTTTACTAGCTGACTTTTTACACATTTTAAAAGTTCAACTAATTCTTTTCTAGTAATTTGGGCAAGGTTTATGAAAAAAGTTGAATTAAGGACCGACAAGCAAGTAGAAATATTCAAATACATGTATCAAATGAAGTCGGTAACTGACATTGAACACAGAAATGAACCTAAAATCATGGACTTTTACATTCAGAAGAGGTCTTAGAGATGATCTGATTCAGTTCTTACTAAAGTAGGCAAAAAAACAACCAAACCAAAAACCCCTAAAAACCTGGAATCAGAGAACTTTTTAATGAAGAGATGATTCTTTCCTACCTCTACTCCCTGCCACCATCACTATAGTCAGCAGTAAGAAAAGGAAAATAAAATTATTGCTTTATAATTTTGTATGTCAGAAATAACAAAGATGATTATGGTTAAATAAAGAAATAGAAAATAGAATACTCAGTTGCTTGCTGTCTGTGTTATATTCTACTCTGTGTTTGTTAGAAAAGGTATGAAATGCTTGTATGTGGATGGAAAGAAAAACATGTTTCTGGGTTCAGAGAAAGACAAATAATAACGTTTCTGCTCACAAAAGAAACAAAGTGCACATTCATTTAACAATATTTGGCAAAAAACTCAGCATGAAATCTCTCAAAATGACTACTTTTTTCATACTTAGTATGTATGCTTTCTTTGTTTTCTACATGTCTGTTTTACATAATTGAGCTCATACTGATACAGTTCTGTTTAGTATTAAGTTGTGATGGTGCAGACTCTGTGGGCATGTGTAGTGTGACAGTTTATGAGGGTGTAGGCCACATAACACATTCACCAGGAGAGACAATCTAGGCTATGGTCAGACCACAGAGAGCCTTGACCAGCATACTGTTGGGATAAAGCTATGAGATACTCCTTAATTTGAGAAGATTGTAGCCTCTGTTCTGTACTGCCCCTACTCCTTTCTCGGCATGCTGACTTGGGGCCCATCCCCTTGGGCCACCTGTGCAACACTTACTAATTAAGCCATGAAGAGCATGAGCTTGTGATGTTCCTTGAGTGCAAAACTGTTGTACACTAGCTCATTCATTCACCCTGGCACAGAGTCCTTGCACAATGCATCAGAAGATAACCCAAATGATGTTCCAGTGCAGAACCTCCCTTCCATAACCACACTCTAACCTATGCCAACTTTGTATTTCTTTCCCTAGGAAAAATGCAATATGGGAAGACAAGAGGCTGTCATTGTTTCCTTACCACAGGCGTACTCAATAGCGCAACAAAACCTGCCCAAATTTTCAGCTGACTTTGTTGTTCTATCAAACTTTTTACAAAAGGATCATTTTAAGCACCCTTCCTCCCACACAACTGGGCAATCTAACAAATAATCTAGTTACCAATAGTCCTGTATAAAGCAGAGAGAATAAACCATTAAAGAAATTAGAATTTAAAAGGGTCATTACCATAGTTATGTTTCAATTTTGAAAAAATTAAATTGAAAGTTCTTAACAGTCAGAATTATGAAGCAATACAGTATGGGCCATGTCTTTAGCAATTTTCACATTTTATCTTAAAACTGTATTTAAAGGATGCATTTTAAATATAGATCCATGGTTTTATTTGAGATAAATTATGACTTAAGCATTTCCTATGCTGCTCAATATATTCAAGTCAATAGACAAAGCCTCATTTTACTTATCATATTTGTATTGTTACTTTTTAAAAAAAAATTTATTTATTAGAGAGAGAGAGCATGCATGCAAGCAGGGGGAGGGGCAGAGGGAGTGAGTGTGGAGCCCAATGCAGGCCTCAGTCTCACAATCCTGAGCTCATGACCTGAGCTGAAATTGAGAGTGAGTGGCTTAACTACCTAAGCCACCCAGGCACCCCTATATTTGTATGTTTACTTTTAAAGAAAACTCTCTGTAAGTTCCATCCTGGAAACCTTCATTTTCAATCTTCAGGAAGAACTGATTATGTCCATACAAACATTTAAGTGAGTAGTCAGAAGCTATGGACTGAAGGGAGTAGGGCAGAAAGAGTTTAATTCACCTACAGAACTTACTGCTACTTAAGGAATGGCATTTTTCCATGGTCTGAGGACACATGGAAATTATGTAATTATGTAATTATTTTTGATGTTTTAATACTTGAGGCTTTAAGCATCAACCCACTTTTCTTCATGATGAGAAACCAATTTCATTCTTAAGCCACAGCCTGGTATATTGTATATAGAATGTATATGCAGAGTAGTGGCTCTTAGTTTGATTTTCTCTGATACAGGTATGTTCCTGCAGTTTGTGTTTTGAGATGGTCAAATTGGCAACCAACAAATTAATGTAAGAAATCCATTACTTCTACTGCATTCCTTTCAGGAGGTCTGAATTGCTCTAAAACTTCTCTCTTGGGATTCTTTGGAATCATTTTGCTATAAAACAGCTTTGATTTGATTAGAGAAATGATTTTAGTGCCAGAAAGTATTAGTTGCAGAGAATTTACTTATGAGAGTTGTAAAAGTTTAGCAGGTGTTGGGACCCCAGGATAAGAACAAGACTGATAGTTAGTAGTAATTTTCATGAATATTAATTTCATTCAGCAGGATTTTTAGGGAGCCATTTATCATTTCATTTTTTAAGCCTGGTAAATGGAGGCAAGTTATGCTCAAGAGACAGATAAAAGCACCAGGAAGCCTAAATCAAATTGAGGAGCTACTTTCAAACCCATTTTTCACATTAAACTTAATTGCCAACACTTTTCAATGGGAAGAATTACATCCCAAAGTTAATTTTAATCATTACAGGTTGAATCTATAATACCTGGGAAATTTTTTGCTTTCTTTCTTTCTTTCTTTTTCTTTTTTTTTTTTTTTTTAAGATTTTATTTATTTGGCAGAGAGAGGTTCAGCAAGAGAGAGAACACAAACAGGGGGAGTGGGAGAGGGAGAAGCAGACTTCCTGCCAAGCAGGGAACCTTAGCCGGATGGGGGGCTCGATGTGGGGCTCGATATGGGGCTTGATTCCAGGACCCTGGGATCATGACCTGAGCTGAAGGCAGACACTTAAAGACTGAGCAACTCAGGTGCCCCATTTTTTGCTCTCATCTGATGCATCACATAGTTCATGTTTAATTAAAAGAAATGATTATCCTTTTTAGGAACTCAAAGTGGGGACAACATTTGCAGAGAATTTTTATCCATTTAAGAAGGGGCACTAACCTGTTAAATGGGCAACGACTTGGAGTTTCCAGAGTAATCAGTGGTTCAAAGGACATCCTGTGGCAATGCAGGAGAGGAGAGAAGGATCTTAGAGCACTAATGAGACGATGCAAGAGTCAGTAAGTTGAAACTTTTCTCCTGGGAAAGAAAATGTTGCCCGAAAAAGGGGAAGTAGCTATGTCTCTTGATTCCAGATTTCCTGATTATTTCATGATGCTTTCAGGTTTTTTTGTTTTGTTTTGTGTTGTTTCATTTTTTAACATTTTAATTTTTTTATTAACATATAATGTGTTATTAGCTCCAAGGGTACAGGTCTGTGAATCACCAGGTTTACATACTTCACAGCACTCACCATAGCACATACCTTCCCCAATGTCCATAACCCAACCACCCTCTCCCTACTCCCCTTCCCCCAGCAACACTCAGTTTGTTTTGTGAGATTAATAGTCTCTTATGGTTTCTCTCCCTAACAAGCCCATCTTGTTTCATTTATTCCTTTCCTACCCCTCAACCCCCCCACGTTGCCTCTCAACTTCCTCATATCAGGGAGATCATATGATAGTTGTCTTTCTCTGATAGACTTATTTCACTAAGCATAATACCCTCTAGTTCCATCCACATCATCGCAAATGGCAAGATTTCATTTCTTTTGATGGCTGCATAGTATTCCATTTATATATATACCACTTCTTCTTTATCCATTCATCTGTTGATGGACATCCAGGTTTTTCCCATAGTTTGGCTATTGTGGACATTGCTGCTCTAAACATTTGGGTGCATGTGCCCCTTCAGATCACTACATTTGTACTTTTGGGATAAATACCCAGTAGTGCAATTGCTGGGTCTGGGTCATAGGGTAGCTCTCTTTTCAACTTTTTGAAGAACCTCCATGCTGTTTCCCAGAGTGGTTGCACCAGCTTGCATTCCCATCAACAGTGTGGGAGGGTTCCCCTTTCTCCACATCCTCACCAGCATCTGTCATTTCCTGACTTGTTCATTTTAGCCATTCTGACTGGTGTGAGGTGGCATCTCATTGCGGTTTTGATTTGTACTTCCCTGATGCCAAATGATACGGAGCACTTTTTCATGTGTCTGTTGGCCATCTGGGTGTCTTCTTTGCAGAAATGTCTGTTCATGTCCTCTGCCCACTTCTTGATTGGATTATATGTTCTTTGGGTGTTGAGTTTGATAAGTTCTTTATAGATTTTGGATACTAGCCCTTTATCTGATATGTCTTTTGCAAATATCTTCTCCCATTCTGTCAGTTGTCTTTTGGTTTTGTTAACTGTTTCCTTTGCTGTGCAAAAGCTTTTGATATTGATGAAATATCAATAGTTCATTTTTGCCCTTGCTATCCTTGCCTTTGGCGATGTTCCTAGGAAGAAATTGCTGTGCCTGAGGTCGAAGAGGTTGATGCCTGTGTTCTCCTCAGGGATTTTGGTGGCTTCCTTTCTCACATTGAGGTCCTTCATGAGTCTATTTTCGTGTGTGGTGTAAGGATATGGTCCAATTTCATTTTTCTGCATGTGGCTATCCAATTTTCCCAAAACCATTTGTTGAAGAGACTGTCTTCTTTCCATTGGACATTCTTTCCTGCTTTGTCGAAGATTAGTTGACCATAGAGTTGAGGGTCTATTTCTGGGCTCTCTATTCTGTTCCATTGATCTGTGTGTCTGTTTTTATGCCAGTACCATACTGTCTTGATGATGACAGCTTTGTAATAGAGCTTGAAGTCTGGAATTGGGATACCACCAACGTTGGCTTTCTTTTTCCACATTTCCTCTGGCTATTCGAGGTATTTCTGGTCCCATATAAATTTTAGAATTATTTGTTCTATTTTGTTGAAAAAATGGATGGGATTTTGATAGGGATTGCATTAAACGTGTAGATTGCTTTAGGTAGCATAGACATTTTCACAATATTTGTTCTTCCAATCCATGAGCATGGAATGCTTTTCCATTTCTTTGTGTCTTCCTCAATTTCTTTCATGAGTACTTTATAGTTTTCCGAGTATAGATTCTTTGCCTCATTGGTTAGGTTTATTCCTATGTATCTTATGGTTTGGGGTACAATTGTACCCCAAAGTGGCTTCTTAATTTCTCTTTCTTCTGTCTTGTTGATGGTGTATAGAAATGAAACTGATTTCTGTGCATAGACTTTGTATCCTGATACTTTACTGAATTCCTGTACAAGTTCTTGCAGATTTGGAGTGGAGTCCTTTAGGTTTTCCACATAAAGTATCATCATCTGTAAAGAGGATAGTTTGACTTATTCTTTGCCAATTTGAATGCCTTTAATTTCTTATTGTTGTCTGATTGGTGAGGCTGGGACTTCTAGTACTATGTTGAATAGCATTGGTGATAATGGACATCCCTGCTGTGTTCCTGACCTTAGCCGAAAAGCTCTGTTTTTTTTCCATTGAGAATGATATTCGTGGTAGGTTTTTCATAGATGGCTTTGATGATATTAAGGTATGTACCCTCTATCCCTACACGCTGAAGAGTTTTGATCAAGAAAGGATGCTGTACTTTGTCAAATGCTTTTTCAGCATCTACTGAGAGTATCATATGGTTTTTGTTCTTTCTTTTATTAACGCATTGTATCACATTGATTGATTTGCAGATGTTGAACCAACCTTGTAGCCCTGGAATAAATCCCACTTGATCGTGGTGAATAATTGTTTTAATGTTCTGTTGGATCCTATTGGCTAGTATTTTGGTGAGAATTTTCACATCTGTGTTTATCAAGGATATTGGTCTGTAAATCTCTTTTTTGATGGGGTCTTTGTCTGGTTTTGGGATCAAGGAAATACTGTCCTCATAAAATGAGTTTGGAAGTTTTCCTTCCATTTCTATTTTTTGGAACAGATTCAGGAGAATAGGAATTAATTCTTCTTTAAATGTTTGGTAGAATCGCCTTGGGAAGCCACCTAGCCCTAGGCCTTGTTTGTTCAAAGATCTGTGATGACTGCTTCAATCTCCTTACTGGTTATGGGTCTGTTTAGGTTTTCTGTTTCTTCCTGGTTCAGTTGTGGTAGTTTATATGTCTCTAGGAATGCATCCATTTCTTCCAGATTGTCAAATTTGCTGGCGTAGAGTTGCTCATAGTATGTTCTTATAATTGTATTTCTTTGGTGTTCATTGTGATCTCTCCTCTTTCATTCATGATTTTATTTATTTCGGACCTTTCTCTTTTCTTTTTGATAAGTCTGGCCAGGGGGTTATCAATATTATTAATTCTTTCAAAGAACCAGCTCCTAATTTCATTGATTTGTTCTATTGGTTTTTTTGGTTTCTATTTCATTGATTTCTGCTCTGATCTTTATGATTTCTGTTCTCCTGCTGGGTTTAGGCTTTCTTTCTTGTTCTTTCTCCAGCTCCTTTAGGTGTAGGGTTAGGTTGTGTATTGGAGACCTTTCTTGTTTCTTATTTCTTGAAAAAGACTTGTATCGCTATATACTTTCCTCTCAGGACTGCCTTTGCTGTGTCCCACAGATTTTGAACCATTGTGCTTTCATTGTCATTTATTTCCATGAATTTTTTCAATTCTTCTTTAATTTCCTGGTTGACCATTCATTCTTTAGAAGGATGCTCTTTAGTCCCCATGTATTCAGGTTCTTTCCAAATTTCCTCTTGTGATTGAGTTCTAGCTTCAGAGCGTTGTGGTCTGAAAATATGCAGGGAATGATCCCAATCTTTTGATACCAGTTGAGACCTGATTTATGTCCCAGGATGTAATCTATTCTGGAGAATGTTCATGTTCGCTAGAGAAGAATGTATTCTGTTGCTTTGGGATGGAATGTTCTGAAAATATCTCTGTTGTCCATCTGGTCCAGTTTGTCATTTAAGGCCTTTATTTCCTTGTTGATCTTTTGCTTGGATCATCTGTCCATTTCAGTGAGGGGGGTGGTAAAGTCTCCTAGTATTATTGTATTATTGTTGATGTGTTTCTTTGATTTCTTTATTAGTTGGTTTATATAGTTGTCTGCTCCCATGTTAGGAGCATAGATATTTAAAATTGTTAGGTCTTCTTGTTGGACAGACCCTTTGAGTATGATATAGTGTCCTTCCTCATCTCTCCTTATAGTCTTTGGCTTAAAATCTAATTTATCTGATATACGAATTGCCACCCCAGCTTTCTTGTGATGTCCATTAGAATGGTAAATTTTTTCCCACCCCCTCTCTTTAAATCTGGGGGTGTCTTCGGGTCTAAAATGAGTTTCTTGTACACAGCATATTGATGGGTTTTGTTTTTTAATCCCTTCTGATACCCTGTGTCTTTTGAGTGGGGCATTTAGCCCATTTACATTCAGGGTAACTATTGAGAGATATGAATTTAGTGCCACTGTATTGCCTGTAAGGTGACTGTTACTGTATATTGTCTCTGTTCCTTTCTGGTCTACTATTAGGGTCTCTCTTTGTTTAGAGGACCCCTTACAATATTTCCTGTAGAGCTGGTTTGGTGTTTGCAAATTCTTTCAGTTTTTGTTTGTTCTGGAAGCTTTTTATCTCTCCTTCTCTTTTCAATGGTAGCCTAGCTGGATATAGTATTCTTTTTTTTCTCATTTAGTGCTCAAATATATCATGCCAGTTCTTTCTGGCCTGCTAGGTCTCTGTGGATAAGTCTACTGCTAATCTAATATTTTTACCATTGTATGTTACAGACTTCTTATCCAGGGACCGCTTTCAGGATTTTCTCTTTGTCACTAAGACCTGTAATTTTTACTATTAGGTGATGGGGTGTGGACCTATTCTTACTGATTTTGAGGAGGATTCTCTGCACCTCCTGGATTTTGATGCTTTTTCCCTTTGCCATATTAGGGAAATTCTCTACAATAATTCTCTCCAATATACCTTCTGCTCCCCTCTCTCTTTCTTCTTCTTCTGGAATCCCAATTATTCTAATGTTGTTTCATCTTATGGTATCACCTCTCTAATTCTTCCCTCATGGTCCAGTAGTTGTTTGTCTCTTTTTTGCTCAGCTTCTTTATTCTCTGTTATTTGGTCTTCTATATCACTAATTCTTTCTTCTGCCTCATTTATCTTGCAGTAGAGCCTCTATTTTTTATTGCACCTAATTAATAGCTTTTTTGATTTTAGCTTGTTTAGATTTTAGTTCCTTTATTTCTCCAGAAAGGGCTTTTATTTTTCCAGACAGGGTTTCTGTAATATCTTTCATGCTTTTTTTGAGCCCAGCTAGCACCCTGAGAATCGTCTTTCTGAACTCTAAATCTGACATATTACCAACGTCCGTATTGATTGGGTCCCTAGCCTTTGGTACTGCCTCTTGTTGTTTTTTTGTGGTGAGTTTTTCTGCCTTATCATTTTTGTCCAGATAAGAATATATGAAGGAGCAAATAAAATACTAAAAGAGTGGCAAAGAGTGCAGAAAAATGTGTGTTAACCAAATCAGAAGAGACCCCAAATCATGGGGGGAGGAAAGGATGCAAAAAGAAGTTAAAAAAAATATTTTTTAAAAGAAGAAAAAAAAAATATATATATATATATATGTTAGACTGGTGAATACAACAGAGCCATCCACCTAGTTTTTGGTAGTATTTTTGTCTCTTATAAGAAACTACCTCCCAAATATTCAAAGAAAGAAAAACTTATATATATATATATATATATATATATATACACATATGTACATATATACGCATATATACGGATATATATGGATATATGCGTATATATGTACATATGTATATATATGTATATGTATATATTTATATACATATATATACAAAAAAATATATACAAAAATAAGGGTAAACACGATAAAGGGATGGAATTTGACTGTAAAGATGAATATTTTAAAAAATTCTAAAAAAGGAGTTCATAAGGTAAGTTGGTTGGGAAAAGAAAGAAAAAGAAAGTGGAGATAATTTGCTCAGCCTGGAGACTAGAGTAAAGCCCTGTGCTAGATTTAGGGTATATTTTGATCTATTAGAGGAAGTTGTATCCCAAAATTTTTTAGAAGAAAAAACCCTTTGTGTATATAAAATATAAAGTTAGATACAATGAAGGATAATATATGACTATAATAATGAAGGTTCAGAAAGATTTTTTCAAAGAAAGGTGTTAAGATTAACTAGTTTAAAAAACATTGAAAGAGGAAAGAGTAAAAGTTAAAAAAATTAGAAACAGAAAAAAAATTAAATTAATTTTGCAACACTAAAGAATCATGGAGAGAAAGCCATGAATTCTTCTGAGGGGAGGGACCTGTGGTAAGGATTCTCAAGTGTCTTTGCCCGAGGCAGAATTACTCTGCCCTTGCCAAGGACTGGGCTAAGTAATCTGCTCGGGTTCACTCTCAGGAGCTTTTGTTCCCTGAATGCTTCCTGTAGAGTTCTGGACGATGGGAATGAAAATGGCGGCCTCCTAATCTCCAGACCAGAGGAGCCGAGAGGTTGGGGCCCCACTCCTCAGTGCACCCTCGGTGAAAAGCGCTCAATCACTCCCATCTCCCTCGCCTTCAGCCACTCTCTGAGCTCACATGGCCTGTGACAGAGTGTCTTTGTCTCTGGCACACACGCCCCCTGGAGTCCCCAAACCCAACAGATCTGTGTCACTCTTCCAGGGGGTCTCTCCAGATCTGCCACTTATAGGTCCCTGCTCACAGAGCAGTGGCCTGACTCTTACACAGATCACAGTTTAAGATAACCCCAAGTTGAGAGCTCACTCCTTGTCTCTGTCTCTGTAGCTGGCTTCCCCGCTCTAATACCTGCAAACTCTGTGACACTCAGACAGCCCTGATCCTTCTGTGACCCCGCGGGACCTGAGACCACACTATCCCCACGAGGGCTCCACCCCTGCTTAGCTTCTGGAGCGATGTCCCTCAGTGGAGCAAACTTTTAAAAGTTCTCATTTTGTGCTGCGTTGGTCCACTGCTTGCCTGGAGCTGGCCCCTCCCCCCGTGGTCTGTCTTCCCGTTGCCTCAAATTCACTTCTCCACATGTCCTACCTTTCAGAAAGTGGTCGATTTTCTGTTTCTAGAATTTCTGCTCTTCTTCTCATCAACCTCCTGTTGGATTTGTAGGTGTTGGGAATGGCTTGATAAACTATGTAGCTGATCTCCTGCTACCTGATGTCATCATCTCAGCCTGCTACTCCTCTGCCATTTTGACTCCTCCCCTGATGGTTTTCAGTTTTTGAAACACTAATTTTTAAATTCTTTATAGAAGAATTTCTATAAAGAAAATTATATGAAAGGTGTAAAGAAAATGAATCAAACACCATTGCATGTCATTATATCTTCCATCCAGCTTAAAAAGGAGAAAATTGCTATTATATTTGAGGTATTGACTTCTCTGGTGGAAGTAAAAGTCTGTTAGTTTGAGTGGGGAGCTGTGGTAGATTGTTGAGCAGGAGAAGAGATAGTTGAGAGAGGTTTGGCTGTGTGCAGAGGAAATCACTTCTAAATTTTATGCTTATCATTCTTACTTTTTTAATAGTTTTTTTTCACTTATATTAGTATACATAAACAATAGCTGTTTCCATTTTGTGTATTTTAGAGTCTTTTTTTGTTGTTATTGTTGTTAAAGATTTTATTTATTTATTTGACAGACAGAGATCACAAGTAGGCAGAGAGGCAGGCAGAGAGAGACTGAGGAGGAAGCAGGCCTTCCGCTGAACAGAGAGCCTGATGCCAGGCTTGATCCCAGGACCCTGGGATCATGACCTGAGCCAAAGGCAGAGGCTTTAACCCACTGAACCACCCTGGTGCCCCCTGTGTATTTTAGAGTCTTATATAAAAGAACGATATTGTGCTAATCTTCTCCGACTTTTTTTTTCTCTTAATATTATGTTCCTGAGGTTTATTCATGTTGTTCTGTGTAGCCACAATTGATTCAGTTAATTGCAGTAGTATTCTTTTGTATAAATATACCACACTTTGCAGTAATGGGTTTGATTTTTAAGGGTTTTAAACTTTTTAAGGGTGAAGAGAAGTTTTGTTTATCATTGCAGAATTGACAGAGGCTTGGCCCCAAGAATTGGCACGTTACAGGTTGTTAAACAAATGCTTGTTTAATGGTAACTTTTTAACAGGGCAATAAAAATGCGAAAAAAAGTTTTCTGACACCCGAGAAATATAATTTTAGACATCCATACCCCTAGTCCAATTACAGGACAGTTGTCAAAGCAAAAAAATTCTGGGACCATGCATTTGTATTTTTTGGATTTGATATCTTTAGCAATAGTCTGACAGGCATGGCAGAATCAAATGTTTTGTTTTTTCATTTGAATGGGGATTTTTTTAGTAAGTTTGAAAAAGAAGAAGGTGAAGGTTAGACTTAGACTGTACTCGTTTCCTCAAGGAGATTAGCTAACATGATGTTGCATAATCTGAGCAATTAAATGTCTTAACAACACGACAGGTAATTTGCTACTCTACAGAGCAGGTAATTTTTCAGGTTCGTTCTTTGTATAAAGAAAAAAATCACCTCTGGGTGTATTTTTTGTTTGTTTCTGAGCTACTCTCCTTTATTCTTGTAAGTGGGATGGAAAACGATTGGGTTGATTTTAGGGCTTTATGTCTTTCACACAGAAACACTCTGAAAATCATCACCTTCATTATCATAGACTTGGTCATATTACTCTTTCCCCAGGAGATACCATTTTTATAATATATTTCATTAATCACAAAAAATAAAAAACTGTGTTTCATAACCTGTTTTTCTGTGAACAATTACTATAGTTCCTTTTCCGTTAGGCCCCACTGAGTTAAAATTTAAGATTTAAAATAATGCCTCCAAACTAGTGAGCTCTGGAATCCTGGGAACCTGAAGTGTTATTGCCAGAGTTGTGGAAATCCAGTATGTACATAGATACATACATTAAACATTTTTCTGTAGACTGTTGATAATCTATATATGTAAATTATATGTAAATGTTCAAATATAGGTAGATACAATCATGCTTCATAAAATAAAATGAATTTCAAAGTCGTACTAAATATATTAAAGCCATTTCTGTGGTGCCTGGGTGGCTCAGTCATTAACCTTCTGCCTTCAGTTCGGGTCCTTGGATTGAGCCTTGCATCCGGCTTCCTGCTGGTTGGGAAGACTACTTCTCCCTCTCCCACTCCCCCTGCTTGTGTTCCCTCTCTCATTGTGTCTATGTCAAATAAATACAGTCTTTAAGAAAGAATAAAAAAATAAAGCCATTTTTCATTATTTTTCTCTTTAAAGAACTTTTTTTTGTTTTAAATACGTATGTGCACATAGTTTTGAAAAGTCAGTGGACTTATACTGTAGCAAGAAAGCATGTGCTTCAGACTTGTCAACCCCTCACTCTGCCTCTTCATCAGCAATTACTTCATAGCTTTTATTTTTCTCTGGTATTCATCTTCTAATTTCTAAATAATACACAAAATGTCACTATTTTTTGAATTTTCTAGTTTGAGAAATTACTCATTGATTTCTCAGTAA
Organism: Mustela nigripes; assembly: GCF_022355385.1. Classification (NCBI taxonomy): domain Eukaryota; kingdom Metazoa; phylum Chordata; class Mammalia; order Carnivora; family Mustelidae; genus Mustela; species Mustela nigripes. The sequence goes on from NC_081562.1 coordinate 73,917,304, forward strand.
GGAAGCTGAGGATTTAGACCTCTTCCACCCGATCATTTGCACATTTAAAAGAAGGTAATCAGATATTAGTAATAAATATAAATCTTAGCTGAGCCATATAATGATTTTTATGATATAGTTCCTCTTTTGAACAATATATTTTGTTTCTGTTTTTGTTTTTTTAGGAATTAATAGTTATTCTTTTTTTTAGTATTCACTGAATTAACTCTATGCTTAGCACTAATAATACATCCCTAATTTGCCACCAGAAATACGTGCCTGATACTCAAAATGTCAGATAATCTTTAGTTTCAAATATCTATCATGTTTATCTGTTATCTATCATGTTTATCAGTTCCCATATAGATTTTTCTCAAAAACTGCATATTACTGGGTCCCTAGCGGGTTCAGTCGGTTAAGCATCTGCTTTAAAAAAAAAATCAACTGCTGTACTACTGACATCATAATGCTTTCCTTCTCCACCACTTTAGAAATCTTATATATTGGGTTCTCTCTTTCCTGGTGCACAGGAGGTAGCATTTTTTAGATCTTGCATATTTGAAGATATTTTCATTCTCTGCTCAAGATATAATTGGTTGGTTGGGTTAAAGTAGTTTGGGTATTAATATGGAAATTGTTTCATTAGGAATATTTAAAGGCATTCCTACATTTTCTTCAGTTTCTATTTTCATCTTGCCCAACACCATTCTGATTTCCATTCCATCATAGAGAGCTGTTTTTTGTTATTTCCTCTCTGGAAGGGTCATACCCAATATGTGTTAGTGTTCTAAAATTTTGTACTGAAATAACTTGATATAAGTGTTTTGTATTCATTGCTCAGGGTATTTTGTGGTGCTTTTCAGGACATTTTTTTTAAAAGATTTTATTTATTTATTTATCTATTTATTTTTAGAGAGCAGGGGGAGGGGCAGAGGAAGAAAGAATTTCAACTAGCCTCCCCACTGAGCCCAGAGCCTAATACAGAGCTTCATTTCACAACCCTGAAATCATTGCCGGAGTCAAAATCTAAAGCCGATGCCTAACCAGCTGAGCCACCAGCTGAGTCTTTTATAGTTAAATATCCAAATACCTCACTTAAACATAGTTATAGTTTTATTTTCTTTTGATAGAGTAAATGCATGCAGGTGGGAAGACATGTTTCAGTAAATGACTAAGTAGCATCCCCACAACTGCCAGCGGTCCCACATGATTCAGTTTCATTTGGTTGAATGATTATTCTGATGGAGAAGACCAGAGAGTTTCCAAATCAAGACATTAGACTTTAAGTTAAATTCTTAGGCTCAGGCTTGGTCACATCAAAATGTTACATTCTGAAAGCCTTACTGAAAAAGTAATAAAGATGCTTTTAAAAAAATTATAATTTGGGACAAATTCCAAAGTTACAGAAGCATTGCAAGAATCCCAACTGTACTAAGAACACATACATACCATTTACTCAGACTTCACTTTTTTTTTTTTTTTAAAGATTTATTTATTTATTTGGAGGAATACCTGGGTAGCAGTTGGTTAAGTGTCTACCTTTGGCCCAGGTCATGATCCCAAGGTTCTGGGATCAAGTGTAGCACAGGGCTCCTTGCTCAGTGGGAAGCCTGCTTCTCCCTCTGCTTTCACCTTCCCCTGCTTGTGCTCTCTCCCTCTGACATATGGATAAATAAAATCTTTTAAAAACCTAAAAAAAGATATATTTGAGAGAGAGGAAGAGAGAGTGTATGCTTGGATGGGGGTGAGGAAGAGGAGAGGGAGAGAGAGAATCTCAAGCAGACTCTGCTCAAATGTGGTTTGCTCTCCCACAACCCTGAGATCATGACCTGAGCCAAAACCAAGTCGGATGTTTAACCTGACTGTGTTACCCAGATGCCCTCCGGCATTGGCATTTAAAAAAATACAGTCTTAAAAAACAATGAAATGTTTCTCAGTTTGGGTTTATCTGATGTTTCTTCTTGAATATATTCTTATTATGCCTTCTAGGCCAGAATACCACATAGATGATGTGTCCTCAGAGTATCCGCTTTGTAGGTGCACATTGTCTATCTACCCTCGCTTGTAATGTCAATTTTGATCATCTAATGAGGGTATTGTTTAATTTTTCTCTTGTATAGTTGCTATTTTTCCCTTGTAACTTACAAGCCATATGTAGGATATACTAAGATCATTCAAATACCTTGCTATTCATCAAAAATTTCCCTTTGATTTATTATTATTATTAATTATTATATACATGCTTACATTTTATTATGTGTATGTTTACTCATTACACTTTATGTACTCATTACACTTTAGACTGAAATTATCAATGAAATGCTATATTCATAAATTACTTGAATTAGTTCCTCCTTTTTCCTCTCCCTCCTGTATGGTTACACTATTCTTCTGAAGCAAAGGCATAGAAAATTCTACACTTTAAGCTGCAAAAAAATCTTCATTCAATATTCATAGTAATTCAGGCTTTCAATCTTATTTGATGGTAAAACTTTTTATTCTTTCCCCAATCTGGAATCTCTTGCAGGTTGGCATTTTCCTTCAGGAGATTAGGGTACAGAAATCTTTATTTTTCAGTTCATGCCATTCCTACTTACGAGCTGAAATTACAAACTCTTCAGAAAATGGAGAATGGGTTAAAGATATAAAGGTAAGAAGAGAGAAAAATCTTAGTTGATGGCACTATTGTAAGATGGTTTTGACCCTCCTGGATTTTTTCTTTTTTTTTAATTAAAATTTTTTTTTAAGATTTATTTGACAGAGAGAGACACAGTGAGAGAGGGAACACAAGCAGAGGGAGTGGGAGTGGGAGAAGCAGGCTTCCTGCTGAGTGGGGAACCTGATGCATGGCTCGATCCCAGGACCCTGGGATCATGACCTGAGCCAAAGGCAGATGCCTAGCGACTGAGCCACCCAGGTGCCCCTGACCTTCTTGGATCTTGATTGTACTTAAACCTGACTCTCTTCTGGGGCATTTGTATATGGATATTAGAGTCCCTCCTTCAATTGCTGGTGTTCTATGTGGAGATAATTTTGTAAGGGCAAACATGATCTTCTAAGCAGCGTTTCCTCAGCTTTCAGAGGACTTTTTTAATGGTGAGGACGAATTTTACTTTTATGCTTTTGATTGTGCCTTTTGAAGAACCCTGTAGGATTCCTTTCCTCCCCTCCCCCCTTCCCTCCTCGCCTCCTTCCCTTCCTCCTTCCTTCCATCCCTCCTCTCTTCCTCCCTCCTTTGTTTTTTGTTTCTTTCTTTCTCTGTCCATCCATCCATCCATCCATCCATCCATCCACGCATCCATTGCTATTGTGGGTACAGGCTAGGCAAGTCTGAAATCCATAGGACAGGCCATCAGGAAGGCCAGACTTGAAACTCTTGGTCAGAAGTGGATGCTGCAGTCTACAGGAGGAATTTCTTCTTTTTTGGAGAGAAACCTCAGTTTTGCTCTTCAGGCATTTTAATTGAATAAATGATACCCATTTTACATTTTCAAAGATAATCTTCCTTTTTAAAAAAGTCACTTGATGGCACATGTTAATCACATCTAGAAAACCTTCACAGCAATACTTAGATTAATGTTTGAATAACGTTGGGACTGTAACCTAGCCAAACTGACATGTAAAACTAACCACTACAGGCAAGTACTCCAAAACAGGCCTAACACAACAGCTGCATAAGAAACTGTTAAGTGCTTTAGAAAAAAAAAAATATTGAGTCTGGTTTGGGGCATGTAGACTTTTCAGTGCCCCTGAGTCACTGACATGTTATCTTCATTCTTTTGCACAAAGGGATTGTTCTTGATGATTTTGAGGCTATTTTCAGTTATAAAATGATTGCTATTATGTGCGAAAATAGCAGAGATGATTAACAAAAGGCAGTTGCCATTGCAAAGACAATAGCCTTGTGGAATTGACAGTCTTTCTTATCTCTTGCCTCTCCCCCAAAGAAAGATAGTGCAATTAATAGATTATGGCAGAGAAACAAAACATTCATAGCTGTTTACTCAACAGACTATGGGCTATATGCTAGGTTAGATGCTGCAGACATAAAGCAGAATGTGATCCAGTCATGGGCATGAAATGTGGCCGTCATCTAATGATTATAAGCATGTCAGTCATTTCAGGACAATGTAGTAGTGCTATGGTAGAGATTTATATAACACTGAGGAGTGGCATCTGAATCAGGCCAGGGATTCAGGGAAGGCTCCTGGGGAGTCACACATTTGGAACTGAAATTGAAGGTCAGGATTTAGATAGATCCAGAAGATGTCCACAGAATGCCCCTGAGAACTGTCCTTGAGGGGGATAAAGAAACCTTGATAAAGCCTCTGCCACAGGTGGGTAAGGCAGATAGAAAAATTGTCATAAAATTTGATGGGCTATTTAATTTCTTGCAAAATGCTATAGGTTTGCAGGATTAGGAGTTAATATGTTTGGGGGTGGTAAGGGAAGTCATGCATCTTGATCAAAGTCTTGAGAAGGAATTTCTAGGTATAGGGTGGTTGGGGACAGGCACAACTGCACTGGGCATTCCAGTTGGGAAGGGAGAACAGAGCTAGTCTGGGGGCAAGAAAGAGGCTGGATAATTAGTTTACTTTTGGGTATGTTGCATCTCTCTGAACATTTATATGGTAGAGAGAAATAGCCTGATTAGATATACACTGGTCAAAATCCAAAGCTCATGTGTTGTGTAACAATTAGTTTGATGCTATTTCTATGAAAGTTCTAAAGAGATAATTTTCCCCTAGACTTATTCTTTAGGTCTCAAACAAAAGTTAAAAAATTCTTTTGTTTTTCTCCATTGTTTTGATTTCTTTGTCTTTCAGAATTTTCTGGTTGTATTCTTGTTCCCTTTGATAACAGTCATGTTCAATTTCTTCAGCAAATATAATGTTAACTTTCCAAATTGTTGCTTGACCCCAGCAGTTCCAGTAATTCTTGTTTATGCTTGCCATTTTAAAACGGTACTTGGAAGCAGAAATTTTACACACTGCTACACCCACACATTCTCATTCTTTGGGAAAGTCATTCGTTTATTTATATAAACCTTAAATTGTTCAAAGGCTTTTTGAATAATACAAATTTTATCTGTTCAGGATGTATTACCATGTTTTTTTCCTTTATAGAGCTGTGAACGGTCATTGACTAGCACAACCTCAGAACATCATGATGAAGCAGGTGGGAGACTGTGGGGTTGGACAGCTAGGTCGTGTTCAGTTATGATTCTTTGTGTTTGTGTGTGTGTGTGTATGTTCAGTGGACTTTCCAAGTGAAATAATGAAGATGGCTTTCTCCTTAGTTTGTGTTTAAATGCTTCCTGTCCTATATAGGAAATAATGCATAGGAAAGCCGTTAGTGTAAATAATGTTTCTTATTCAGGTGAAACACTACTTCCTTTTGTTATATTGGAAAAAAAAAACCTTAGGACTTGGACACAATGAAGCTGTATTGGCTGGAAGTCCCTTTTTGCAATGGGAATTTATTTGTCCATATTTAGCATTAACAAAACCTTAATGTAACTTTTTTCCTTCACTTTAATATTTTCCAACTTCCGTGCTGCTTTTTTCCTTTCTTATCATTTCGTTAGCTCAGTGATACCATCTGTCCAATTCCTCCTACAATGTTTATTCAATATTTGTCTTACTACATACAAGGCTACATTCTTTGTGTTGTAAAAGTCATAATGACAAAAAAAAATACTAAAAATGATTAAGCACTTTTAGTGCTTATTACCAGGCACTCTACCATGTATTTCACATATATTAATTTATTTAATCTTCACAATAGGGGCGCCTGGGTGGCTCAGTGAGTTAAAGCTTCTGCCTTCGGCTCAGGTCATGATCCTGGGGTCCTGGGATAGAGCCCCACATCGGACTCTCTGCTCTGCGAAGAGTCTGCTTCCCCCTCTCTCTCTCTGCCTGCCTCTCTGCCTACTTGTGATCTCTGTCTGTCAAATAAATAAAATCTTCATATAATCTTCACAATAATTGCTGGAGATAAACACTATTATCACCTACATTTTACATATGAGGAAACTGTACCCTTATAAAGTCCAATAATTACCCTAGATCACATAGGGGTAAGGGAGCAGAAGATTTAAACTCCTAATTTAAATCATATCCTTACTGTTTCATCTAATAAAATCTAGTAAGAAAAGTGATAGATATAAAAAATAAATGAAAAAAATAGGATGGAATAGGGTAAGTGCCAAGAACGGTGTTCATACAAAGTGCTAGTAGGGCTCAGAAGAGGGGAGAAGCCATGGGGGTGTTATCAGTTGTTGTGGAACTTGCTGAAGGGGAGCATTTTGAGAGAGAAAGATAAAGGGGATATTTCAGCAAGGATGAATGCTGAGTTATTTCAGTTGAGTGAGTCGTTGTGTACATAGAAGGCAGTGGTCAGAATGAAGCCTAAAAGGGTGACTCTGCGCCATACATAAAGCTATAGATACAAACAGAGAAACTGGCGTTTGATAGGTGAGGTAGGAGGAAAATGGCTAAACATTTTGAAGAAGAGAATGACACGATCAATGTAGTGATTTGTGAAAAATCACTTATTAACATTCTGTAGAATGGATTAATATGGAAGATTTCAGAATCTCGGAAATTAGATAAAAGTTTGGTAAGAGAAACCAAAGGCTTAAATTCAAGTATTGGTTTGGGGAACGGAAAGGAGAAAAATATAGGACAGAAAAGAGGCTTTGTAGATGCATACTAGTATTTGTTAATCTCTTAAAGGAATTGGTAGGGACGTCTCCATGATTTCTAAGTCGGCAGGGTAGCTCTGGGAGAATGGTGATTCCATTCCTTTGCATAGGAAGGCAGCAGAGGGGTAAAGGTTTAGAGGAAACAGAGTGGAGATGCATTTGTGTTTCTACTAGAAGTGTCCAAGGAGATGTTCTGTTCTTAATAGGAAATAAATATGTAAGGTCAAGGGCAAAGACTTTCAAGAAGCTTTCAGTGCTCAGCCCAGATTATTCCATTTTTTTCTCTTTCCTCTCTGTGTTCTTTCACATTTGGCCTCCCTGCCATTTGGAAAGTTTCCCAATGCCTGAACTGACTGCTCACCATTTATCTTCTCCTTCCAATTTCTCTCCATTGTCATAATCAAATTCACGAAATTATACATCTTAGTTGTTTATGTCTGCATGGTGCTGAAATTTCGCTAACAAAAAAGCATTTGTGCTTACCTTTAGCAAAAACAAAATGCGCACACACACAGTCTCTCTCAAACAAAATCAAAGCCAAGCCAAGCAAAATAATACAAATAAATGTACAGCCTTTAACTGAAAGAAACAGAAACCATGCAGAAATAAATTTTACAGCAAGGGAGCAGAAACTGCCACAGAAACAGTCTTGCCTACCTACATTTGTCCCCATGGATTTTATCTCAGGTTCTGCCAATGAAAACCTGAAAGTAAGCCTTTTACATTTAGTTGTTTATTTTTTAAGATTTTATTTATTTATTTGACAGATAGAGATCACAAGCAGGCGGGGTGGAGGCGGGGAGCAGACTCTCCACGGAGCAGAGAGTCCGATGTGGGGCTCTATCCCAGGACCCCAGGATCATGATCCGAGCTGAAAGCAGAGGCTTTAACCCACTGAGCCACACAGGTGCCGTCCTTTTACATTTATTTATAGGGTCTGTGGTCAACAGAGTAGATTGAGTTAAATAAAACACTTGAGTAAGGGAGAACAGAAAAGTTTGGCTTTCTGGACTGGACAAACAGAAATTCCTTAACAGTGTGGAGAGAGGCTGAAATTGGTTAGTCAGAGTAAAAACACTGAAACGTCATTTTGAGAGTTACATTACAGAATGCATATTCAGGATGCTTAAGCATAGCTTTATTGTATTATACTCCTCTAAATCTCATTTACTGTGTGGTAATGGCATTAATGGAAGAAAAAATATATTTTAATTCTCTCAGTCAATCTTTAGTTATTTCTATAAGAGTTTTTAGTAAAATTACTTCCTGGCAAATATTTTCTAGAAAATCATAATTGGCAAACAGATTTAAGAGCAAGTTATTTGATTCATTCTGATATCAATTTTGAGAAGCCACCAGTCAAACATCTCGTTCTTGTCTTTTATCCCAGATGTGCTGTAGTTTAGAATTAACTCCACATTTCCCTGTGGTGCTTTGTCAATGGCCTATTTAATATCTGCTTCTGTCTTCTGGAACCATCTGAATCCATCACGTATCTGCTTTTATTTTGTGCCCCCTGTATCAAGTGTGTCCACTAGCCACGTCACTAACATGTACAAATTTCTGAATTCACTTCTGGTACCCTCTTTAAGTCTATGAACTTCTCAGAGATGAGACTTCTGTCTTTAACCATATCTTCCTTTTTCCTCTTCCTCTGCTTTGCAAACTCAAGACAGGCCTCTCTGACCCTCTTTCTCCTCTGAATCTGTTAGCCATGGGCTCTCCCAGACCTTTATGCTTTGGAATCTTAGCACTTTTTGTAATTCTCTCTCTCATTGAGTATGAAGGCTGTGTCCTTCACTTTTTTTAATCTTTAGAACTTTGCATTGTTTTTAGCACATGATGGTTTCCTCAGTAAACATCTTTGGAAGAGAAAAAACCCACAAGGAACCATTTGTATCTGTTAAAAAAATGTAAACTTTGAAAACTGGATTCAGATATTGCTACTAGTATAGTTACAGATTAAACTCATTTTCAGCCTTTTCCTAACTCCTCTTCTGAAGCTTCTTCCTATGTATCAGTCTACCTCCTCAAGTACCCAATGTCTTCACATCACTTTTGGCATTGTTTTAGGCTCAAAAGTGTCCATTTTTTCTTTGCATTGATGTTTTTACTCTTCCGTTCCTGTGATAATAGCTAGTTGTCAGTGAAAGAAAACTATCTTTTAATTCACACAAAATAACAAAGAACTAATACTTTAATGATTTAACTTTCTCAAATCTTTTTTAATTTAATGGTTATATACTTATACAAGATGAATAAATTCCAGAGATCTGCTATACAACATGGTGTATAACATGGTGCCATTATACACTTGTTAAGAAGGTCAATTTCATTAAAGTGTTCTTACCACATATACACAAAAGCTAATCTTTTGGAAGTAATAGACATATTACCTGTGGTAATGGTATCATGGGTATATGCCTATGCCCAAACTCATCAAAATGTATACATTAAATATGTGCAACTTTATGTATATTAAGTATAGCTCAGTGATGTCAGAAAAAGTAATAGTGATAATCCTGAGGAGTCAGTCTCTAGTGGTAAGATTTAGGGCATCTCTTGAAAAATATTTTACAACCTATTAGTCTATCTGCAAAATCCGATCTGCACACTACTGAAGTTTACATTGGAACAAGGCTATATGGGTTGATATGCATCAGAATATTCATATTTTAGCGATGATCTCTAGCCCCCCACATTCTGGGTTGGAGCTAGCGTATGTTAAGTGCCTAGTGCAATGTCTGGCATGGGAAGGGGACCCAAATTCTTCATTTGGGCTCATTTCCTATTCCTCTGCACTTTCTATGCTCTAGCCACAATTGCTTTTACTTAGCTTTGTATGTTTATGCAAGCCTTTTCTGGCCTCAGAATATATTCTCTTCCAGGGTATGCCATCTTCCTCCTCTTCACCTGGCTAACTTCTACTCATGGTCTCCACTGGAACATCACATTCTCCTAAAAGCCTTCTCTGAAGTCTCTAGATTACATAAGGCTATTTTTTTTTCTTTATCCCCATGTGCTGCTGCACCACCTCACTCTTCTGTCCTCATACCGGGTAGGAGAGGCACAGATAGCAGCATGTTAAGGACATGGACTTGAACCAGACTGCCCGAGTTCAAATCTCAGTTTTGCCAATACTAACTGTGTGAACTTGGGCAAATTTTATTTAACTTCTCTATGTTTCAGTTTCCTTATCTGTAAAATGAAAATGATGGTAGTACTTAACCCATCTGGGTTTAATGAAAATTAAAAGAGTTAAAACTTTTAAAGAGTTTAGAATAGTGCTTGCCACCTAATATGTATTATATATTAGTAAAATAGGTATTATTTTAAATATACTATGCATACAATATTCTGATATTACACATTTAATATATAGATATTATATTTATTATATATAAAGTATATGCTATATATGCATATATATGTTTAAGTTCAATGTTTTTGTAATTATCTTTTTCCCATAGGCAGTGAGTTTTTCATAAAAATTTTAGAACTATGTCTATTGTCCTCACTATTACATACCTAAAAACTTGTGTAGCACATGTAGACAAATGACCTCCGCAGTTGCTGGAACCCAGATTCCACTGTTAGCAGGGCTCGGGTTTAGGTTCTACTGATGGGAGGCATTGTGTTTGAGACCTGGAGGTAAAATAGAGTTAGAATTTCTTTGGGCTTTTGCAGCTGTGGAGGCAGCTGACCAGGGCAGTCTCCTTTGGAGTATACCCCTGTAATAGCAGGTGATAAAAACAGGTTTCTGAATGGCTGCAAGGCAATGGTGTTCATATAAATGCACTCACCTGCAGTGATAGTAGTATTCTCCTATATTCCTGATTTCTGTAGAACATCCCCCTTTTTCCCCACCCCACCACCCCATTTCTAATCCTGTCGTCCTCCAAAATTTAGGTAAGAAGAAGTCTGCTACCTTGCACTGAAATATCTAGAATGGTGTCTGTTTTCCTAGCTAAATCCTGACTAATATAGTATTACAAGTACTAACTTGGAGATTACTCAGAATTTTAAAAAAGCAGCTAGATAAATGTGGTATATTCATTCCTTGAAGAGACTATACACTCCTGATTAGGTAAGACTATTTATTCAGCAATATTTATTCAAAAAGCACCCCACATTGAGATACCACCTTATACCAGTTAGAATGGCCAAAATCAATAAGACAGTAAACAACAAGTGTTGGAGAGGATGTGGAGAAAGGGGAACCCTCTTATGCTGTTGGTGGGAATGCAAGTTGGTGCAGCCACTTTGGAAAATGGTGTGGAGATTCCTTAAGAAATTAAAAATAGAGCTTCCCTATGACCCTGCAATTGCACTACTGGATATTTACCACAATGATAACAGATGTAGTGAACAGAAGGGCCATTGGTACCCCAATGTTCTTAGCAGCAATGGCCACAGTCACCAAACTGTGGAAAGAGCTAAGATGCCCTTCAACAGAGGAATGGATATAGTCCATATATACAATGGAGTATTATGCCTTCATCAGAAAGGATGAATACCCAACTTTTGTATCAACATGGATGGGACTGGAGGAGATTATGCTGAGTGAAATAAATCTAGCAGAGAGAGTCAGTTATCATATGGTTTCACTTACTTATGGAGCATAAGGAATAACACAGAGGACATTGGGTGAAGGAGAGGAGAAGTGAGTTGGGGGAAATCAGAGGGGGAGAGACTGTGGCCTGGTGGTGGGTATTAAGGAGGGCACATATTGCATGGAGCACTGGGTGTGGTGCATAAACATTGAATCTTGCAACACTGAAAAAATTAAATAAAATTTAAAAAAAAAAAAAAACAGAAAGGAGTTTTTGGAAAATAAAGATAATTTCCAAAAGAAGGGCAACTAAACAGAAGACAAAATAATAAGATATATACAGCTGGAGACTTTAATCAATAGACTGGAAGATAAAAACTGAGGGTATTTTCAAAATTTTGAGCAGTAAAATACAATATAGCTTCAGGAGACTCAATATCTGTCTAAATAGAGTCCTCAATGGAAGAAAGAGAGAAAACATAAGGAAAGAAGCAAAGAAACAGTAAGAAAAAAAAAGTACCCCATACCAGAAACTATTTTAAGCTATACTCTAATCATATATAATATTTTTGGGGTGTGTGTGTGTGCATGCATGCTTGATTTCAGGGTGTTCTGGATTATATCATAAATGTAACTCCCAACATAGCTTTCTCCATTATCCTATACAATTGTTAAGATCACTGTGAACCTCACATACGTGGAAACACTCTCTATTTCAGTAGAGAAGATATTTTCTCTCTTCTTTTCTTGAGTTCATCTATATTGTTACACCTATTTTATGTCCTTACTCTCTCCAGTGGGCCATAAGACTGATATAATTTCACATGTAATGTCAAATTAGTTAAACTTGTAGGTGTATTAGAAACTTTTTCAGAAAAATTAGCAATATTCTTCATGGGTTTGGAATAACAATATTTTGGGGGTGCCTGGGTGGCTCAGTGGGTTAAGGCCTCTGCTTTCAGCTTGGGTCATGATCTCAGGGTCCTGGGATTGAGCCCCATGTTGAGCTTTCTGCTGGGTCGGGAGTCTGCTTCCCACCCGCCCCTCTCTGCCTGCCTCTCTCCCTACTTGTGATCTCTGTCTATTAAATAAATAAATAAAATCTTAAAAAAAAGAAATAGCAATATTTTGTGGTAGAAATCTACCAGCACTGCTGTTGCATTATCAGAATGATGTTATGACTTTGGAAAGTGGTAGCTTGTGTTAGAAGAAATTCATTTTAAGTCTTTAAACATAGTAGGGAATTTTCTTTAGTTACTTTCAAAACTAAACAACTAAATATTGTTCTTACTTCCTTCAAAAGAAAATTTTCCTTTAAATTAAACTTGAATATATTCTATAGTTCACTAAAAAAAAGTTTGTCTCTTAAGACACCAATTTTCACTTTGTTTGCACATCCTTCCGTCTTATTAAGTCAACTTTGTCTTCTATGTCTTACTCCCTTTACTCAGAAGACGGTTCCCTCCTATATGCCACCTTCCTAGGAAATGCTATGCAGAACTTTCAACAGTTCTACATGAGGAAAAGCAACAGCAACAAACCATAGACTCTTAGACAAGTCATAACTCAGTCATGGCCTAGGAGTAAGGAAGAGGTATTATAATTCTACATCTACTCCTTACTACAGAAAAGACCTCTAACAGCTAACCTCTCTGAACTTCACTGTCCTCATTTATAAAGGGATTCTTTTTCATATCCTCTTGGGCTCTATATTTGAAATTATGTGACTCCATGATATATGCCTGTCCTGGTAGCTCCACAATATCATCAAGGACCCAGTCTTCTAGTTTTATCTACCAACATCCTTGTAAGTGCAACATTCCCAACAGGATGAAGGGGAAAGAGAAAAGGAAAAAGGCAAAGACAGGGAAATATAGATTTTTGTCATAATGATGCCTGAACTACAATTGGGATTCTGTTTGTGAGGAAAAGTACAGAATGGATATTGGATAGGCCTACTGCTTGGGGCTCATAATAGTGCCATCTCATTCTTCATGTATTTATTCAGCTAGCAGGTCTTTACTGAGGGCTTTCTTTATGCCAGACATTCTCTTTAAGTATGGTGCATTTGGTGGTAAATAACACAGGCATTGCCCCTTCCTTCACAGAGCTTGGTAGAAGCTACCAAAAGCTGTACATTAAAAATAAACCCCCAAATAAGTAGAAAATACACCTTAGGATATGTGATCTGATGGGGAAAAAAATGATCATTATAAAAAAGCAACAGAGCTGCTAAATTTGGATTAAAAGTTCAAATGCCTCCTGAAAAAGTTATTTATATAGGAGTTGGATCCTCAGAGTAAAAGATGGGGTGGGAAGAAGAGTCTTGGAACAGAGGGAATCATGTGGTTAGAGGCCTTGTGGCCTAGAGACTCCACAAATGCCAATGTGGCTGGAAAGTGCTGATGGAGGGGAAAGAGTAGCATGAGATGAGACTGGCCAGAAACACAGGGAGAGAAAGGAGTGCTGTATGAGCCAAGGAATGGCAGTGCTAGCTTTCAAGGGAGTTGAGTGTCAGTGAATTATGAAGGTTGCAGCAAGGGGAACTGAGAGACTTGACAGCACTGGAAGGCAAAATCGGGCTAGCGACCATTACTGGTTATGCTAAGAATATTGAATTTATCCTAGTTGATGACAAGTCACTGAAGTGTTGTTTGAAATGGTGTTTGGTGGTGGTGGATATACAAATTGCAGGGAGTTCAAGCAGGTAGCTGTGTGGTGGATGAATTTAAAGGAAGCAAAATGAGAGGGAGACATAAAGAAACTATTGAAAAAGTCTAGGTAAATGATAATAAAAGCAAACTTAATAGTATTAATTGTGCATTTTTTCTTTCTAAATCGAGACAAGGGCAACATTCATCCAACAAAGACAACAAAGCAGAACATAAGTAGAATAATAGTACATGACATTTCTTTGAGGCTGGGCAGAGTTTTAAGTTCTTTCTTTGAATTAATTTAATTAATATCTTCAACAACCTTGTTATACTTTTATGCTTATAATATTACATGGTTTTATAAAGAAAATAGTGTAAGCATAGGATCATTATGCTTTCTTTAACAAAGTGGAGGGAGCTAACTATGGCCAATTTTATCTTCCTTAGTGTGTTTACTTGTATATAATAGGCCTAAGAAGAGGCCAGACCTTTTGAGCTCACAAGGCATAATTTTGGACCTTCTAACCCTTGGAACTGTGAACATCACCCTCTAAGTTAATTCTTCTGAGTTAATTCCAAGATTAATTTAGTAATCCTTCATGAGGTATACAGGAGACAGTCAGAAAGTGAGCCTTTCTTGTCACTCAAGGAGACAAAAAAAAGTTTAATTGCTCCATCTTCTACTTTCCTGTATATATTTGTGTGAAATTCTCTTCAGACTTTGTGGACATTTACATCTTTTAATGCATGTAAATTTGTAACACGTATTCACCAATACTCTCATACTCTTCTATACTGCCACTGGGGAGTTTTCTGTAGTCAAGATTGTCTAATTTCCCCAGTAATAGGCACAGAGAGGTTAAATGACTTGTGTAAAATCACACAGATAGTTATTGCTGGAGCCAGGAATTCAAAAACAATAAAGGCATTGTGATGGTTAATTGTAGGTGTCAACTTGGCTAGGATATAGTACCTAATTATTTAAATAAACACTGATCTTTTTTTCTTTTAGATTTTATTTATTTATTTGACAGAGAGGGAGAGATCACGAGGAGACAAAGAGGCAGGCAGAGAGGGTGGGGGAAGCAGGCTCCCTGCTGAGCAGGGAGCCCCATGGGGGGCTTGATCCCAGGACTCTGAGAACATGATCTGAGCCAAAGGCAGAGGCTTAACCCAGTGAGCCACCAGGCACCCCATAAACACCAATCTAAGTGTTGCCTTAAAGGTATTTATAGATACAGTTAACATGTACAGTCAGTTAATTTAAAGAATGCATTTCAGAAGTAAATTTTCTGTCATTTTCTTCATCTTCATATTTTAGAAATCTAACTGCTTCATATTGGTTTCAGTAAATAATTCTCTTTTCAAAAATCAAAATAAAATTGTTTGAATGTCAGCAATTTTATATGGTTTACCCTATTATCGGTTTTGAAATTATCTCAGAAACTTCACTAAGGGCTGTGTTCCCATGGGTGTTGTTTCTTATTGCTACTAGTATTCCCATTTGCCTCTTTCACTACTTTCCTTTGCAATTAGAATTGAAGCTTGTAAGTATTAGAAGAAATAATGCTAGTAGAGGTGAAAGTAAGGAATTTAATTTTTAAGTCACTTTTGGTGAGTAACATCAAAGACAACTTATTTCTAAGCTTCTTTCTCTCTAATTTTGAAATCTATAATTCTTTCTTTTCAATAGCTTTGATAGAATATCTGGATTCTGAAATATTAAGAAATATTAAGATAGAAGATTCAGTTATTGAGGCTTTCTCTTACTGGGCTTCTTGACTGTAATATTTTTAGTGCCATAATAAAATTTTGTTTTACCACCATTAACAAGTATGGTTTTTGACTCAAAATCACACACACACACACACACATACACACACACAGAGCTAATCTGTCAAACTATAATGGAAAATCACAAGAATGGATTCATATCCTAGATTCATCACTGACTACCTATGTAATCTTAAAATATCTTGATGTCTCCATCTGTTTGCTCTATTGCAATGTTGGAATAACAGTATATACTTATGAATTAATTTTAAAACTCTAAAGTTACTTCTTCTGAACTTAAGTGGAATAAAACAGCATTCCCAACAGGGAATATGCATTTTGAAAGTCATTGACAGTAGCCCTACAAGAATACTGAGCAACTACTGGGCTCAGAACATTGTAACTGGTGTGGTGCCAGGAGGGTTTACAAGCTCAAAAAGTAAGACTATAATTTAAACAATGTGATCAACTCATTTCTAATTTACTAAGGGATTCAGAAACCCAGTGTGGTCTAAAACGCAGGTGCCTGAATTGGATGGGTGCTATGGCTCCTTAAAACCTTTTCTATCCTATATGATTCTAAGATAAATATGTGAGGTAATGGGAGAGCCTCAGACGGATGCATTGGCAGAGTGACTTCCCTTGGCAGAATGTGTAAGAAGTTGTTTGCAGCAAGAACACCCCAAAGAACAAATTGATGTGGATCTCAAAGTGATTATTCTTATAGGAAAGAAGACTGGGACTTTGTAAAACATATGCCTCTTTAAACAACTCTTGGATTCTTACGCTCTACAGCTGCAATATTGAGAAACATCCCCGAGGCTTGAGTACTGCATAACATCACAACACCAGCCCATATGTCCCCGTAGAGAAAAGTATCCTCCTGATTAAGTAAAATGTACTTTGTGCTTATTGGCTTTCATTTATAATAGTCTCTAACCTGTCCATGCCAATTTAAACATCATTTTAGGTATCTGTGGTAAGCAGAACAATGGCTCCTCCCAAAGATGTTGTCTGTAATCTCTGGAACCTGTCAATATGTTACCTTATATGGTAAAAAGGAACTTTGCAGTAGTGATTAATTTAAGGACTTCAAAAGCAAGACATAGGTCTTCAGAAGAGGCATCCCAGCTGGCATCCCAGCTAACTATTGAGTAATGGAAAAAGAGCAATGTTGCTGACTTTGAAGATGGAGTAAGAGGTCCATGACTCAAGGAATGTGGGTTGCCTCCAGAAGCTGGAAAACACAAGAAAATAGAGTCTCTCCTGGAGCCTCCAGACAGAACCTGGATTTCATCCCAGTGAGACCTATGTCAGACTTGTGACTTATAAGCCTAAAAGTTGATAAATTCATGTTGTTTTAAGTTACAAAGTTTGAAAACATTTTCCTATAGGAGCAATAAAAGCTAATACAGCCTCTTGGTCTGATTTCCTGACCACAGTTCTTCAACAGTGAGGTGTATGTTCTGTGGAGATAATTTTTCTAAAATTTTGTCTTCTATTCTGTTATATACTGCCTTTTCCCTCTCCTTCTACAGTCAGTGCCTCCTATAACCCCAAATGGTAAGATACCCTTCAAAAAAAGATAATTGTACATATAATCAATGTATATATAGAATGGTGATACAGAATATAGATATATATATGTGTGTATATATTATATGTATACATAATATGCATATTATATATGAAGTAGTGAATGGTGACACTTAGGAAAATCTTGTTGAGTCATTAAAGGGGTAAGGAAAGTTGTGGACAAAACATGTCCACAACTTTGGAGAGGTAGATAGGAACTAGATGATGGGGACTTGCGGGGAGAGGAAAGTTGTGGATAGAACATGTCCACTACTCCATGTTCCTTTGGAGAGGAAAGTTGTGGACAGAACATGTCCACTACCTTTGGAGAGGTAGATAGGAACTAGATGATAGGGCCTTGCGGGGCATGGTAGGAGTTTAAGTTAAATTTTAAGAGAAATAGGAAATCGTTGAAATGTTTTGAGATGGGATGTCATTGTCTTCTGTGAAGTAGCTAAGACTTCCCTACTTGTTAACAGTCAACCATAGTTTCGAGGTTGTTAGCAGAAGACATGACACTTGTGGTTCAGAGATAAATGACTTTACTTCTCATGGAAGTAGAAGTGCTGTTTACTCAGATATAGGACCCTGGAGGAGCAGAGAGGGTGGGACTTGAAATCAAACACAGAGCCAGACTCTAATGTAATAACATCTGTCTCCTAAGTTGTATAAGCCTAATGTTAAAACCTTTTTGCCTTCAAGATAGTAAATCTGAGACTATACTATGAAGAAGAAAATGTCATAACATAAAATGGTAGCCCGTAGAAAAAACCCAGAGCATTTGGTTGGTAGTAATTATGGCAGAGGGCTTGGTGTTTCAGACTGAAGAGATAAAATGTGAATATAAAAATCTTTTCCTATATTAAAAAAATTATATTATTATATATTTATCTCTTATTTTTACTACTTCACTATTTTAAAATATGTCTTATTATTAAATTAAGGTGATTTTCATATGTTACAAATTTCCTATGAATTCATTTACTAATTAATTACTCATTGCAGGTTTTCTAATAAATTGTTTACTAACCACATGGTTGGACTTCTCACAAAAAGTGCTTTTGCTAAAGGTATCATAGAGAAAAGAAGCTAGAACTTTGAATTGAAAGGTCTCATTTGTAATTTAAATCTGTAACTAAATTAAGATAGGAGAAATAATATGACTAGAATAGATAATGGAAAGCTAAAAAAATGATAACTGAGAACATTTAAAAATATTTAATATATTTTTGATTGATTTTAAAAAAATGCCTGCCAATGGAATTTTAGATAATAGGGATGTTGTGTTTTATGGCAGGTGACAGAAAACTATCGTCTGAAGGCCAAATCCAGCTTATTGCCTATTTTTGTGCAGCTCATGAACTAGAATAGCTCTTATAATTTTAAGTGATTATATTTTAAAGTTATGTAAGTATTTATATAATATCCTTGGTTTTGCTTCTTGTCTTACAAAGCCTAAAGTATTCACTATCTATTTCTTTACAGAAATATAATTTGCAACCCAGTTTAAGGAATAAATTCAATTCAAGGCTCATATTGGCCTGGAACTTTTGAGAAATAAGCAAAATAGTTAGAATTTGAGGAACAACATGATAAGGGAAAATCTGTTCAGGGTGGTATGTTTAGAACCTTGCCTTATAATGTGTGGAACTATTATCTTATCTTTTAGAGGCTTACAGGGAACCATGCAGAGAAAATATAGTTGACTTTTAACTATCATGGCTAGGGCAAGTCTTGGTCCATGAGGTCTTCTTAATTTGGTACCTTCATTCATAATTGATTATTTCCACAGAAGCAAGGCCTCACAAAGAAGGTCTGAATCAAAGAAGCAAGGACCTCAGCAAAGTTATGGGAGTAGTAGCCTTCACTAAGGGCAAGCATACCACACCAGTAGCCTGAGCTACTGGTGTAGAGTAGTCTGGTTTCACAGGTGAAGGTACCGTGCATCCTACTGTAGCTTGAGCAGCTGTCCTTAGTCCATATGTGCCGGTCTATGGAAAAGATGCTGGTAGGCCTCAGAGGTGTGTTTAAGAAGGAGAAGCAGAAACAAGGATGTGATTATGTGAAAAAGAGAAACTTTATTTAAGCTTGATATTTGAGGGCAGAGAAACATTGTTTTTCAAATGCAACATAATGGGTTTTGCATATACCATACAACAAAGCATACTAAGTAGCTGCTGCCAATACTGCATAGGCAGCGTTTGCTCTGTTGCCCCAAATTCCATTCTGTTTCAGCATCAAGGAGTACTTGTGGAGCTGCTGCCTGGTTTCATGTACTTGTGCCTAGGCCCCAAAACTCAGCCAGTAGATAATTCATATTGGCCGTATTTGAAGAATTCTTTCGAGGGAGGCAAGTTTCTTAGATGTAAGCGCTTCTTTAGCAAGGCATAATTACTTTTATTTTATTATTATTTTTAAAATTGAAAATGAGTAATATCACTCGGCATCAGGGAAATACAATCAAAACCACAATGAGATACCACTTCACATCAGTCAGAATAACTAAAATTAACATGTCAGGAAATGATAGATGTTGGCAAGGATGCAGATAAAGGGAAACCTTCCTACACTGTTGGTGGGAATGCAAACTGGTGCAGCCACTCTGGAAAACAGTATGGAGGTTCCTCAAAAAGTTGAAAATAGAGCTACTCTATGATACAGCAATCGCACTACTGGGTATATACCTTAAAGATACAAATGTAGGGATCTGAAGGGGCACGAGCACCCGAATGTTTATAGCAGCAATGTCCACAATAGCCAAATTATGGAAAGATCCTAGATGTCTATCAACAGATGGATGGATAAATAAAATGTGATAGACCTATCTATCACATTTTATTTATCCATCCATCTGTTGATATATATATACATATATATCTGTTGAGATATATATATATATGTATGTATATATATAATGGAATACTATGCAGCCATCAAAAGAAGTGAAATCTTGCCATTTCCAATGACATGGATGGAGCTAGAGGGTACTATGTTGAGCAAAATAAGTCAATCAGAGAAAGATAAATATCATATGATCTCTTTGATATGAGGAATTTGAGAGGCAGGGTGGGGGGGTTAGGGGGTAGAGAAGGAAAAAAATGAAATAAGATGAAATTGGGAGGGAGACAAATCATAAGAGACTCTTAATCTCATAAAACTGAGGGTTTCTGGGGGGTAGGGGGGTAGGGGTGGGGTGGTTGGGTTATGGACATTGGGGAGGGTATGTGCTATGGTGAGTGCTGTGAAATGTGTAAACCAGATGATTCACAGACTTGTACCCCTAGGGCAAATAATACATTATATGTTAATAAAAATAATTTTTAAAAATTGAAGATGAGTTGACATACAATGCTATATTAGTTTCAGGTATACAACACAACTACTCAACAATTCTATACATTATGCAACACTCAACACATTTAACAAATACCATTTGTTACCATATACTATTACAATATTATTGACTATATTCCCTATATATATTTCCTGTGTTGCACTTTTCATCCCCATAGCTTATTTATAACTGGAAATTTGAACCTCTTAATTCTCTTAACCTATTTCTCCTATCTCCTACTATCCCTCCCCTTTGGCAATTGTTAGTTTTCTGTATTCGTGAATCTGGTTTGGAATGTTTGTTTTGTTTTTTAGATTTTACATGTAAGTGCAATCAGTGGTATTTGTCTTTCTCTGTCTGACTTACTTCATTTAGCATAATACCCTCTAGGTTGATCTATGTTGTTACAAATGGCAACAGCTCATTCTTTATTATAGTTACATAATATTCTGCTGTGTGCGTATACACTACATCTTATTTATCCATTTATCTATTGATAGACACTTAGGTTGCTGCTGTAGCTTGGCTATTGTAAATAATGCTGCAATAAATATAGGGGTGCATTAATTTTTTTTAAATTAGTGGGTTTTTTTGTGCAAATACCCAGAATGGGGTTACTAGTTCATATTGTACTTCCATTTTTAATTTTTTGAGGACTCTCCAAACTGTTTTCCCCAGTGGCTGCAACAGTTTACATTCCCACCAACAGTGCAAAGAGTTCTCACCTCCACATCCTCACTAATAACTTGTTATTTCTTATCTTCTTGAGTCTAGACATTTGTATAGGTGTAATGTTTAAAGTAATATCTCATTGTTGTTTTGATTTGAACTTCCCTGGTTATTAAGGATATTGAATATCTTTTCATGCATCAGTTGGCCATCTATCTGTAAGTCTTCTTTGGAACAGTGTCTATACAGTTCTTCTGCCCATTGTTTAGTTGCATTATTTGTCTTTTTGGTATTGAGTTGTATAAATTCTTATATATTTTTGATATTAACCCTTTATTGGGTATATTTTTTGCAAATATGTTCTCCCATTCAGTAGGCTGCTGTTTCATTTTGTTAATGGTTTCCTTCACTGTACAAAAACTTTAGTTTGCTGTAGCCTCAATGGTTTATTTTTGCTTTTGTTTCTGTTACCTGGGGAGACAAATCCAGAAAAGTATTGCTACAGCAAATGTCCATGAGTTTACTGATTGTGTTTCTTTCAATATTTTATGGTTTCAGGTCTTACATTTAGGTTGTTAACTCATTTTGAGTTTATTTTTGCATATGGTGTAAGAAAGTAGTCTGGTTTCATTCATTTTCATGTAGCTGTCCAGTTTTCCAATGCCAAGCAACTGTGTTTTCCTCATTGTATATTCTTGCCTTCTTTGTTGTAGATTCATCAATCATATACAGGTGGGTTTATTTCTGGGCATTCTGTCCTGTTCTCTTGATCCATGTGTCTATTTTTTGTGCCAGTATTACACTGTTTTGATTAGTATAGCTTTGTGGCATTTCTTGAAATCTGGGATTGTGATAACAAAATATAATTTTTTAGCAATATATAAATAGTCAATATGACACCAGGCTGAGCACTCCTTCTGACATGTTCCACTTAACTTAGTACTGGGGTGCCAAAGGGAAAGAAAATGAAGATCTTTAGATGGTTATAAAAGAAAAGTATCCCAAATATATATAAAATAAATATATTATTTTCACCATACTTCATATGCAACCCTCTGATCTTTGGGGGTCACAGAAAATATAAATCCCTCAGCCACTTTCCAATGTTGTGTGCTTCTTTTCCTGACTTCTTACCAGTTCTGCCCTCACTCCTGAAACTTCTTGCTCAATTCTTTGCAATGTCTACAGCAAATAAATTCCTTAGACCCTCTAGTCATGAAATGTTCTCTTTTCCTTCAGGAGCCTGATTTTCTTCACAGATGCTGCTTTGTAGCCTTTGGGCTGAGGCTGCATGTTCTCCAAATTTCCTTTGCTTCTGGGTTGAGGGCAGAGCCAGCATTCCCCTCCTTCCCCAATTCCAATCCTAATTCATGGCTTCCCTACTTTGTGTAAAACTTCCTCCTGCTTTGGAGGCTTATGTTATCTGCCTCTACTCCCTATGTCTTCCATAGCTGCTATCAATAACTTTTTACTGACCTCTTGAATATCTGGACATTCCTTACATTCTCCCCATGATTCATAGTCTTCCCTTTCTTACTGCATATTTTGTTAATAATTAGACAATTTCTGTGTAGTATGCATCAACTGTCCAACATACTGATGCCAAATATTTGGCCTGCTGAAGTTCATTGTCCTTTCCATAATCACTCCCTGGCAGACCCATTATCATCCTGACAGACAGGCCTGTGCCACCTGTATCTACTTAAATTACATTAATCCCCATTTTTTTTTTTTTTTTTTTTTTAGCTCCCTCACTTTCTAATCTTGACTTCCCAGGCTTTTTATGATCCAGCACATTGATGTTTTAATTTCTCACTATCTTCAGATTACTTATTTCACGTTATTAATTAAACCTTTTTTCAGGTAATTACAGGCTCATATACTGTTGTAAAAAATAGTGTGAAGAGATCCCATGTAATCTTTACCCATTTTCTCCTAATGTAACATCTTGCGAAAGCGTAGTACAATATCAAAATTAAGATATGAACATCAATAGAATCAAGGTGCCGAAGAGTTTCATTTTCCAAAAGGATCCTTCATGATAGTCTTATAGACACATTCACCTCCTTCCACACTCATTCACTCATCGCTGACCTTCGGTAATCACTAATGTTTTGATTTTCTTAATTTAGCCACCTCAAAAGAATATTATATAAATGAAATCGTATACTATGTAGTCTTCTGTATTTTTTTTCTTTCATTCATTATAATTCTGTGCAGATTCATCCAACTTGTTCTGTGTATTTTTTTTTCTATTGCTGAGCAGTTCTATTTTATGGATATACCACAGTTTATCTACACATTCATCTGTTTAAGGACATTTGATATTTTTTCTAGTTTTTAGCTGTTATGAGT
The DNA here is from genome assembly GCF_022355385.1 of Mustela nigripes. NCBI lineage: Eukaryota > Metazoa > Chordata > Mammalia > Carnivora > Mustelidae > Mustela > Mustela nigripes. Next base: position 73,940,901 of record NC_081562.1, read on the forward strand.
AAAGCTACTATGAATATTTATATACAGGTTTTTATGTGAACTTAAGTTTTTATTTCTCTGGAATAAATACCAAGAGTGTGACTGAGTATGGTATCTTTAGTTTTATAAGAAACTGCCAAACTTTTTTCAGAGTGACTGTACCATTTATATTCCCGCCACCAAAGTATGATCCAGTTCTTCTGCATTTTTCCCAGCATGGTATTGTCACTATTTTTTAATTTTATCTATTCTGGTAGATATGTTGGGCTGTGTCATTGTGGGTTTAATTTGCATTTTCCCAATGAGTAGTAAAGTTAAACATCTTTTTATGCACTTATTTCCTTCCTTATCCTCTTCAGTGAAATGTCTATTCATGTCTTTAGGTCTTTTTTTTTTTTTTCTTTTTTTCTTACTGTTGAATTTTCAGTGTTCTTTATATATTCTGGATACGAGTCCTTTGCTGGATATGCATTTTGAAGATACAAGGAAACTGGAAGACTATAGTCATACTAAAGATGCTCAGAACCACTATTAATCAAATAATTAAAAATTAAGTAAGAATTACCACTATGTAACCATTAGACATGCAAAGTTTAGAAAAGTCTGGTTAATGCCAAATATTGGTGGGAATATACAGACGTAAGAACTCTCATGCACAGCAGGAGGTAGTGTAGAGGTCCAAATCAGAGAGTAATCTGGTAATATGTAATCAAACTGAATACAGTATAGATATACACATTAAGTTAACATACTGGTTTTGCATATACACCCAAGAAAATTCCCACACAGTTTGATACAAAGAGAAGTACAAAAATATTTATTGATTTTGGTGATGGTTTATTTGAGGGTACTTGGTTACCTGTAGAAACAAGAAACAAGTAGCTAAGAAACAGCTTAGGAAACGTTTTAATCCCCATGAAAAGAATGAAATAAACATAGGTTGCTGGCTTCTTTCTCCATATAAAACCCTGAAAGTTGTGAGAAACGTATAAAAAGACAGATCAAGAGAGAGTCACACTAAAAACTTGTAAAAAACTGTAAATATCCCAAGGGGTGATATTTACTAAACTCCAGGAAATAAAAATGAGCTCATAGTAAAAAGTGATGAGATCTTTAAAGGTACTATTAGAAAAACAGAACAAAGAAATAACATGCCAAAGGAAGCACTACTAATGGAACAGACACAATGAAGTAGACTAAAACAATAATATATCATCTGAGAAATAAGAGTAACTACAACAAATAAAAAATAACAACAGTTATTTATGAAGAAGAATTAACTGGAAATATTAGACATGAAAAATATGTTTGTCAAAATAAAAACACTAATTTGGAAGAAAGGTAATATTTGAATAGTAATTTTAAATCATTTTTTTAGAACTAAAGAAAGGCATACCAGAGTGTGAAGCAGAATAGAATTAAAAAAAAAAAAAAAAAACCTTCAAAATTGGGGACATTAAAAATGACAAGAAAATTTTTTAAAAATTCCATAGGGAAAAGTATATCATTTTCACAGAAATGAAATTAGGCATTTATTTAACAAAGGTTTATACAGTGTTTATTATGGACTAAAAATTTTCTAGGTTTTTGGGATAATTTGTGTTCAAACACACAAAGATACCTGCCCTTGTAGAACTTACATTGGGATATGTGGGGTGAGTTCACATAACAACATAGTATCTGAAACAGAGAAAAGGGATTAGAAGAGCTATTAAGAATGGGATGGGGGATGAGAAGACTGCAGTTTTAAAATATGCTGATCAAAAGTGTCCTCTTTTCCTTCTAGTCATTATCTTCGTAAAGGTAACCATTACCCTGACTAATAAGAAAATAAGTATATTTTTCCAGTTTGTGCAATTTATTTATAGGTAGTAATTAGATGCATATTTAATTTATTAGTTTAGCAGATCCAGTAGGCTATTTTAAGTTTAGTGACTGATAACTCCAGTGACAACTGCTGTTCCCAGTAATGGTCTTATTACTGGAGAAAGTAAGCATCAATTCTGGTACCTGATAGGCAGCTATTAAAATATGTTATTTTCCTCTCTACCAATAAATTGAGAATTTCAAATTTCAGAACAGCATGCTTTCACCAAACAGGAACAGTCCATCTTTTACCTTCTTGGTTCAGGTTTACATCAAATCTAGCTCTATAGTATACTTCAGTCATGAGGAAACTCAATCATCTGACTAGTCCAGGGCATTACTCTGCTTCACTACACTGATGGCCTCATGCTTGTAGGAATTAACTGACAGAACAAATGTAGTAGTACCTAAATGCTTGTTAAGATACTGATATAGCAGAGGATAAGAGATATACCCTGTAAAAATTAATCTCAATCCTTTTGTTCTGAGAGGTCAGCATGTTTAAGTTACTCCAAGTGTCGGTGACTAATTGGAATGCTATATGGAGCTCCTATCATACTTCTTTGGAAAATCAGTGAAAAATCTTTTAAGATTTTGAAGCAAAGCTGTGATTTCTTTAACAAATAACTATTTTGCTCTTGTGAGTCCGATTTGGCTTGCTTTGAATATCTGCTGGAGAATACCAAATGATCATCTGACTTGAGTTTCCTGAAATGAACTAAATTTTATATAGTTTGTCAAGCTACAGAATTGGAGATATCAACAAATTTCCATCATCAAGTGGTAGCAATTCAAATGAGATTGGGCCCCAGGTAGTTCTGAAAGGACAAATAAGTTGCATGATAAACTCATTCCCATTTTCAAGACACCTATTTCTTTTACACTGTCACTTCTCCCCAGTGGACAGACCAAGGAAAATTCCCTATGAGCATTTGATGGAGGAAGATGGGTCATAATACAGATTTGTTTATCCTGCCAGCCATGTTTCTTCCAGCAACACCATTGTTGAATTTAATGAATATTTTACTGACCATTGTGATATCTCACACAGTCTCACTTGTGTTTTAAGGCAATCATTGCATAGGAAAAAAGAAAAGAAATATAATGGGCTGATTTCCATAATATGAATTCATCTTACCATGTACCAATCATGATCTTAAAAAGTGGTGGATTAAACTATTGAAGGCATTAAGTAAGGTCTATTGAAAAAATGCTTTGCCAAGTTAAAGTCTTCCAGAAATATGATATGTTCTGTGATCTATGACAAATATATGGTACTTGTTCTTCTAAAACCATAATAGGTGGATCTGGGAATCAAGAGATGGAAGTGAAAGTGACACCTTTCACTATTACATCAAATTACTCATATGAAAAATACTTGCTCCCCACGTTTTTGTTTTAGGGGTCTCAGTTCCTAAGGGAATACTTTCATCAGAGAGAGCAACAGAGATTTTGCTGAACTGGGAATTTGAGGTTGCCACTTGCTTGTTTTGGTCTCCTCTCAAATTCAATATTAAAATAATATGTTGATGCTCTATTGATAGGGTGATTAATCTTGATTATCAAGGGGCTAGAGGATGGCTACTACATAAAGAATATAGAAGTGTATGTCAAAAATCCAGGCAGTCCTCTCAGAACCTGCAAGTAGGGTAGTGGTAAAATGTAATGAAAGCTGTAGCAATCTCATGGGAGTAAGACCTTTAAGAGTTGAATACCTCAGGAGTGAAGGGTGGAATCATATATCAAGTAACAAACACTGATCAGACAGGTGCTGACTGAGGCTAAAGGGAATATCAAGTAAGAAGCAGAATAATGAAGTTATAAATACTTATTACAGTCTCTGTCTAGTTGTAGAAACACAGACTTCATAAGATACATATTTTTCTTGATTTATTATGTTTTTATTAGTATAAACCAGTTTCCCTTTATTCATTTTTCCCATATTTTATATTTGTGCATTGGTGGTAGACAAATTTGTTATTTAGTTAATAACAAACTCAAAATGTATCAAGGTAATATTGTGACTGAAGTAGAGGAGGTAAATACACAGAGGAGCAAAGAATAGCTCTCAGAGAAGGATGTAGCGATTCACAAGATGCTACACTTCCCTAAAAGAGAGGATATTTCCATTTTCTTTACACAAGGGATAGTTGATACATTATGTTATGTGGAAGCAGATTATTGTTTATTCCTTTATTTACTAATTTTTAATTTTTTTTACTGAGCACTTACTACTTGGCTGATGCAGTTGTAGGGACTGTAGATATCACAGTAACTAATATAATTTCTGCACTAATGGCTCTATAGTTTAGTAGGGAGAGAAGAAAATAACCATCGTAAATAAGGGACGTGTATACTGTGCTAGAATACTGCTAAATGTAGAAAAGGATTAGAAATTTTAAAGGAGGTGAGGGAGATGCAATTTAAATCAGGAAAGAGCTCACTGATTTGGTGTCATCTGAAGTGCCACATGCTGAAAGGCATTGGGAAAGGAGACATGCAAATATCAGGAGAAGACATTCCAGGCAGGGGGAACAAGAAGACCCTGAGGTGGGAGTATGCCTGACATAGTAAAGGAGCTACTAGAAGGTTAGCATGGTTGGAAAAAAGAAATAGGGCAGTTGTGGGGAGTGGTGATGCAATAAAACTAGTTCAAAGAATTAAATGGGAGCCAGATTGCCACTTGTTAGTCTCTGATGCATTTGTATTTGAATTGGAAAGAGAGTAAGAGGTTTTTTAAGCAGAGGATCTATTGCTATTGTTCAGAGTTATTGAGAAGAATGATGCCTATTGATGTTGCCAGAATGAACCATGGTGGATACCACAGAGTGACTCACCCAACATCTTTCCAATTACATTCTGTTGCACTTTTTTGAATGTTAAAAGGCTGAAATGTATACTTTCCTGCTCTGTTTTTGGATGTGGTTTAGTTTGTGCCAATCAGATGCATTTGTGTGGAGACTGAATTTGGAACAGTATACTGTATTAGGTAGAGAGACTGTGTCACCACAGATGTCCACTAGAGATTGAACAGGTGCTGTACTGTTCTGGAGCCATCATCTGTGGCAATGGCTTTTTGATTTCCAGACTGCAGCTAAGGCAGCATATTATAGGAGCCAACAGTTCCACTGATGCCTTTCTGATCACCTTATTCTAGTTCAGACCATTTCTCCCATTAGAAAACAGCCCTAGCTGCTTCCTGCTCTCTAGGTCACAGCTAAGGTAATGTGATTATGAAAGCAACTGTTGGGAATCATGGTTTCCCCTTTCCCCTAGCTCCCTACTGTTCTTAAAGAGTAAGTTCCCTGGACAGAGCTGTTCTGTCTTGTGATTCTAGTAGTTATTATGGGAAACTCATCCTAGAATTTTTCTTCTACCTATTAAGAGAATTTTAGAAGCACATAGTAAGTTTCTAACTTCCTTCCTTTCTTCCTCTGTTTCATTTGTTTGTTTGTTTGTTTGTTTCTTTCTTTCTTTCAGCAAAAGGCCTTCTATTTTTTTAAATGGAACTCTGGATGACCTAGGACAATTGAAAGTTTCTTTTTTTTTTATTTTTTTATTTTTAAGATTTTTTCTTTATTTATCTGACAGAGATCACAAGTAGGCAGAGAGGCAGGCAGAGAGAGAGGAGGAAGCAGGCTCCCTGCAGTGCAGAGAGCCCGATGTGGGCCTCGATCCCAGGACCCTGAGATCATGACCTGAGCCGAAGGCAGAGGCTTAACCCACTGAGCCACCCAGGTGCCCCGAAAGTTTCTTTCATTCTTAATGATAGATATCAATATAGGTGTGACCTGGATCTGTGCACTTTGAAAACAGTCCAAAGACCTTAAAGGAAGAAGAAAATAGAAGCTTCGAAAGAGGTGAAGGCAGACTTAATATAATTTGAATAAATATTGTGTCATGACAATATATAGCATTAAGACAAGTGGGAAGAGAAAAAATTAAATTAACAAACCCTTATTTCAGAGCAAGGTGTAAAAAAATTTTTTACAAGCATGAATTCATGAGATTTGGATAAAGAAGTGAATCAGCCTTCCTTCTTTCCTTCCTTCCTTCCTCTCTCCTTTTCTTTCTTTTTTGCGTTATGCACCATCATCAGACCTACTTTGTTGTATAGATTTTGCTCTTCAGTACTCTTCTTTAAATAGAATCAGAGCTTTTTAGAGAATAGATGATTCTATAGTTAAGAAAGGAATATTCAACATAGGGCAACAACATCTTATCATTGTCAAAAATAAGGATGCTTTTATAATTGTTTGAAGGGATAAAAATACAAGTCTGTAAAGTGACTGCCAGAAGATAGGTAGTGACAGATTGAACATCAAAAAGAATACAGTGATTAAATTAAAACTTGTTTTGCCTGTAAAATGTCCATTATGATACTTAAAGAAGAGAAATATTAATTGATTTAGAGAAAAGCCTAACAAGAACTGTGAAGGCTCTGAGTTTTTATTCCTTCTGCAGGCTAACAATTTAGCCTGCTACAGTTTCACACAAGGTGGCTGAGGACAGAGACACCTGGGCCAGAGAAAAGGACTTTGTTACCAGTGGCACAGCAGGCAGGGTGGTTTTCATATTTGAATTCATTAGCCTTGTTCCTCAAACCCCATGGGAGCAAAAGCAGATGCAGGCCCAGGTGGATGCTATACCCACAGGGTATTTGTGCCATAGGTAAGGAAAATGAAAGAAGGAAACACTGATTCTTAAGGGGTCTACTAGCAAACCCACACAGCTTTCCCTGAGGAGACATTACCTTAATTATCTTGATCAGGAAACAAATCTGTCCTCTGCCCCAGAGGCAGTATTATTACAGGAGACTTCTGATTACAAACTCATATAAGACATGCAAAAATGTCATGAAGAGGGGCGCCTGGGTGGCTCAGTGGGTTAAGCTGCTGCCTTCGGCTCAGGTCATGATCTCAGGGTCCTGGGATCGAGCCCCACATCGGGCTCTCTGCTCAGCAGGGAGCCTGCTTCTCTCTCTCTCTCTCTGCCTGCCTCTCTGCCTACTTGTGATCTGTCAAATAAATAAATAAAATCTTAAAAAAAAAAAATGTCATGAAGAATTGTCCCTAACAAAACCAAACAGAAAATGTAGGAACATTACTTGCTGAGTGATTCTCCACAAGGTTGAAAAAGCCAAATTATTCAATTGTTGAAGGTGATACACTTTGCTTTATTGGGCAGATATAATCTTTTCCTCTCTTTGGTTAGTGCAGTATTTGTTTAAATTTATGTAAATTATGATATGCAAATTATGTGCCATGGGCTGAACTGTTACTGTGAGAGTATGGAATTTAATATTAGAGAAGGATTGGGAATAGATCAATAAAATCTGAATTCTGGATTACTGAAGGATATTTGCCCATAAATTGACCTTGACTTCACTCACAGTAACAATTCAGGAAAGTCATGGGCTTACATCTCACCAGAAAACTATACTTGGTAGCAGGGAGACGTGGTTCTGGAATCTTGGAGAAGCTGGGGAGTTGTGTAGAACATTTTGGAATGGGAGCAGGTTGGAGAACTCAAGAGACTGGCACAGTGAACTCCTGTACTGGGCAGAATTAGCCCTCAGTTACTCTACACAGGTGTGAACGTTTAAAGCTCTTTTGTGCTGTGAGTACCTAAGGCGTGTGAAGTGTGGGCCATCTGAGGATCCTTTCTTTTGTTTTCAGCTTTATTTAATCATCACTTCCATAATCTTTGCTATCAGTGCAACTTCCTGTGTCATGATTGTATTTATTGTGTCTTATCTATATTCACAGGATAATCCTGCTGAGTTATGCTATGCTCTCTCTCAATTTTTAAACTATTTTAATTCTTTGGATATTCCTTGTTATTTTATACTTCCATGCCATTTTAAAATAAGAGAATATTTAATGTAGTGATACTGTAATAAATTCCACCCCTTTTTTCTATCCTATTTTTTTTATGTTTAGGCAAATGTAATAACTTTTCTGATTATAGACAATAACATTGTTTGCTACTTTTTGTTTTCTTTTTAAAATTTATGTAATTGAAATTCGATTAGCTAAGATATAGTACATTATTGATTTTTTTTTTAAAGATTTATTTATTTGACAGAGAGAAATCACAAGTAGACAGAGAGGCAGCCAGAGAGAGAGAGAGAGGAAAGCAAGCTCCCAGTACATTATTGATTTTTGATATAACGTCCGGTGATTCATTAGTTCAGTGTAACGCCCAGTGCTCTTTGTTTTCTAGTAAGATTCTTTGTTTCTTCCTTTTTAAATTTCTATTTAAATTCCAGTTAGTTAACATATAGTGTCTAGTGAGATTATTGTTTGCTTTTAGGAGCAAGCGCATCTCTGTAGGGTTGGGATAAAAGCACAACTGAAAACTAACAGAGAAGGAAATTCAATTCTAATATTATATTCTCTCTCTAAGAAATGGCATAAAATATAACTTTACAAAGGCTTAATGTCTAACATCACACACAAAAGAATTTTTTTTTTTTTTTGCATTCCTATCTTACCTTTGCAGACAGAGAGAACAGGTTCTGAAAAACATATGCAAGCATTCTCATGCAAATGTGCAAAATTAATTTGGTTACTCATCTATTGTACTTGCTGAATGTAAAATGAAGAGATATGTGTAATGGTATCCAACGTGAAATGACAAGGGCTACAGAGAGGTAGTAGAGCTTTGTGGTTAAGTGCATGTTATCTGGAACTGGGTTATCTGGAACTGTGCTATAATTATGGTTCCACTGCTTATGAAACATAGGACCATGAATGAGTTTCTTAATTTTGTGCACCTCAGTTTCCTTGTCTGAACCAAAATGTGTATGGTTCTTTTTTTAGAACTTTTTTAGTACTTATTTTAGTGCTTATTATTATTAATATTATTTAGTACTTATTATTCTTTTTTAGTACTTATTGGTCTCTATGAGGATTTGATGCATAAATCTATGTCAGACTATGTGAGATAATCAGGACAGTACTGGGCATGTATATTTGCACAATATATAACAACTATATATTCACATAAGAAATTTCCCAGTAGTTACTGATTCTGGGAGGTGGGAATGCGAGTGGATATCTGTGTTGAGAAAAAGATACGGTTTTCAGAGTATGCCCTTAGACTGCTTACATTTCCTACCAAAGTAATTTTTCTATCAATTAAATAACCTAATTAATTAGAAAGGACTCAAAATAAGTGAGATTATAATGGTTTAGAATTTCAGAGCCAAATTGCTTTTATCAGTACAATCACAGAAATGTAGATAGCAGATTTTTATAATTTTATTTAAACATATGATCATATTGTTTTACACTACTGAAAATTGAGAAAGTTGTTCATATCAAAAGCACTGACCCATCCTTTAGTATCCTATAAAATTCTCATAATATTTTTCTTTAAATAGTTTAAATATTTTTAGATGATACATATTTAAGATTTTTCCCATACCTAACTATATATCCAATAATTAGTTTGATCCATTTTGGATAGCTTCCTCTTTTAGAAAATGGAAAATGATTGTCAATAGTATTTCTATAACCTGAATACTAAAAATGAGCTCAAAAAAAAAAAAAAAAGGTTTAATGTGTAAGTAAAGGCAACATAGTACCAAACAACTCAGTCTGTGATATTATGACATTCAAAGGGGCTCTAGTCTATTCGGACTAGGTCCTTGTGCCCAGAAGAGGTTGGAATGTCAGATTTGAGCACACTTTTACGGTACCTTTGAGTTGGGAATAAAATGTTGCTGATCCAGATCTCAGGATTGGCATTATGCACACTTTGCAGTCAGCAGCAAGCTGAACCATCGGGGAGTCAGTCATTGTATTTATCAATTTTGAAAGGTAGGAAGAGTTTGGTTGGAAAGAATGAGGGATACAGCAAGCTGGAGAGGCACCATAGCAGGAGTCTTTACTCAAGAATACTGCCACTGGTTTCAGGGGAAAGAGTAAAGCACAGAACTGGCATAGTAGAAAGCTAAAAGGAAGGACATTCTCTTTCTTGCCTAGAGGTTTATTATCTTGCTGTCCTTGATTTAAGTCATCCATTAAATTACCATTATCTCTCCCTTTGGCATTACAGAAGCTTAAGAACATCTTGTCATTGTTTACTGTATATACTTTCCAGACTTCTTTATTTCTAACTTGGCACTAAGCATAAAATATTCTGTAATGGGACTCTATCTTGCAAATATCTCAGTGCTTTTTCTTCATTCTCAAGCACCTGACAGATATCAAATAGTGTAGAGGAGATGTCTTTCCCTGTCATCACAGACAGTCAAATGCCAAATGTTCACATATCTTTCAGGTGGTAACATCCAAGAGATCTACACACTAGTTTGTAGACTTCTGTGTGTCTTTGCAGTAAGCTCCAGGAGGGTCAGCTTGGTGGGAATGCAACTTGATCCCCACCCTCACCCCCACCCCACCCCCACCTCCGCCCATCTCTAAGATTATAGTCAGCAAGAACACAGTAGAGTTTAGAACTTATGGAATATGATTTCATGACTTTTAATTTGGCTAATTGCTACAAAATAGTTGCCCAAAGTAAAGGCATGGAACTCCTATGAAAGCTGCATTTCAATCACCCTCCAAAGACTGCTAAAATTCTTATTTTTACAAATAACACATGTGAGTTGAATTAATATTTCATGTAATCTATAATTTAAAAATCGGTGGTTGCCTTACAGGCCTCGGGCCTCTCTTAGCACTTCCCCCATCTGAGGTTTCAGACCCTGAAATTCTGTGCTTGCTCCAGCAGTCAGGGCAAAGTGAATGAAGTATAGTGCTGTCACAAAGTACTTGCACTGTCTGACAGCAGGTGTTGAATACTTCTTCTATAGAGACCATTGATTATGAAAAGGCAATAATGGGAAGCATTCTAGAATACTGATTGTATAGACTGCTATGTAACTGAGGTGGCAAGGGTGGTCCTATGATCTAGGATTTGGAAAATGTATCAGATAATCAACTTTTCCAATTCACTTCTTTTAGGTGACTGTCCAAAGTCATATTATTTGAGAGCTTAGTATATACATATTTTAAGGTGAGTTTCCATGGTGTAGTATATACATATTTTATGTTCCAGCATACATTAATATTACAAAAACTAGAATGCCGGTTTCTACAGAGACTATCTCAGCTTCTGATAAAAATAAGAGATGGGAAGAGATAACAAGATAATGGTGTAGGTACCAAATAAATGGAAATAAAATGAAAAATCAGCAGGAGGTGCTATGGGGCTCTAGATATGGTAAGTCCAGAGTTCTTTTTCTATTGCCAACTACCTCACCTTCTCTTCTCCTGCACTGGAATAATATGGATTCTACAACACTGTTAACAATAGCTCAGGGGTTTTCTTCTAAATAATTTCTAAACCACAAGGACTTAATAACCTAACACTATATGAGGTTCTTTTATTTCTTTCTTTTGGAGACAAAGAGGGAGTTTGTGTAGACATGCTACAGATGTGACTCTGAAATTCATCTAGTGAAATGTATAATCAGGAAAACATTTGTATGTATATAGAGAAGAAAGACAACAGAATTTCCTTTGTAAAAGAGGTCTTGTGATAAGTGAAGATATGGTTTATCATAAAGGAGAGAGCTATATCTGCTCCTTCTTCAAGGAAGGGGAAAAGAAAAAAAAATGTGCTGGTAACCTCTACCTAAATACATGCCTGGAATACTTTTGTGACTGTCAAAAAGAAAAGGCAAGATCTTAAAAAAAGACTGATGGGAAGCAGAAACATGCTGCCATCCCCTCTGAGCGTGGGTTGCTCATCCAAGTGGCCAACTCCATGTGTCTGTAGGTGTCAGGATTGGTTCCTGGTACTCTTTAGTTAGAGGGCATTGACATGAGCTAATATACAAGAATGCACTTTTACCATATGGTCAGCACACAACACAGGGCTTAGAATTGTTGGTAATTAGTGTGTATTTGTTAAGTTAATACTTCAAAAACTGCTTGGTTCATGTCATATAGATGTTCAAAACACGTGAGTCCTGGGTTGTAGATGTATAATCAAGGAGATGAACTAAGGAATGGAATGGGTCAAATCTGTAACTATTAACATATAGAGTCTGCAAAGACTGTATATGTTAATAGGCAAAGGCAAAATTGAGAATTTAGAGTCTTTCTGGGCTGGGAAATTTGGCTCTATTTTGGAATAACAGATGCAAATAACAGTAAGAAACCTCTGAAACATAGCAGTTACAATATATTTTAAAGAATAGAATACTAAGTATGTGTAACTTTATAAGTGAATTGTTTAGCTGAGAGACATAAAGAAATAGGACAGTAGGATCAAGGTACATACATGAGTATACATTGTGGTATGCACTGTATTTTTAAATGCTCTGGAAATAGTAAAATCATTAATTATGCAGAGTATATGAAAATAAGAAAATTCTTGTGGGAACAGGTAAAAATGAAATATAGGTAAATTTAATTATAAGAAGGAAGTCTTATTTTCTTTTCAAGAGGTCAGAAAGTGACTTAAGGAAAGAGACCTTAAAAATAGCAAATAGGGGCACCTGGGTGGCTCAGTGGGTTAAGCCTCTGCCTTTGGCTCAGGTCATGATCTCAGTGTCTTGGGATCAAGCCCCACAGCAGGGTCTCTGCTCAGCAGGGAGACTGCTTCCCTCTTTCTCTCTCTGCCTGCCTCTCTGCCTACTTGTGATTTCTGTCAAATAAATAAATAAAATCTTTTTAAAAAATAGCAAATAAAGAAAGTTCTTAAGAAAAGGGCAAAAATGTGAGGTTTTGAAGAGCAAAAATTGAGATTCTTCTTTATAAGATCAATTAAATTATGTACTGAAAAACCAACAGAGAAGAGATTGAGACAAAAAGAGCAAAATCAAAGAGCGACAGAGTAATTTTGTAGATAGGTTTAAAGTTATGAAAATAGATAGCAGGTCAAGAAAGACTCACTATACTTTCCCCATAGATGTGATCTTTGATGCTTGCCTAAGACCACTTCTGGGTGGTAATTAAAATGTAGTAAAAATATGAAATTCTAAAAACGTTGACATGGGAACAAAAATAAACAAGAATAACAACAGTGATACCTTAGAAATGGGAAAGAGAGGATGTAAAAATATTAGTACAATAAGATTTTATCCAAGAATGTTTTTGTAGAGGTAGGCGAAACTAGCTCAAATCATGAGCAACCAAGATACAACAATATAAAATAGATCAAAAACAAATTATTCCATGGGAATGTAAGGACGATGGAGTTAAGGAAGAGTCACGGGGAATATTTGTTTAGATTGCTAAAATGCTTTAATTTCAATAAGTTTGATTTTCTAGTTAAGGTCATAGTGTGTCACTTCTGTTATGGAAAATTAGAAGATTTTATATAATGTATTAATCACTATATAATAGTACGTATTACTTTGATAGGTAGAGTAATATAATGGAGTAGTTTTTGTGCTTTGACATGCCTGGCTTCAACTCCCACTTCTGCCATATTTTAGGTATATATGAGTGCCTCATTATGTGACTATGGGCTAGTTTAATTGTTTTGAGGTTACACTTTTTTTCACCTGGATAAAAAGAAAAATAAAAATTGCAGTCTTTCATTTTATTAAGAATAGAGATAAAATGTTTAAAATACGTAGCCCAGAGTCTGTGCAAGGCATTCAATAATTCATTCTTTCCCTATTTTCCAAATTGTACATTTCTCTCTACCTTCTTTCTGAAATTGGGGTGTATCTTAGAAAAGTTAAAGAAACTTGCTGGCCAACAGGGCAAGGAGTAAGTTTTCATTTTCTTTGCTTGTGAGAACTTTGCTTTTTATAGATGTTCTTTTGATTGTCACCTCGATAGAGATACTTACATTGATAATTCCATGGGCAATTGAATTTTAAGTTAATTCTGGATTCCTAATTTTTGGTTAAAATGTCTTTGAAAAGATTGCATTGTGATGCAGCATTGAAATTTAAAGTTACATTGTGTACAGAAGATTACCTGTCACAAGCCAAGTAATTTAAAGACAGAAGAAATTGCCAAATCTCTCAGAATAGAACATAGAATTTTCAAAGCTAGGAGAGGTTTTAGTGACGATTGGTGTGTCATAAAAAACTGTATCACTCAGATGCCAATCAACCATCTGTCAGAAACTTCCAGGTGATTAACAAGAAAAGTGTTTAACTTCCATTGATATATGCTTCAATTGAGGAAAAAATTATTATAACCTAATAGACATTGCAGAGGAAAAAAAAAACAGAATTCTTTAATATGTCCTATTGTCAAGCCAAAAGGCGATAAAGAGGTAAAAAATAGGAACTACATTAATTATGAAAATCTAAAATCTTCATGAGGCCTTACTTACATGATGCTTTTAAATTTATTTAAAATTAAATTTTGATACTGTGATCCAGGCACCTCTAAAATACTGACTCTTTAAATTACAAACTAATTTATTTGATCACAAATCAGCTCATTTAATTCACAAATACTAACTCAGTTCTTCCAACAAACCTAAGAGGTAAGAACTCCTATTATATCCATTTCACAAATGAGGATATTGAGGGATGGAAAAATTAAATGAAAGATCTCGGAGTACGTAAGTAGAGCTGGGATTCAAACCTCCTGCGTCTATGTTCTTAATCTTTAAGATCTCAAGCCTTTGAGACTTTTTGTATGTAGAAAAACCTTTGTCTCAGGCTATCATTAACAGGCTCTATTCTAAGCATTTTTTATGTATAAATTGGTGTAAATGTTACAGCAAGCTCAGGAGGTAGGTGCAACTTCTCAGAGCTACAGAAAGGTGAGGAAAATTATCTGAAAGGGTAGGATTTCTACTGACATGGCCTGGCTTCAAAGCACACAAAACTAGCTTCCTTTAATAAGTAGGTACATGCCTCTATGTTGTAGAGTAATGTCAGGAAAAATTTGAGTAATTTGTGTCTCTTGGGTGGCTCAGTCATTTAACTGTTCGAGTTTTGATTTCAGCTCAGGTCATGATGTCAGGGTAATGAGACAGGGATCTGCACTGGACGTGAAGCCTGCTTCAGATTCTCTCTCTCGCTCTTGCTCTGCTACCTCCTTTTCCAAATAAATAAATAAATAAGAATTATTTCAGTAATTTAAGCTATAATAGCACTCTCATTGTCCAATTACTTCCTTGTTCTTTCATCTACAGTTAACCATTCCTTGCTATTCTGTTCACTATGGAGCACTTACATAAAAAAGAAATTCTTTAAAGATGGGGGTAGGGAGGAGAAGCAGTTATGAGAATTTTAGCAACATGTTTGAAGATAACGCTGACACACTGCTTTGTTAGAGACCCTCAGATATGGTCTATTCCCTTCTAAGCTGTATTGCTGGCTTTTTTTTTTTTTAATTATATTGGTTAGATTACACTATGCTATTTTGCAGTAATGATTAAAAGCCCAAATTTCAGGGATTGAACATGACAAATATTTATTTATTTATTTCTGGCTTATATCACAGTTCAATGAAGGCTGAATTTTACTGGCAGTATTTGATTTTGATCTTTTCCTGGAAACCATTTTTAAACTTACCATCATTTGCCACCCAGAAAGGCTGGGAAATTTTATAACCAGTAAGCCCTTGCTTCTTTGTGTTCACCAGCCCTTCTGTCATCTTACTGCTCTCATTTCACATTTTACTAGAAGCAGCAAGAAGAAACCAGGTGACGCCGAAAACACTCTACCTGGAAATCTACTTATCTAGATCATCCCACTTATTTGGGCACATTTCTATTACAGAATGTGATGCTGTTCCTAAACTTCTCACCATAGCAAAAAATCTTTCCTCCAGTATTCAGTAACTTTTCCTCACATTGCTTTAAGCCCATACCTATTAGCCACCTTAAAGTCTGTCAAACATGTCCTAATAATTTCTTCAAATTTCTTCCACTCACTGATTGCAAAGTCATTCCCACATATTAGGTTTTTCTTGTAGCAGGATCCTATGTCTAGGTACAGAAACTTGTATTAATTTTCCATTGTTGTATAGCAGATTAGCAGATTACCTGAAACCATAACAACAGTGGGTACTTCTTTGGGGTTAGGAATTTGGGAGTGACTGTTCTAGCTCAGGGATTCTCATGAGGCTGCAGTCAAGACATTGGTCAGTGCTACAGTCATCTGAAGGTTTGACTAATGGTGCAGAATGCACTTCTATCCAATTAGGGCCACTCATATGGGTGGAAATCACATTGATTGGCAGCAGAGGACCTTAGTTTATTGCCATATGGTCGTCTCCTCTGTACAACTGATGTCTTCATGAAATGAAGTTGGCTTCCCACAAGCAAGTGATGGAGAAGAGTAAGGTGGAAGCTACAGTATCTTTTATCACCTAGTCTCAAAGCCTCCCTCTATTATTTTTGCAATATTCTATTGGTCACACAGGTCACTTCTACTCAGTGTTGGAAAGGACTACATAGAGACTTGATAATAGGAGGAAAGAATTCAGATGGGCATTTTGGAGAATGGCTGCTATGGAAAAGAGAAGCACAATAATATTTAGTGATTATGTAATTTATAAATGCTACAGATGAGGTTTGTTCAAAGACCTGTAGTGTTATGGAAGATAGAGTACTTAACTACTGTGACTTAAGTGAAAGGAAGTTCTCAGAGAAGGTGACATTTGAGATACTAATTGTGAATGAGTAGGAATTCAGTACTCAAAAGGAGAGTGAAAGAATCTAAATTCAAGAAGGAGGAGTTGTTGTAAGTTTAAAATATATTATTAAAATATTAATAGGGCTGAAAATATATTAAAATATAATAAGGAAAGATAGACAAAAGAGGTGAAAATACTAACTCTTTTTTGTAAAATTCTACACAGTCTATAAAAAATTATAACCTTAAGAAATAGCATTGTATGTATGGCAAAAATTTTGAATTGCTTTTATGTATTAAAAAGTTGTAGAAGAACTGGTCAAAAGATCTAAACATAGAATATATAAAATATGCAGAAAAGTTAGCCAGAATTATTTCTAAAATCAGTTATTTATAATAAAAATATATACTGTGATTTAGAAAATGTCGGAAACAGATCTTGTTCATTATCTGAATGGCCATTATTATTTCTATTCACATTTAAAAAATATTGATCCCAAAATTTCATAGATTTTATTCTCTATGTATATTTTTTACATTTTTACATAAGAATGTAAAATTCTTATTTTACATAAGGGGTTGAACTGTGTCATTAACACTGTTTATGAAGAAAGTAGCATTTGATCTACAGTCCATTATGTAGCTGCACTAAAATGTATTTAACTATAAATTGGTATCAGTATTTACACATATATTGTGTATATAGTCTCTCCCAACTTTTCAGAATAAAAACAGAGGAAAAAAACTAACCCTTAATGGTGAAACAAATAGACTTACATCTAAGATTTACTTTGTAGTCCTGACTTTCCTTCCTGAACAGAAAAAAAAAAAAAAAAAATCTCCAAACAAGAGGCAAGAAAATGTTCATTTTAGATCAGAATCCCTAGAAGATGATCTAAAGATGGTGAATCAGGGGCATGTGGTTGTTGAGAAGTGCTCTCAGGAGAGAGAGAGTGAGGAATGCTTCATATTAGCGATATAACATGAAAAAAAGGAGCTAATCAAAGGATTGGCTCAGCTGGAGACTAATTTCAGCCTGAGTCAGTGGGGAGCTCTGGAGGACATCCTACATTAGGACAAGGGACCAGACTTTTGCACTTCAGGTGTATTTACGGTGAGATGAAATAATATAACTTCCAGGGCAAGAGGGTTTTTCTTCCTCTTCATTCTATTATTTCTGTAGGCCCAGATGGCTGACCTTGTTTTGTACTACAAACCCTCATTTCTGAGGATTTTGTTGTGCTTCAACAAATTTGTTAGTCTATGTTTATTGAAATCACTGAGGTATAGTTGAAACTGTAAAATAAGTAATGTGAGGACCCAGTAAGTTATTTTAGGACTAAATATTTTCCTACCTAACCCTGTATGTAGTAGCAGCCTTTGGTCACAATGATCAGGATCAGTTATCTTGTCAGTGCCTGCTGGTGAATTATTAGAAACCATGTGGACAAATTAATGCAGAGGCATGGAAAATGAATTACCATATGACCCCTCTGTCAGAATAAAGACTTTTGGGGGGGTCAGATAACAAATGAGACACATCTCACAGTGTGTCTAAGAGGTCCACAAACATACCCAGTGGTCATTTCCATAATCCCTAAACGTATAATTGCAATGGACATTCTTAGAAATTGACAAAATGCTCACATTGGTTTCTTAACCTGCAGAGTAAGAGCTGGTATAATAGGAGAAGCCCAGTGGAAGCCTTTGAAACTCGGGCCATTTTCCCAGGTCAGTATAAAAACATCCTAGAAGAAATGGCAGAGAGTTTAAGTGACATCAAAAACTTGAGTGATAATGAATGGCAATCTCCATTACCTTTTTTCAGTTCATTGTTCTGACACCTACAAAACCCATTACACTTACAAAAAAAAAGATCATAATATATGATAGCGAACTCCTGCGTACTTAGTCATATAACAGCCCCAAATGCTAAATTGAAACAGTATGCTCATATATCTATTTTTCAACTCTAGACAATCTTTATTAACTTCCTGCTATGAAAAGGAGAATGTATCTCACCTACATGATCTCCCTTTCCCCCCTCAAATGTTTATTATATTGCTGTTTGGGTTTTTCTTTTTCTTTAAATAAATTTATTATTTAAATAATAAATGTACCCTATTTTGTGTTTAATCAACATTTCCCTGTATCATGCCTCATTTCAATATAAAATGAGAATTATCAAATCTGTGTTTCAGGACATTTTCCTTCTGTTTTTACCTTCTGGTAGTTATACTTTCACTTTCATATTGCAAAGGCTCCCAGTATTCATATTCTGCTCTGCAACCCTAACTGAGGGGTCTCACTATTGCCCACAGGTTATTAGATGTTGAAAACTGATAAACAATTTATTTTAGTTGACATCAGATATGGTTTGCAACCAGATCAAAAAGCATATAGTATTTATTCAATATTTAATGAGTGCCTAATATATGTCAGGTACTGTTTCAGGCACTAGAGATACAATATTAAACAGAATAAGCAAAAATCTGTGCCTTTAGAATGTTTATATTTTCTTGAATTTTCTGCTCAGAACTAATGTTACTGTTACTTGCCTACTTGAAGGAGAGAATTTCTAACATGTAGGTCTATGAAATTTTTAAATTACATCCCATCAATTGCTTAAAAATCATGCCATATTTTATTTACTATTTATTTATGATGGAAATGATGGGTAGCTAATTTAGCACTTAATATGTGACAAGCATTCTGCTAAATATTTCAAATATATATATGTATTTCTTAAAACACTGTTAAGAGATCAATAGTAATTCATTCATTATCTGTAGATAAGGAAATGGAGATATAGGAAGGCTCAGTACTTCACAGAAGGGACTACAAATAATCACTGAAGAGAATCACATTCAAATATTTGAAAAAATGTCAGAGATATAGGGAAATATTTTCAGAATGCAAGAATATGGAATACTTTTTCAGGCTCTAAAAATAATAAAAAATAATTATAGAAAACAGAGGAGCTAAATGATAAGGTTTATTTGAAGCCTGTTAAGAATAAACTTATAATAAAATTATAGAGGAAATAAGGACAGACTGCCCAAAGACGTGGCATGCAGATTATGTGAGCTGAAAGCAATCAAGACCCAAGAAAGACTTTGGAAGAAACTTCGACCTCCTCTCCATAAGAATCTAGATAGAGAACCTCCTCCTGTGGAGAATTATCATCATACTTAAGTACATTATAATATGGACTACATATGATAGACATGAGGAACCCAGCAAGGCCTATTTGATCAAAGCCCTCTCTGTCCTATTGTTACTAAATGGCCCAGCAAATATTTGTTTATCAAACATTTGCTCTTTTTCATCTTCCTGTAAGTTGCATTCCTTCTCTTTGAGCTCCCAGATCGCTACCCACTTCTCCTTATTTTAGGATGACATATATACCTCATTTTGCCTGACTGTCTTTGGAATTTAATGTCGGTGTGGATTTTTATACATACAAAATTAAATTTGATTTTTTCCTACTAATCTGTCTCATGTCAATTTAACTCTTAGTCCAGCTAGAACAACTTTGAATGACAGAAAATTTCCTCCCCAACAAAACATAGTAGATATGACCATTTTCAGGTGGCAATGGAATAATTATAATTATTTTATATAGTTTAAATAATGACTTAAATTGTAGAACACACACACAAAATATAAATTCCAAAAATTCAAGAGTTATAGAAACTATATTGATTTATTTTTTTCCTTTGTGGCCTCTTTTCCTGCTGCTTTCTTCCTGGAATACTTAAGTGATGACTATTATTCCAATATCCATGGGTTGGTTGTTGGGGACATGAGGTATACTTGAGGATAAAAGTCATGCACTTAAGATGGCTGAATAGAAAAAACCACTAATGAATAAGAAACAGCAATATTAGCTGTGTTGTTGAGCAGTATAGGGCTTTAGAGTGCTGGATTTCAAAACAATAAATGTGTGCTTGAGTCTTGACCCTGTAGTTTATTAGCTTGTGACTTTGCTCTGCTTTCCGGACTTCTTTTACCTGAGAGAAAATAATCTCATATTCAGTTGGCCAGTATTAATGCTGGATTCTTGTATTTCTGTTACATGCAGCTAAACCCCATTCTCACTGATAGATAGTATTGCTGTCATTTTGAATCTGTCTATAAGATCTGACTAAAATGGTCTAAGATGATATGGGCCATAGATGACATGATTTATTAAATAAGATCTTGATAGAGGAAATGAAAGGCTATTCTATTTAACAATGACGTTGGGTAGATTAATGGGGCAGATAATGTTGCTACATCAGTCCTTATATTTGCCATTTGTTACAATATCTTCCCAGCTGCTAAACTGATCCAGCTTAAGGAGCCATAACCACTTCCTGGTGACCTATTTGAAGTGAAGAGATAATAAAACAATAGTAAGTTAAAGGAGGTCTAAGGAATTTCTGTATGACCGAAGTTATCTAGTATTTCATGTATTTTACAAGTTCAATTTGACTTTATTTATTTATTTTTTAAAGATTTTATTTATTTATCAGAGAGAGAGGGTGGGAGAGAGCCAGCACAGGCAGACAGAATGGCAGGCAGAGGCAGAGGGAGAAGCAGGCTCCCTGCAGAGCAAGGAGCCGGATGTGGGACTCGATCCCAGGACGCTGGGATCATGACCCGAGCTGAAGGCAGCTGCCTAACCAACTGAGCCACCCAGGCGTCCCTCAGTTTGACTTTAAATAATGATTTGAATTTCTGTCAGAAGTTACACTCAATAGAAAGTTATTTTTGAGAAGTGAATGGAGATGAAACATATACTATTCAGAATTCATTTTGGGGAGGGATGGATATATGTTGCCATCTGACTATCTGACTTAACAATGAGTATTTTGTTAATCATTTCAGTACTCTCAGTTATTGATAAGAGTTTAAATGTTTTATTCCGTCCACACATTGCTTATTTTTGACTTTAATAAAAACAAGTGTTATACATGTTACTCATTCATACTATAGGAGTATACATTTTACATAATCTTTCTCCTACTTAACAAATTCAAACACACTACTGCAACACATATTTGAATGAGAATGATGAGAAATGAATAGATTTTTTGCTGTGATCTTTCTGACAGTGTTGCAATTAAGCTGTCAAAAGCTAAAGAGAAAGAATACATTTGCACACTGTATTTGACTAAAGAAATACTGCTCAACTAAAGCCTATTTCATACAACAGATTCAAGGAAGCACTTAGCATACCGACATGTAATAGCTATGTAATGGGCAGCGAGATATTCATCACTGGAAGTAGCTATAATATAGAACTTTTTCACTCTAACATTGACTTCGGTCTTAGACCTTTGTGTCAAAAAGAATGAAAATATAAACACAGCTCGAAATTAATATTTTAATTAATTAAAATATAAATAAATAATAAATACTGCTTTAGAAAGTGAAGATTTAAATGTTTTAGTGCCCTCCCCCATTGTAAGTCTCATGCATCTTGTGGTGTGTGGAGAGACATATACCTATCTCTGTGAGAAGACTGAACCTTAGTTGACACCTCTGAGTTTTCGATGCAGCCACCTTTATTGTCATGCTAACTGCTTCTCATGCTTCCATATTAGTATCTTTGTACGCACAGAGCCCAGCAAAGGTTATAAAAAAAAGGAAATTACAATGGAGATATTAACAATTTTCATTATGTGAGAAGGATGTTTGTTCTATATATAGCTTATGTCCTACAAATCCTCCTTAAGTCACATTTTAAAAAATGAGTATCAAGTTTCATTTTAAATATTAAACTCATAAAGGAAAATTCAGTGTTCCAAAAAATGATAATTAATGCATACAAAAGGGCACATTTTGGTAAGTTTCTATCACTTTTGAAAAGACGTGGATAATTGCAGCATGCTGTAGTATCAAGAGATGCTTAGAGCTGTCTTAGAGAAGCAGAGCAATTGTAGGCTTTGGATTACTTAATTCAAACCACTCAGCCGAATTTAATTGAGATAGTATATGCCCCATATACTCAGGGATAATTTAATTAAACCCCAAAACAGGTTTAAATAACTTATCAATTAAAATTTATGCCATTGTCCTTCAGAATACCTTAGTTAGTGGACTACCTTAGTCTGGTTTTACCAATTTTCTTTTATTGGTTTCTTAGCTCTGTAACAGCTTTGATAATATAGAAATTCTATCTACACATTTGGAAGTAACGTGTCTTAGCTTTTTTTTTACTTTTTAAAATTTTTGACTAGATAATAAATAAGAACAGGTAAAGATACTCAAAGTCATCAACCAATTTCCATAAATTTTCTGGCAAATGCAGAGCTGGGGAAGTGACTTGCTTATTTGTTTGTTCATTTATTCATTGATTTATTCTCTCATATAGTCACTCATTTATTCTCTGCTTTGCTACACAAAGGATCTGAAGTGATTCTTAAGAATATCAATCAAAAATAGAATTATTATAAAAATATGAAAATTTAAAAACTAGAATTGGAGACTAAAGATGAGATATAGCAGGATTGAGGGGAAGCAAGAATAATTATTATGATAGAATTATAGGTATGTCTCTGACCTTTCTGTTGCCAAAGCAAAAAAATCCCAAAACCAAAAAACAAACCCAGAATCAATTATATGGTTTGCATTATCTTCAAAAGGATAATGCTGCTATTTCAGGAAAAGCAAAGTATTTTCCTCTCTGAAAATGACTCTTTGGGAATACTTACATGAGAGGGACCAAGTGATGTTATTCGTTGCAAAATTAAATACAATTAAGCAGTAAGTAGAATTATCAGTTTCACATAGTCAGCTCTAACGCTAACTCTCAAGTTAAGCTGAAGACATAAGAAGGAATAAGTGTAAGGAAAAAAAAATCTTAGAATGGCCAAGAATATGTGGTTTTAGGTAATAACTTTGTGGTATTTTGAGTGTATTGGTTGACACCAAGGACCAAGGACACCTTGGTTTAAATAATTGGAAACCAAGATAATGTAGAGTGACTAACTAAAAATATATAACAAGCTGGAAGTAGGGAATGATACTGGATGTCTTGGCATCCCCTGGACAAGCCAGGACTTTTCTGTACTCTGAGACTTCACACTCTTTGTCTGAAAAGATCCGACTTTCCCAATTAACTTGGCAAATTCCTAACTGTGTTGTTGAGCAGTATAGTGCTTTAGAGTGCTGGATTTCAAAACAATAAGCGTGTGCTTGAGTCTTGACCCTGTAGTTTATTAGCTTGTGACTTCTAGTAAGTAACTTCCCTGAGCCTCTGTTTTCTCATCTGACAAATGGTATAATAATAGTATCTTCCTCAAAGCTCCCCCCCCAACCCCTAAACACTTTGCAAGGTGCTTGGCATATAGTAAGGTTCAATAAATTGTGTAATATAATATATGAGAAAGTTTATGACAAATTTCTATGAAATATTTGGAGAAAAAACAGATCTTACAGAAAAATGTGTGTAAAATCAGTCTATCAAAAAAGTCTGCCTCAGTAAAACTTAGTCTTTTAAAAATTTTTGTATTTTTGTGGATGACATGTCATTGCTCACCTTGTTTTGTCAATTTCTGATTGACTCAATTTGAATAAATACATGCAATATCTTATTTTAGAAATGTGTCAGCAAAGTAACTAAAAGATGTAGGTTCTTTTGTTTCATAAAAGATGATGTTAAAATGTAAAAAATTTGAGTTTGAAATACTCAAAGATTTCTTAAGGTAACTCTGCTGTGAGAAGAGTTGAGAAAGAGGAACGTGATGGTTAATTTTCTCTGTCAATTTGATTAGACCACAGGACAAGCAGACACTTGGCCATAAAGTTAAGGTGTTTTTGGATAAAATTAACATTTCCATTGGTAGACTGAGGAAGCACATTGCCCTTCCTAATCTGGATTGGCCTCATTTAGTTAGCTGAAGGTCTGTACAGGGAAAAAAAAGTTGAGCCTCCATTGAGTCAAAGAGAATTTTTTTTCCTGATGGCCTTTGAACTGGGATATCAACTTTTTTCTTGTCTTCAGACTTGGACTGATGCATTGGCTTTTCCTAGGGCTCTCGTGGCTTTTAGATTGGAACTATACCATCACCTCTTCTGGGTCTCCAGCTTGCCAACTTACACTGTAGATAGACCTTGGGACTTGCCAGTCTCCATAATTGCATGAGTCAGTTCCTTATAATAATTCTCTTGATATATTGTCCTATTCGTTCTCTTTCTCTGGAGAATACTGACTAATACAGGGCACTTTATAATTTTTCATGTTTGGTTTCAGGATTGTTTTTGGTCACAGGTGATCTGCATGTATGTGAACTGAAGCAGTCGTCGTCATGCAACCTGACTACATTTAATTAGTCTGTACAAAACTGAAAAGTTACAACTCCTTTAGGCACAATCTTTCCCCCAGTATTATCAGCTTCTATTCAGGTTTTAACCTTGAAAATTTGCTCATATCATCTGCAACTTTCTACCTTTTGTCCTACACATACTCAGAAACCTAAGTAAGGTGGATGTCTTCCGTCCTGCTGATAAGGAGACCAGAAACCTAAATGTTCTGTGGGACCATGTGGATCAAACTTCCTTTTTGTCCAGTTCGACTTGTTCTGTGAACCAAAAGCAGTATTCTTATGGTTAACCCTAAAGCATGTTTGGAGGCTGGTTGGTGATAGGAAATCTTTCCTGTACCCCCATTACATTTTTTGGACCAGCCTTCTTTTATCCTTCCTCTCATTATCTATGATTCAGCCATATTGCTTACTTTTCCTATTGTTTTTTAGCTCTTATAATTTGGACTTGGTTAGCCCTTAGAGGGACCTTTTAATTTTTTTCCGTCAGACCAGTGACTAGAAATGGTAAATGCATTTATTTCAAATCTAATGCTTCTTTAGATCCAGATATAGCAGAGATTATGACAAAATATGACATGCTTAATAAATACAGTATTGCTAGATTCACGTAAAGTTTTTTAAAACTTGTCTTATCTTTGTAGAGTTTTTATGAATAAAAATTATCAGAGAAATAGAAGGAGTTTAAATAGAGTTAATCTCTGCTTGGATTATGACCATATATTGCTACAAAATATCTAGAAGAGGTTTTCTATGTTCACTTATAATGGAGAATAAAATAACCACTGTCTGCTAATAAAGATTAGTTATATAAAATAAAGGATTTTGGTACGCTGACTGCCATGACGGGTTTGGATATAGGAAGAAGGGTCTGGTGCTAGCTTGAAGTATGCTGTAGAGAACTAAATTACTTTGTAAAAAAAAAAAAAAAAGTGAGAAGTTGTTCAAATTCCCAAGGTAATCCCAGAAAGAATGGATGAAGTGGAGCTTTGAGATAAAGGAAAGGAAAAATAGAGTGATGTAAGACTGAAGCAGTCCATTGGGTAAGGCATCAGTGAAAAATATCTGCCTTAGCCAAGTGGTGAACTAAAGATATTTTGGATAGAGCTATCAACTATTTAATTTGAGGTTCCATGTATACTGTAATATGAAAAAGTCTTCAAAATATATACACACTGGCATCTTTATATAAATGTGGAAATTGAGGTGTAGACTCTGTTTCATGACTTGGCAGAGAAAATGTGACATAAGCACTATTCATGTGTGCAGTGAAATAGTTCATAACCTGAACAGATTAGATAGAAGAATTCAGGAAAAGATACCACTTTGGGGATATAAGCCCTCTAGGAAACTGTAGGAATTTTGGAAAGATTTCTGGACTCCTACGTATAATGAATTGAGAGTCTGAGTTAATTTTATTTAGATCTCAAGAAGCAAGAACCCTAATTTCTGTGTCATATACATTTTAAAAATTATGGATCCTTTTTCCTTTATCTGTTATTTTTGTTGATGTTTGAGTTCTTGGAATTCTATTTCAGTGCCTCCTGAGCTAAGAAAGCATAGTACCAAAAGCAAAGACACTATTAAAGTGACACTTATTTGCCTAAAATGAAACATCTAAACATATTTTCCACATCATATGGAAAAAATAGAGCCTATACCTATAGCCATTCATAATTTTTTTTCAACAATTTTATTCAGTGAAGACACGGAATTTAGACATTGTCTTGTACTTGTGTGACAACAATAGAAATATCAGTTAAAATCCATTGGAAAGAGTCTTTTTCTTAAACCAATAGATTTATTACTACCTTGGATTAGCCCTTGGATTATCTTTATGATAATAAGGTGACAAATTTAGGATACACTACTCCAAAATACGGCACAGTGGTATACTAAGTATTTTAAAGTGAAGGAATTTGAGTAATGGCAGGTGCAGGAGACTTTCTGACTTTCCCTTGTAGGTCATAAGACTCTTGCATGAGGGGTACCCTTCCTACTCCCAAAAGAAAGGAGCATCCTTATCTCTGAAGATGGAGTGACATCAAGAGGAATCTGAACAAAAAGGCCTTGCTAAATTTTCCCCAGTTTACTGCATTTGGTTCACACCCTTTGTCCTATCACATTTCCCCATGACTTTCTACTCTCCATCAAGTCTAGAATAAAAATGCTCAGGTTTGACCTTTACTTCAGGTCTTCATTTCCTTATGAATGCTCCCTTGACACATAAAACTTAATATTAAATAAGGTTGTATGCTTTTCTCTTGTTAATCTCTCTTTTGTTATAGAGACCCAGCCAAGAATTTAGAAAGGTAGAAGGAAGATGTATTTTCTGTCCCCTATGAAATGCATAGGTCAAGTTTTAACCTCCATAGAAAATAAAGTATATGTTTATAAATTCTGTTAAATATTGTCTCATTTTAAAATTTTCTTAATAAATTAGAATGTTTATATCAGAAATATCAAGGAAAGGAGAACTTATGTTCAGAAGAAAATCATTCTTTGATGTTAATAGATTTATAGTATATAGATGATTGGTTGAAAAAATCAATCTACTAGTAAAAAATGAAATTTTCTTTATTCTTATATTATGTAGGTGGAGGGTAGCAGAATATGTCTTCTCCAAATATGCCTTTTGGGGATAAGGATTATTTTGAGCTTAATGTTTTGAGAAACAGCAGATACTGAAGCAGTTTTGGGAAGAGAGTAGAGGTTACCTTTTATAAGGAAAATTTACATCTATAAAGGAAAGCTCCATTTGTAATGGTGTCTCCTTGTCTATTCCAGGAAGAGAAGGATGACTAAACCACAGGAGTCTTATCAGTGCAGAAGGCTAAATTTAAATCTACACAACAAATCTTACCCTGATTACCGCGCTTTCTCTGAGTACCTACTGGTCACTGACCACTCTCACCCTTCACACAACCTTTCTTCTTTTGTCTTTAGTTGGAAATGGTATTTAAACTGGAGTTCTAAATCACGTCTCTGAATTACTCATTTTCCCTGGGTATCTCCCATGTATATACAGGGAGTATACATGTTAATAACTTCTGTTTGTTTTTCTCTTGTTAATCTGTCCGTTATTATGGGGTCTCAGCCAAGCATTTGGGAGGTTAGAGGGAAATTATTTTTCTGCCCCTATAATCTGATAGTTCTATTTTTCATTTTTTGGGGTACCTCCATATTGTTTTCCATAGCAGCTGCACCATTTTGCATTCCCACCAACAGTGTGCAAAAGTTCCAATTTCTCATCAACACTGCTAACATTTGTTATCTTTTTTTTCATAATAGCCATCCACTAATGTGAAGTAACATCTCATTGTGACTTTGATTTGCATTTCCCTAATGGTTAGCAATGTTGAACATCTTTTCATATACCCATTGGCCATTTGTATATTTTATTTGAAGAAATGTCTATCCAAGTCCTTTCCCATTTTTAAATCAGCTTGTCTTTTTGGTTGTTGTTTTTGTTTCTGTTTTACATTTGTTTTCTTTTTGTTTTTGAATTATAGCAATTTAGTGTCACATTTTAAATAATAAGCTGTATCTTCCTCAAAAACCCATATGGTGCTTTTGATTTGTTTTAAAACCAAGAAGTTAATTTTTAGTTTATACTTTCACAATGAAGTTCATTGTCTGTATGACTTAAAATGGCAATTCACTCTAGCAATAAACATCCAAATTATACTTTGTTTGAAAAAAAAGAAATGTTTTCTTGTTTTCTCCAGCCTTCTGGCACTTTTCATGAAGATTTTGCATGGCAAGGATAATGCTATACATTATCAAATCCCATTTCATTTTCTCCTTCCTGGGCACACAGAAATACAACAATTCCTAAGCTCCCTTGCAATTAAATTAGAGTCAAATGGCTAGGTCCTAAACTAATTGCCCAAATAGGTATTTCTAAAGTCTGTTTCTTAAAAATAGCTCTTGCAATAATTCTTCTGCTCTCTCTTTTGCCATATGTTGCAGAGATAGCTGTAAGATGGAAGAAGGCTGGCCGACTCACATTGGCCTTAATGTGAGCAAGAAGTAATATTTATTAGATTAAACAATTAAGATTTCAAGTTTCTCTTTTTTTTTTTCTTCAAAGAAAAAAAAAAGTTGACTAATTTAACTCTCTGCAAACACTATGTATTAAACCTGTAGAAAATTTGATACATAAAGGATTTATTAAGAATTTAAAAGTGCATAGAGGCATTCCACAACATAAATCAACATTTTCCACCGTATTCTCAGAAAAAATTGATATTTTGCCCAGATAACTGATAATGAGTTAATATCAGGAAAAAAATTTAATAGTTTGGGATATCAAACTGTAGACTGGAGAAGTCTAAATATATTTAAGAACACTGAATAAGACATCATTAGCTGTAATTAATTTTAATTATAAGGTAACAGTTTTGGGGTTAACAAATTTGAGAAAATAAATCTTTGGCAGTTGGAGCAGTTTCTTCTCTTTCTTTCTTTTCTTTTTTTTTTTTTTTTAAGATTTTATTTATTTATTTGACAGAGAGAGCGAGAGCACAAGTAGGCAGAGAGGCAGGCAGAGAGGGGGAAGCAGACTCCTCGTTGAGCAGAGAGCCAGATGTGGGGCTCGATTCCAGGACCATGAGATCATGACCTGAGCCGAAGGCAGAGGCTTTACCCACTGAGCCACCGAGGTGCCCCGAGCATTTTATTTTCTTAAAAAAATGTCTTTAACTGGAAGGTGGAAGGAATAATACTGTTATACTAGGCAATTAAACTCAAAGTGTAAAGAGACCAAGGCAGGAATCTGAGAATACCCATAAACCTAATAAAACTAAATGAATAGATCTTAAGTGAAATTCATGGTAAATAAATCAATGACATTTTGTAATTTTCTTTTTTATAAGATATCTGCAGAGCCTGCAGACTAAAAACAATTGAAGTACAGGCGGTAAGGTAGCCATCAACTTCAGTATAAGATTACTCCAACATCATACAGAAAAAGGAACAGTTATAAGTACTAGAATGTGCAGTTTCAAATATCAGTGAGGAGGTACTGGAACGTGTCACCCCAAGGTAGGTTTCTTTGGCATATTGATTATTTTGAGTTAAAGGCCATTGAGAACCAGCAGATGTAGGAAAAGCTCTAAAAACAGGGTGTAAATTTTCCCTTTGTGAAGGAAATTTATATTTATAAAGAAAATTCATGTTTGAAGAGATGTCTCCCTCTCCTGTACCAGGAAGAGGAGGAGTCTAAACTATCAATGGAGAAGGTACTAACTTAATTCTGCATAATAGACTTCACTAAAACAATCCTTATTTACCAGACATTTCCTCACCACCTTCCCATAATCTGTCTCTTCCACACAGAAGCCCCCAAACCCTTGGTTTTACCCTAAGATGGCATATAAATCCAAGTTCCAACCATCTTTTGGAGTCAATCATCTCTGGGTGTTCCCATCTGTAAGTGCAATGCACAAGCTAACACAATTTTTTTTTTTTAATTAATT
>NC_081562.1:73976112-74100120 GCF_022355385.1 Mustela nigripes
AGAGAAGGATTGGGAATAGATCAATAAAATCTGAATTCTGGATTACTTGTGATTTCTGTCAAATAAATAAATAAAATCTTTAAAAAAAAAAATTGACCCTTGATTTGTTTGGCCATTCTATTAAGATAACAGTTTGACATCATTGTAATGATCAAAGTTGGAGAGGATCAGGACTGAAATCTAACCATTCATTGTGTGTCATCCAGTTTCCTAAGGGTCAGGTAAGGCCCAGCATGGAACACTCTCTGCAGCTGATTGGCCTAAAACTAAGAGTAATGGCGAATTTTGGTGTTTGAGCAGGTTAGGGTATCTGCAGTTTTTTGGGAAGCCCTGATAATTACAATTTAAAGGAAGCTCTTTTTAATAGCATGACATAAATTCTATGGGTAGAGCCCAACTCTGTCTTTGAAAGGGAACTTTTCTCCTATTAAAGTTAGACCTCACCCTTTGCTCATAGATGTGGCAAACAGAATTTTACATCCAAACTGAGACACCTGAAGAGTAAAGGG
Organism: Mustela nigripes; assembly: GCF_022355385.1. Classification (NCBI taxonomy): domain Eukaryota; kingdom Metazoa; phylum Chordata; class Mammalia; order Carnivora; family Mustelidae; genus Mustela; species Mustela nigripes. The sequence goes on from NC_081562.1 coordinate 73,976,622, forward strand.
AGCACTGTTCATAAAGACACAGGGATTGCAATCATAAGCCAGTACTGTCTCAGGGAATCTATGGTTCCACACCAAGAGAAATTCTTATCTCTTACTTGGTTCTGTTATCATATGACTTAGATGAGGAGAAGGTGGAGGATGATTGTTGAGAGCAAAACCCCTGCATCCGCCAGGAGGTCGCAACGTGTAAAGAAGAGATAGAGAGATGGATATGATGTAACTCACTTGATCTTTATTGGGACGAGGTCCGCACCACTATCATGGCCCGGTCACGGTCCACTGACGTTGTCACGGAGAAGGAGACGTCACCTCACAATCTAGACAGAGGTCACCGCAGAAGTTGAGACTGAGAACCAGCGAGTGGTCCGCAACAAAACTGTCGGGATGTCGGTAGCACCGGTGATGATGTCCTCCCGACAGGGAACTCGCTTCACCTCAGTCCAACCCGATGCCTCTTTATATACTGTGCGAAGTCTCCTTCATAAACATGTTACATCACTTATTTTTCTTATGCTTACACACCAAAAACATACACACGTCGTAAACATGTTTTGGTCTACGATATTTTGCACGAATTAAAAATATTTACAACTTGTTACTCCGCGCTAATCTTATCACTACACGCATATGGTCTAGGCTTACTTGCTATGTGGTTAGTTTGCAATTTGTTCCTGTTTTTCATTTAGTAGGGGTTTGCACTTACTATATATTATTTATTTATTTATTCATTTATTTATTACACTTTATTTATTAAAGGTTCGTACTCACTACAATGATGATGATGATTTTGCTAGTTTTCTAGTCTGGAGTGTAGACTGGATATCAGATTGGGAGTTTCTCAGGAAAATAAACTATATTTCATTTTGAAGAAATAGCAAAATAGTCTGTTTTATTTATTCCATATACATCTATTGGGACTAATGGAGAAATATAATTGTAAGTCTATTTCCTTTTCACTTCTTCTTCTTCTTTTTTTTTTTTTTTTAAGATTTTGTTTATCTGAAAAAGAGAGTTCACCCTTGTGTGCACGAGGTGGGGTGTGGGGGGCAGGGGGGATGGGCAGAGGGAGAAGGAGAAGCATACTCTCTGCTGAGCAGAGTGCCCATGGAGGGACACAATCCCAGGACCCCAGGATTGTGACCTGAGCCAAAGGCAGAGGGTTAACTGACTGAGCCACTCAGGTGCCCCTCCTTTTCACTCCTCCTCAACCTCCTTCTCCCCTGTGTTCTAGGTTTTTGAGGAGGAAAAATGCCTTGTAGCTGTTGTGCCCAAATATCAAGCCCCCCCCCCCCAAAGACGACCACCAGATCAAAGCCAAACAGCAAGGGTCCGTTTATTACGAGTTCGAACCTGGACCTCCGCGCACTTGTTGCCGGTGACGCTAAGAGGTCCTGAGCTCAGGATCACAGCACTTTTTATACTGTATTTTGGGGAGGCAGGGACTTAGCATACATCATAGTATCTCGTAACAAATCACTACATACCGCGGGAAAATCAAACAGCAACTGTATAATATGACTGGTGCGCTACAGAGCGGGGGAAAAAACTGAGAATAGATTATTGGTTAGATCAAAGGGCTGTCATTCTTTAAACTGCTTAGTTGGCGCTGCTAGGGTACGTGCCCCCTCAGGATTGGCTGGGGTCTCCCTGTCAAGCCGTGGGGAGCCAGATGGTTATTATCTCCCATACCCAAAGCTGGGTGGGGGGGTCCGGGGGCAGTCATTTCGTCATGTCCAATTCTGGGTGGGGGTTTCTCTGGTGCCAGATGACTGTTATCTCTCGGCCCAGAGCTGGGTGGGGGTCTAGGAGCGGCCACTCTGCTAGGTTGGATTCTGGGCGGGGGTTGTGTGGTTACAGAGGGCCTCCAGAAGGTTTACTGGTAATTTTCCATCTCCTCATGGGTTAGCAAGTGATGGTACAGAAGCAGAAATAGCGGTTATAGTTATAATTTAGGCATCTCCTAGCTTGGTCAGCTGTAAGTCTCTGGCATTCTTAACCTAAAACTGCTGGGGGTTAGGAGTAGGTGCTGGAAGAAACTGAGAGGGTCTGATAATCACTGATAATGGAACTGGCAGAAAGAAAGTCAGAGAAGAGCTTGGCCAAACAGGGAAAGAACAAGCAGGAAGAAAGTCAGGGACTTTGTTAGATTTTCAAATAGGAATTGATAAGGGAAGAGAGGGCAAGCTGAGGACAAAAGCTGAAGCTGACACCCCACACCCTTCCCCTCCTTCCCTGCCCCCTTGGGATATATGTGACATTCCTCATGCACTCCTGGCTGCCCTAAAGCTAAGGGAAGGAAAAACAAATAAACTTAGCTCACAATCCTGCAAGACTGGAGTCTCCTTCAGTTTACAAATACCTTAGCCATCTAAGAATAAAGCATTTCTCTCACTAACCTAGCTTCCAGATGGAAATGTAGATACAATTAAATGTCATTATAATCTGCAGTCCATTGACAGATACTTGAAGTAGACAGAGTGTAATGTTCCTCCAGGAAGTTCCCAACTATCTTCATGTTAATACCTTGCCAGAGGGAAAAACACACTTAACCGGACAATGGCAAATCCTGAGGTATCTTGTGAGTCTTCTTTAACATATGAAATCTTTTTGTGAACTCACGGTTTCCTTAACTCCCCCAAGCCTATCATATATAATCAGCCACCCTTCACAACCTCTGCCCACAGGTCCTGTCCTTGTGCTTTAACAAATCACCGTTTTGCACCAAAAAATGTCTCAAGAATTCTTTCTTGGTCGTCAGTCCCGGACTCCACCCTGCTGAACACCACCTATATTCCAAAACCACGTCAGGAGTGACTCAAGGGATGTGAGTGACTGCTATTTAAAGTAAAATTTAGGGGGAGTTTGGGAAGTTTTGCTCTCTAATGTGTCAAGTAATTCCGATACGTTTTCTAGTGAACTGCAACAAAGGCCTGCAGTATCCTCAGTGTTCCGTGGAGCTGGGCTTCTGTATCTCGCCTCGTTTAATGTGTGCTGTAACTGTTAAGCTCATATCAAGTAGCAGGCGCTATTTGGAGAGGTAATGTGAGTAAGGCATGTGTAACAGATGATGCTGTTTAGTGAATGAACAATGAATGCATGAATAAATGACCACATGTGGAAGACAAGAATGTTTTTCTCCTCTGAGCAATTTAAGGGCGAGTTGCATCCACCATGGCCCTTTATTCCACAGTATTTTAAAGTCTATTCTGTTAAAATAGAAAACCACAGTATTTTACTTACACTCTAATTGTGTGTGTTTTTAGAAAGGGTGTGGGGAGATTCAGAATCAGGCTGTTGCTATTGTTTTCCTGAGCACTGTTTGTTAATTATGTCTGTTCTCACACTGATAGGGCCCCTGATGATTACTGCAAAACTGTACACCGAGCACATGGTTGTGAGCTCCCTCCTTACTGCTCCCACGGTCCCATCCTTACGTTCATCATATTCTTTCTTTCAGATGTGCTACTTGCAAGAGAGGACGGTGAAGATAGTTTGCAAAACAGAGAATCGCATCAACAGTAACAATGGTTCCCTTCCAGTCTCAAGTCCTTCCAGCAGACATACAGTCTCATGTAGCTGTTCACATCAAGTGATTACCATTTGTTATGCTCCAATAATGGGTCCGTGATTAAAGGAGCGAGACTGATACAAAGTGAAGGTCAAGCAAAGCTTTCTTTCGCACCAAGCATCAAGAATCTAACTGAATGTTCAGGGACGCACCTCTTACAAGAGAGGGCGACCCTTCTCTGTTTCACAGACTAGCTTTTAAGGGCAAAGGCCATGTGGTTGGGCCTGGCCACGCACAGGTGGCCAATGAGATTGCAACACACACAGGAAACTCCACAGTGATGCTAGGTGACCAATTGAGTTACAATTTACCCTAGTAGACATTTGACCTAGCCTCTTACACCTTGACTGGGATTGGCGCCCAAAAGGCCCCCAAAGGGCAGGGCCCATACTCCTTGGTAACCAGGGAGACAGTATGCATCCCCCCAATGATCCGGATGGCTCTGCCTGGCCTGACCCACCTTTGTATCTGGGCTACCTTTATATCTGGGCTTTGTTACCTAAAGCTGGTGGACTTGTCTCCAAGTAAATCCCCTGGGGGAAGGGGAGCAGGGATAGTTTCTAAATAGGTCCTTATACATTGTGTTCACTTCCTCACACGAGCCACTTCCTCTGCTTTTCAGTTTCAGTATTCTGCTTTTCAGTTTCACAGGTTAAATCATCGAGTCAATGGGAATTGTCTTTTCACTTCCTTCTTCTCCTACATGGGTCATTAGGATCTTGTATGAGTTCTATCCCCCCTACATTTCTCATGAATTAATTTCAATCATATTCTTTATGTTGTGATTATGATGAAGTTCTAGAAGATATGTGATGTTCGGCGGGGTGAGGTCTGGAGAGCCGGTGACCAAGAAAGAATTTGTGAGACATCTTTGGTGCAGAATGGTGTTTTATTAAAGGACAGGGACAGGACCCATGGTTAGAAAGAGCTGCTGCCCCTGGTTGTGAGGGGTGGCAGGTTATGTACTGTGGGGGGTGGAGGAAGTAAGGAAAAGGGAGGTTTCAGTAGAACTTTCATATGCTAAAGAGGACCTACAAGATACTGGATACCAGAGGCCTTACCATTGCCAAGGTCATTTTGCCCTCTAGCAAGGTATTAACATTAAGATGGGTGGGAGATTCCTAAAGAATGTCACATATGTCCCACCCAGGAGTGGGGTTAGGGGGAGGTTGCAAGGTATCAGCTTTTTCTTTGTCCTCAGCCAGCCTTCTGTTCCCTCATCAATTATATTATGTTACATTATGGTTTTATTTATTTTTACTTTCCAGATCTTTTTGCTTACTCCCCTCACTTTTTCATTTCAGTTCTAATTTTGACTCTCTCTCATTCTTTTTAATTTTCTTTTTTTTTTTTTTTAAGATTTTTGTAAGGACCTATTTAACCAGAGGCCTCCATTCCATTGTTTAACCCTTAAACTGTCCCTGCTCCCCTTGCCCCAGGGGATTTACTTAAAAACAAGTCCGGGAAACCAGCTCCAGGTAACAAAGCCCAGACACAAGGGTGGGTCAGGCCAGGTGGAGACATCCGATCAGAAGGAGGTTGCATACTGTTTCCCTAGCTACCAAGGAGTATGGGCCCCGCCCTTTGGGAGCGTTTTGGCGCCAATTCTAACCAAGGTGTGATAGGCTGGTTCAAATGTCTACTAGGGTAAATTGTAATTCGATTGGTCACCTAGCATTACTATGCAGCTTTCTCTGTGTGTTACAGTTTCATTGGCCACCTGTGTGTGGCCAGGCCCAACCGCATGGCCTTTGCCCTTAAAAGCTAGTCTGTGAAACAGAGAAGAGTTGCCCTCTCTGTAAGAGGCATGGCCTTGGCCGGTCAGTTAGATTCTTGATGCTTGGTGTGAAATAAAGCTTTACTTGACCTTTGCTTTATATCAGTCTCACTCCTTTAATCACGGACCCATTTTGGGGGGGCATAACAATTTTATTTATTTATTTGACAGAGATCACAAGTAGGCAGAAAGGCAGGCAGAGAGAGAGGAAGAAGCAGGCTCCATGTGGAGCAGAGAGCCGAATGCGGGGCTCAATCCCAGGACCCTGGGATCAATGACTTGAGCCGAAGGCAGAGGCTTTAACCCACTGAGCCACCCGGGCGCCCCTAATTTTCCTTTTTTATGCTTACTGCAGTCTTCAAGAAAAATGCTTTCTATTAATATTCCTGTGTCCACCAATATGTGGTTTTCTGGATCTTCTGAGAAGTTTGTCTAAATTTTAGTAGACTCTGTTGGTGGTGCAGGAAACAGTAGGAAGTCTGGACAGACTAAAATTGGTGTGAGCTTCCAAAGATAACAAAAGGGAGAAATTGCAGACTCATTACTGACAAATCATATGTAAGTGGCAAGACTGCAATTTCTTTTTTCTTTTTTAAAAAATTTGACCCATAGGGATGCCTGGGTGGCTCAATGGGTTAAAGCCCCTGCCTTTGGCTCAGGTCGTGATCCCAGAGTCCTGGGACCGAGCCCCACATCGGGCTCTCTGCTCGGCAGGGAGCCTGCTTCCACCTCTCTCTCTGCCTGCCTCTCTGCCTACTTGGGATCTCTGTCTGTCAAATAAATAAATAAACAATATCTTTAAAAAAAAAAATTTGGCCCATATAGTGATTAAAGTGCTTTTTAATTAGTTACCAGCATTTTACATAGAAATTTTGGCTTCTCTTTAAAATGAAGGTGATTCTCTTTAAAAGATGGGTTTATAAGGCAACACTCTGCTGTAGCTAAGTAGCTCCTGATCTCGTCAGATGGGGTATATGATTTGGAGTTTACAAAGTGCCCACCACATACATTTCAATCAATAATATTTCCTGCCTGATTTCTGTAGGCATTTGAGTTTGTGGCATCCATCTGAAAGACATGGAAGCAGCCTGTTTCAGGCAATGGGGAATGGAGCCATGTCAAGGGGGATAATTGCCCTCAAAGGACACATAGAACCCAGTGTGGCCCTTTCACTTTGTTCCCTGTTGTGTGGTGAACTTCTGCTAAAAAATGACTGACTGATGGACTGAATTTCTCAAGAATCATTGTGATATCTTATATCACAATGATTTTATAATTTTTAATTTTATAAACCTCTGAAAACTCAGCAGTGCTAGTGTGAAATTTGCAATCCTTTTAGCTGTAGAGACTAATGGTTGTGGCAGAGGAGGCAGTTCTCTCACTTAGACATGGTCCACACAAGAGGCCAGGGCCAAAGGTACACTCTGGACTGAGTATTTACTGAACTGGTAGTGCTTCCATATTCTCACTGCTATTGGGGTGGCCATTTCCAAAGAGTGGGGACACTAGAGTAAAGAAGAAACATAGAGGCCATTGTGACTTATCAAAAATATAGATGGCTTCCTGTCATGATCTTGAATAATACCATTCTTTGAATTTTTATTGCGCTTGAGTAATATCTAAACTCCTTATTAGGTGTTCTCCCTGCTCCCTGCCCTCCTTCACTGTCGCTCCAGTATAATCTTGTATTACTCTATCATGTTCGCTTCACTTAACACACACCAGTGGGGCTCCTTCAGGTTTTGGACATTTGTATGAAAGACTTGGAATATTAGAGGCAGCCCATTTCAGATAATTTCAAGGTAATAGTTTGCCCTGAAAGGACATAGAACCCAGATCATGTTCTTCAGGTTCTCCCTGAATATCAGTCTCTTTTTTGCCCAGGAGATTGGCATTTATTGGCTCTGCTTTGTCTTAGCTCACCTCTTGACTTGTTCTTTTCTCATCTTTTAGGTCTCAGCTTAAATGTGCCATCTTCTACAAGGTCTTCTTTGATTATCTTGTTCAAAGTAGGCTCACTCATGTACTCTTCATTATGTTACCTTATTTACTTTTATGTTAGCCTTTCTTACAATCTAGCAGTGTCTTTTTATTTTGTTTATTTATTTATTTTTGTTGCCCATCTCTCTACCTAGGACATGTATATGAACTCTGTGACCACATCAACCTTGTGTGTCCTTTTACTGATACATTCTTAGGAACAAGCAGTGTCTGGCTCAAAGATAATGAATAAATAAGTGTGTATCTATGTTGACTCTCTTTTTTCACTTTGTTATTTCTGCCTCCAGTGTTTAGGACTAAATTATATTACTGAAGCACACTCTATTATTTTCATTATATATGTATTCTAAATGGAGAGTACCAAAGTGTTGAAGAGTGCAATTTACTCTAATTAAGTTATTTATTTAATTTTAATAATAATAATTTATTTAATTTTAATTTTATTTATTTAATTTTCTTTAAATATAAATTATCAGTGAAATATATGCTTATTTCTAAAGTTGTTCTTCCATGGTTCCTTTTGAAAGTGGTGAGTTTGATAACATGAGGGCAAACTTTGTGGAAAATGTTGCGTCAAGGCAATTTAACTGAAACCTATTTATTTGAGAAGTGTGATTACTGATTTACTGAACAATGTGATTATCAAACAGGTTTAATGGACAACAAATTATTTCTCAAAGGACACTTTGAGATTATAATAGCCAGAGAAGTGTATTCACTGGCATTTTATATTCTTTAATTCTCAAATATCAAATTTGTTTTTTAAAAAAACCTAGCCAGTTTGGCTTGCAGAGACTTTAGAAGCTTTTGGAACTCTCATCTTTACATTTCTCTAAGCACTGAATCTGAGATTATTCATCCTTCTCTGTGAGTATACACATACTCCATATTTAAGTGTAGTCAGAGCCAAAGGAAAGAGAAACTTAGAAATTTTTGTCAGCGCATATCCACTCAGTACTGAGTCAGCTGTTGCTGCTTCTAATATAACTTGAGATCCAAATGCAGTGGTGAGATTTGCTGCCCTAAGGTCAGGGAACCTGACATACACAATCAGGCAGGCCCCTTCTTGTCTGTCTTCTCTTTTTAGACCCTTCATCAGTTGCCTTCTCCATCACTGTTCTGGATCTTCATTTTCACTCCAATTTATATTAATCTTCAACTTATTCTATCCCCATTTGGACATGCAGCCAGGTTATAAGAAAGATTGGGTTTCTCCATTGGTCCACTTTCATTGTGCTTCACATGTGTTGAGTCACGGTATCGCACATTGAACTTCTCTTACAAATAACCCCAAATGGAAAAAATACTTGATGTCATTACATTTGTATAATTCACTTTGAACCTCATTTAGAAATAGAGCACTGAAGTCTTCAATGTCCTTATTTTGATTATGATTCTCTTGGTGATTTATACCATAGACATCTCACCTCCTACTGACTTAGCCCTCCTGGTTCGAATTTTCTTAGGTCTTCAGGAATGTCAGTACTGTCCTTATTTATACTCAGAGCACTGTCCAATACAAGTTCCATAGGGGATCTCATCTAAAATCAGACCAAACACCAGTAGTATCTTATTTCAAACTATCTACTTTCACTTCATTACCAGTTACTTTTGATTTCTAGTTTTAGTAAATCTCTATTCCCTATGATAGTGCTGACTCTCAAGCTGAGAGGATTATTTCTGTGATTAAAATTTCATGGTTTCTTATATTTGAATTTTTGCTAGAGAGAACATTGAATATTCTCTGGAGGAAACAAAAATACAGCATAACATTTTCTGTTGTTGCAGAAATTTACCATTACAAATTCAAGAGAATGCCCTTTCATTAGCTCTCTCCAGGAGAAATAGAGTAATGGTAATAAGCTACATAGCAAGAATCCAGTTTGACAATTTATATTTATAATAATAAAATAATATCTCTGATATATACAGAATAAATTTTTTCATCTTGAAGTTCATTTTCAAGACCAAAGGGGGGAAAAATGCAATAATTCAGACAATTAAACAACAATATACTATATGGTGTACTGATTGTGTTAATACAGTCATGTTTCTCAATTTTTAAAAAAAATTTTTTTAGTAAGCCAGAGATTTTTTGTGTAATTAAGAATTTGGGGGGAGTGGTATTTTTAATTGAAGCATAAACTGACCACATCAAATCAAAGCAAAAAACATTTCCTAAATTCTTATTACGTGCATAGTTCTATGTTAAGTACTGTAAAGGAATACATGGCCTTTGTTGCTGCAAATTTTATAATTTTGATGAGGAAACAAGTAGAAACAAGTGGAATAAATGGATTATCAAGTTCTGGTTTTATAGCATAAAGGATGAAAGAGTAAAAAAAATCTACATGTTGGAATTTTAAGAGGACACTAATCGAGGGGTGTGGAGTTTTGATTGCCCTCAAACAGACTGTAGGAATTGAATTCATGGATGGGTAAGGAGGAAAGATGTCGGTTTCTACAAAAGGATGTGTAATTTTCCTGTAGGGCAGTAAAGTTTTGTCTAACCCCCAATTTCATTAAACCAACTCTCCACAATATGTATGGTAATTTTTTATTTTTATTTTTTAGAACTGTAGGATTTCTAGGTTTCTAGCTGTTCACAGAGATGCACAGGCTTGTTGAGGTGGTTTATACCAAGTGAATTAGAACAAATCCAGTGTTGTTCATTTTTGCCACATATTTTTAGAGATAGCTATCACTCTGGAAGTTATTTAGATTTTATTTTAATAACAAGAGGTTAACTGATAAGGTCACTTTGTGATTCAGAATAGAAAGACAAAATGTTCTGAGCCAGATAATAAAATGCAGTTGGATATGTGACTGAGATTGTTCTTAGTTGTTGGAATCTGAAATGTACTTTTATGTTGGAGAAAAACAACAAAATAATTTGGTGGACTATGTCACGGGCAAGAATTAACATGTGATACTGGTGTTATCTGCATAGAGTAGGCATCAGATTTTAAGTCGCTGCAAAGAGGAGGGGAATTTTAGTACTGAGTGGAAATATGAAAAATTCTGTAACTTCAGGACAATTAGGAAAAGTGGTTTCAAGCTATTCAACTTCGAATTTGTTCTCTTTTTACCAAAATTCAGGAGCTATAGATCCTTTTAAATGTTAGCGTGCAAATGCAAAATAAATGGAAAAACAGAAATGAGGAAGTACAGAGAGAATGCTGCTATAGAGAGAAAGAGAAGCAGAAACAGAAAGAAACTAAGTGAGAAAAGGCCAAGGCACAGAGACTAGAGAAGGAAGAGAAATGGGTTTTCAGCTCCCTCCTTTAACCTTATGTTGAAGCCTTAACTTTCAATATGCCTGGAGATTGAGCCTTTAAGGAGGTAATTAAGGTTAAAGTGAGGTCAAAGCATGGGATCCTAATCCAAGAGGACTGTTGTCCTTATAAGGAAGAGACACCAAAATCTCTCCCCCCCCCCTCTCAGTGCATGCACAAAGGCCACATAGGGATACTCTGAGAAAGTGGCCATCCATTTTTGAGCCAGGAAGAGAGAGCTAACCAGAAATTAATGCTGCTGGCGCCTTAAACTTAGACTCCTAGCCTCCAGAACTATGAGAAAATAAATGTTTGTTGTTGAAACCACCCAGTCCACTATATTTTATTATGGCAACCACAGAAGACTAATATACTCGGTATGCCAGTAGAGAAGCAGTGTGCTTGGCAGAACTGGGAGCAGTGTCCATAATGGGAAACAATACCCATGAGAGGCACAAAGGGGAAGAGAGAATGGGGACATACCCTGGAGATCAGCAGTTGCATCTCCTTTTTTGTTCTCTGTATGATACTCAACAGGCGCACCTCGGAGTTTCAATCTGGGACGCAAAGCACAGAAGCAGCTGCAGGTGCCTCCTCTATTATGTTTGTATACTTTTGCTTACGCCTGCTGGATGAGCATAAAATTTGAATACAAAACATTACCATTTGCCTTTCTTCCCAAAACAAAACCCAAACCAAAAACTCTGCATGAACATGCCCACATAATTTGGAATCCCAGGTTACCCGAGTCTTCCTGGTCTGAGTCATGGGGCTAGAAGACACAGAACAAAGTACTAATCTGAGATATGGATAGTACCAGCATTTAGCTGGGGTGGGGCACTAGCAGCACTGGGGACCAGTAGCCAGACTTGCTAACTTCCAAGTGTTGATATACTTAAAAAGTCTCGTTTGTTTTCCTTAATGTGATACCATCATTACATTAGACAGGTCAATGTGACTAAGTTTAGAAGAATTTTAAAATTAGAAACACATTATACATACAAAGTTACCCCAAGGTATATTAAGTTATTAATATAAGTTGAAGTAGAGGAAAGCTCTGTGTCAGTTTGACTAAGTACTCTCTATGCCGCAGTCTTTTTCTGTTACATCCATGTAATCCAGTTGTCCAATGTAATACTTACAAGTTGCTTTTAGGACTTCTTTATGTGGTTACTGGGCAGCGGCTCATGTAGCATACACCCCATGTGTTCTAACATGGGGACTTTGAGGACCCTGCAAAGTACTCATACTGATGTGTCCAAGGTGGGTCTCTACTGGCAAAATTACACCAAAACAAGTTCTATCTGGAGCAAGAGCCACAGCAGCCACTTCTAATCTTTTTGCAATGTCAAAAAAAAATTCTTAAAGATGAAGACTGGGAAACAGGAGAAAAGTGGAACAGGTAAGGTGAAGGCAAGCAGGACTAAGTGGGACAAACAGCCCTATCTATGCATACCCACATCTCTTTTCCTTCAAAAGACAATGGGCCAGTGGTCAACAGAAGCTCAATTTTGTAGAGCCTTCCACATTCAGGGAGGTCTCCACATAGCACTCATAACTATAGAAATGCGCTGAGTCAATATTGGTGTACACCCTAAGCCAAACTAGACAACAGACAGAAAGTTAAAACAAAAATCCAGTCTTCTTCCTATACCCCTTACCTTCTCATATCCAGCAAACAAAGAAACTCTTGTCCTTGAATAGCCAAACCATTTTCTCTGCTATAAGGCGAAATGAGGTGAGCATATTTGTTTTTATCTGAGTTTGAAGTGACACCACACTTAAGTTGGTTCCAATTTTGCTGGCATAATGGATGTGTAATAGGCCATACATCAACTCGGAAGATCTTGAGATGCAACCCCACCCAAAACAATTATAGCGATTTCCCCTAAATTCAATTCAATAACAAATCTAATCTCCACCCCTTCTCTGTCCTGAGACCTTGCCAAGAGATCCAAGTGAGTCAGTGGTAGCTGGAATAATCAGAAGGTGTCCAAGTAGCATTATAGCACAGGCAGACATCACTTTCTGCTGACTGGCACTTAGTTTAGAGGTGACTGTGCTCCCAGGGATGCTCTCTCACTGTTAGTAAGCTTAACCATGGGGAATGGGTGATGGACAGTACTCCCTCTGGTGGAACTGGGTAAAGTCAGCTTTCCCCCAGCTCCCAGGTCCTTGAATAAAATGCTCCCTCAGATTGATCCTTTGCTTTAAAATTCTTTGTTCTGTTCCTCTGATTCACTCATGTTGGGCCTTCTCATCTCGACTCAACTCCTCACTACCCACTTCCCAGTCCACAGAAGCCTGTTCTGTTCTCGTATGGGTTGAAGTGGAAGGAGGTTCTGCCTCAGTTTGACTAACCCTTCTCTATGCTCATTGCAATGTGCAGAGGCTTTTGAAATCACAGCAGCAAAAAACCCAGGGAAGAACTCTTCCCTCCCAGCCCCCCATCATATTTCTCCCCTGAGAAACTGCTCATGGAAAATCTAGCTTCTTTCACAGTGAAAAGCAGAAGAAAGACATGGAAAAAAACTGAGGAGGAAAAAAGAAAAACAACATTGGTAAATATCTAAAATTACTATCCTGCTGTGCTTGTTATGCCACTAGCTGTATACGTGTATGCATATAAACTGCTATAAGCCCCCCCACTTTCTCCTGCCTTGAGAAGGAATTCAGGGAACCAGTGACCAAGGAAGGAGTTGAGAAATGTCACACTTAAAGCATGGAGAAAGAAGTAATATCATTAGATCAGTAATTATCAATAGGAAAGGCACTACTCCCAGGGAGATATTTCTGGGTGTCACAATTCTGTTTCACTTATTGAGAAAGGACCAGAGATGCTAGATGTCCTGCAATGTTCAGGGCAACCTTCCAAAAGAAAAAATTGTCTAACATCATGCATGACTTTTAATTGATCTACATAGAACATCCAGGTAGATGAGAATCTACTCATAATTATCTGAACCTAGCTTACCTCTGTTTTACAAATGTAAAAGCAAAGTATTTTTTGCATAGTGTTGAAATATACTTAATTTTTCAGGCATAGTGCTATTGAGGGAAGATTATACTTTACTCTGGAAATTTGCTAAGAGTTATTAACTATTTGAAAAAATTGTGCCTCCAATGATAGATGCTGCCAGCTAGCTTTAGACCTAAGTCCAAGCATCTAACTACATTACATATTATAGTCATGCTCAAACAATTTCATAGTTAAATATCTGTTGTTTTATTATAAAAAATTTTCCTTCCATGTATTCTTTTATATTATAGTAAGTGTACGCATAGGGCAGATTGGGAGAGATTAGGCACAAACTGTCAGTTGTCTTCTCCGAGGGGAGTCATATGGACAGTGCTTCACTCTTCCAGCAACAATATGTGACATGTATAAAGTATTGCCATCCAGGGAAGTTCACTTCAACCATGTTGCCCAGGGTTTTAATTAGGGGGGCCATCATGTAATTATGGAGTGCCCACATGGCTGTCCTTACTTACTCAGTCTCTGGTTGGTTCCTCCAAGATCACATTGATCTTGAGGCCAAAACTAGTTGGTAAACAAAGGCTCTCTTTTCATGAAGGATATTTCTAGAGTTGAGAGATTACCTTTTAGAACCTGGTCAAGGAACAAACTTTGGAATGAGCAAGGTTTGGACAGCACAGACCTGTTGAATTACTCCTCCATGGCATGTTATGAATTTTATTTCAGAACATGCAAGGAAGTATTACAAAACTTCTGTTTAAAAAAACATTGGATCTGCTAGGGTTTAGAATCACTGTATTGAACATAGAGATTGAGAGACAATAGAATAAAATCTTACACTGTAGATGGAAAGGTAGCTGACTGCCATTTCCACCCGCCTCCCTTTCAGGCTTCTTAAGGTTGCAGAGTGCAATTTTCAAGGTACAAGTCTTTGAGTTAGATTTCCTGAATAAAAAACTGGCTCTACCATTTACAAAATGTGTGGTTCTGAAGAGGCTATTGAAAGGTTCCATGACTCAGTTTCTCATCTGTCAGTAAACTAGTGTTGTAAATGTACCTACCAATAACATAGACAGTTACTGATAAATGGTTCTGAGTAAGCACTCAACATCTGTTAAAATTACAAATGGTAAAGCTTTGCTAAGAGCAGAAATTGGATTACCAAATCCCTTCCAAAGCAAAGAAAGGTTCATGGTCATTTGAAATTTTAGATGTGCCTTTTCAGGTTGGGATTTTGGTGGGGTCTTGCTCTCAGTCTTTTTCCCAATTAATGAAGGGAATACCTGCTATTTGAGATGAGTTTCAAATTCTAGGGAATGAGAAACAATGATAGAGAAATGTCATTTTTCCTCTGAGGGCCTGCTCATCAATTTTGGCTCAAAAGGAGAGCTTAAAGCAAACCTCTTCTTTATTCCCACATTGTTCCAAACTATTCACTAAGGTATTAATGAGACAGATTCAGGGGAGCAGTTTATGTGATAAACATTTGGTTGAAACTTTCTTTTGGTGCTATTTCCATTTAGAGATTCAGGCGGAGTATGGCACCCTCCACACACATGGCACTTAGTGAACAGCCTGAATTCATAAAACTTTTCTTACCCTGAGTGAACAGATCACATTATGTAAAGAGATTTTGAAGTGCTTTAGTCATTGCTTTCATGATATAGATACAATTTATAAAAATATGTGAATGATTCATTTAGCCAAAATGGGTTGCATAAGTTGGCTTTTGTCCAAAACAACTAAGAATAAGAGAATCAGTTAATTGAAGACTGTGTGATACCTCAGCTGAAGATTCTCCGTTTATGGTAGAAGTACAAACCACTTCATTGAAAGCAAGGTGCCATCAAGCTGCAGAAAATAAGAATACATACTTCACATTTGAGAGCTTGCTTTCTAGATCATCCTACCGGGCATGGAAGTGGCCCTTGGGCATGAAGTGACTCATGCTCCTAACCCTCACTTAAAGCTATTCATCTTTCTTCTTTTTGGGAAAGCTTAGCTTTTTCAGAGAATTGAAGTAAAAGTGAGGTCTTGCATAATGCAATTTAATAGAAGAAATGTTCTCTAGGAGCTATCACCCAAAAAGGTCAAGAGAACTTACCCTCCACCTCCTCACAAGACAAGTGGCACTTTTTCCAGACTTCAGCAACCCTGGGAATCAAAGAGCCCAGCACTCTCTGGGGACTGCTGAAGTGAAATCTGCTGTTTGGTATTCCTGCTGTCTTCAGACATTCTAGTCATCCCACCCACACCCCAGTTCACATTTTTCTAATGCTTCTGGGGCTCTTCTCCACTGATCTGATCTCTCATCCCTTTAGACTCACCTAAACCCTCTTACTGTGCCATTTGCTATTCCTTATCTGTGATCAGCAAACTCTTATAAAGCCTCGGTCTTCTACATGTTTGCTTTAACCGAACTTCCTCCTGTAGCATTTCTCAAGCAGCGGGGTCATACCCCACTAATCTCTGGGTTCGATCATATGAAATACTTAGGCTAATACCTTGGTCACCTGCCTGAAATGATGTCCTCTGAACCGTTTGAGATTCTCATTTCCATGTGTGCATTCTGTACCTTTGGCTACCCCAAACTGCTCCAACTTAAAGTCACCAATTCAGACATCCCACTGTAAGGCCACAACTTCTTATACTCCTTGTCAGTTTTTATAACCTTTTGGCTTAGTTAGTTTTTTCCCTGCTTAATTGAGATATAATTGACATGTAACACTGTGTAAATATAAGATGTGCAATATGATGATTTATGTATATGTATATTGTAAAATGTTTACCACAATAAGATTAGTTAACACATCTTCTACCTCATTTAATTATAATTTTGTTGTTGTTATGGTGAGACCATTAAAGTTCTGCTCTTACTATGAATTTCCAGTATACAGTGCAGTATTGTTAGCTATAGTCACCATGCTGCACATTAGACCCCAGGAACTCATTCATCTCAGTTTGTACATTTTGACCAACATCCTCCATCTTCCCAGCCCTCTGCTCCTGGCAGCCACCAATCTACTATCTGTTCTGTGAGTCCACTGTTTTTAGATTCCACATGTAAGTGAGATCATATGGTATTTGTCTTTCTCTGTCTGACTTATTTCATTTAGCATAATGCCCTCGAGGTATATTGTGGTGTAATTGTTTTATTTTTATGCTTCAGCCCTTCAGCATCAACATTAACATCTGTAGCTTTCTCTTGCTTTTCAATAAATTTTTCAGAATTTTCCTCTCTATCCTTAAAGACCTTGCTTCCTTCTTACTATCAGCAAATCTTTGGGACTACTGGACATAGACAGACATTGCAGTCACCTCGAATTCAGTATGTGGAACAATATTTTTGAATCCTCCTCCTCCATAAGAAATGTCCTGCCTTCAGTGTTCTTTATCTTTGTTTCACTCTTGCACACCTCCAAGTTATTCCCTCAATATTAAAAAAATGTAAACCTGAGACTTTATTGTCTATGGGAAATTATTCTATTATTAGAAAGTCTAAGGGCATCTGGGGTGGCTCAGTGGGTTAAGCATCTGCCTTTGGCTCAGGTCATGATCCCAGGTTTCTTCCCTGCTCCACGGGAAGCCTGTTTCTCCCCCTCCCTCTGCCTGCTGCTTCTCCTGGTTGTGCTCTCTCTCTCCCTGTTGAATAAATAAATCTTCAACAACAACAAAAAAAAAAAAAAAAAAAAAAGAACAAGTGATGAGTAGTCATACTAAGTCATGGACTGGCTCCTACCTAGCTTCACCCTGTACTGCTCCTCACTCTGCCAACCTATCTGTTCTACCCATAATCAGCATCTTTCCTTTCTTCTAAAGGGATCAGCGTCTTGGCATGGGCAGTTTTCTCTGTTTTCCACCACACTCACCTTACAACTTCCCATTTTTCATGTCACAGGTAAAGTATCTCTTCCTCCAGTGAAGTTCCCATCAACTAAGCTCTCTAACAGAGTAGTTTAGGACTTCCTGCTCCGCGGTATAAAAATGTTGCATGTCTCAATTAGAATTGTTGATTAATAGGTCATTCCTGCCCTCAAATTAAGCTCCATAATGATAGGGGATAGGTTCTTTTTCTTCACTCATAGCGAATCTCAGTAACATCTATAGAACAAAATGAATGAAAGACTTTATATCAATCTGTTTACTATATTTTATAAACTGTATTTATTATGAGATACAGTGGTATGATTTTCTTTCCTCAGAGAAGACAAATAACTGTAATCTTTCTATTATCTCACTTCCATGACCCCTTTTCTTGGATCACTATTTCCTATCTTTTCAGCTCATCCCCTCAGTTATTCCTATTCTATCAAAATTTTATGCTTATACTCCTGAAGCTGAGCATAGCTGGAGAAAAATGTGCAACTGCATTGACTGCTCCTACTTCAAGTTCAGGGCCAAGAACCTGAAAGTAGACCCTGAATTCTGCTCTGCGATCATAGAACATTTCCCTGGGCTGCTTTCCCTCCATTCATCTGTAAGATTGTCTCACCTCTTCTTCTCCCCGTCTTTGAATACTTCCCCTGTGGCCTTCCCTTTCAGCTGACACCTTTGCTTCCTTCTCTACTGAGAGCCCTAAAGTGTTCAAAGGAGTGTAAGGACCTATTTTATATTTTTATTTTCGCCAGAGGCTTCCATTGAGGTTAAACCATAACTTTGTTGTTTAACCCTTAAACTGTCCCTGCTCCCCTTCCCTCAGGGGACTTAAACACAAGTCCTAGAAACCAGCTTCAGGTGTGGAGGCCAAGAAAAACAAGGCTGTACCCACCAGAGTCTAGCCCTGACAAAAGTACAGCCATCTTGGCAAAGCAAAAGCCCGCACCTTGCACTGTAAGAGTGGGTTAGCATAAGAATGACCATCCTGAAGGCCCGGAAGCCATTTCACTGAGCGTCTCTAACCAGCCCACAGGGCGCACGTAATTTGAGATAAGAGAAAGTAGCTAAAACCTAAGAAACAACTTAATCATATACCACCAGGGCAGTTAGGCGATGGCACCACAGGGACCGGATGTTAAAGAAAAACAAACAGATAACTTGCAGAGATCACAATCCTGCAAGACAGGAGTCTCCCTTGGTTTGCAAATGTCCTGGTGATTTACAACAAAAAGGGCTATCTCTTCAATGGCCCAATTTCCAGAGACAAGTGGCTCAGTTCCTCAAGGCCTAAGGTCTCCCTCCCCACCATAAAACTGAAGGAGGCTGAGGCAGAAAAAAATGTAAATAAAGTTAAATTTCTTCTAAACCTAAATCTCACTTAACCGCCAGGATGGCGCCAGGGTGACGCCGGGGTGGAAAAAGGTTAAACAAAGTTAAACTGTCAAAGTGGGGCGCAAGAGATGTATGTAGCTATGAAAAAGTGCCTTGAAAATGCTATATCAACCCTTGGCTTTGAGTGCTCGGGGTCCTTGTTGGAACCCACTGTGCCGGGCGGATAACTGGACCCCAGCTAGCTGGAAATAAACCTCGCTGTGTGACTTGCATTATCGAGAGTGTTCTCTGTCTAATTGAGGGGTGATCGACTCCGTACCCTAACAGGAGAACTTCCTCCGATTCCAGCACCATATTGACCAACCTACCAACACCAGTAACTGAAAGCTCTGGCAGCAAATGAACTGCCTGTGGCCCTGACTCAAGCCAGTCCTACTGATGAGGGAGCAGGAGGCTGGCTGAAGACAAAGCAAAAGCTGGCGCCTTGCATCCCCCCTCTCCATCCGCTCCCCCTCAGTCATATGTGTGGCATTCCTCAGGCAGCCCTGACTGCCATGAACAATAAGCAAATAGTTAACTTGCAGGGATCACAATCCTGCAAGACAGAAGTCTCCCTTGGCTTACAAATGTCCTAAATCTCACTAACAAAGACGATTGATAGCAGGATTGTGACATCCCACCAAAAAGTCTCCCAACTATTTTGATGTTCATCAAGCCACAAGGGCAAGGCCTCCAGTAGGCCTCTGACATCCTCGGCACCTTGTAGGCCCTCTTTAGCATATGAAAACTCTGTTGAAACCTTCCTTCCCCTCACCTTCCCCCAACCGCAGGGTACATAACCTGCCATCCCTCACAGCCCTGGGCAGCAGCTCTTCCTGCCCACGGGTCCTGTCCCCATGCTTTAGTAAACCACCATTTTTCAAAACCAAAGATGTCTCAAGAATTCTTTCTTGGTCATCGGCTCTGGACCTCAGCCCACCGAACCTCACTTAGGTTCTAGAACTTCATCACTACCATGGGTGCTTCAGACCTCAGCTCCTCTCATATAAAGACATTGCTCCACAGATTCTGCCTCTCTCTCTTGTATCATTATGTTTTCCTTGTTTATACCATTATTCCCAACAGTACACAAGCATGTTATTGCCCCATCTTAAAAAAAAATTTTTAAACTTTTCTCGACCCTACTGTCTCCACCAAATACAGTCCTATTCTTCTGTTCCTCTTTGCAGTTGTCCTGTTCACTGTCTCAAATTCCTCACTACTAATTTCCTCTTAATCCCTTACTCTCCCCCTCCTAGCCAGACTTTGGCTTCATCCTTCCACTGGAACTGTGTGTATTAAGGTCACAAGTCACGGAATCTGTTGGCCAATTCTCAATCCTCATCTTGCTTCATCTTTTTAAAACATTTGACTCAATGGATTATATCCTTCTTAATACAGATTCCTCCCCTGACTTGTAGAAATCTGCACCCTCCTGATTTTCCTCCCCCACCTCAGCTGTACTTTCTTAGTCTGCTTTGCAGCTCCCTCTACAGGATCCATGCCTCAGTGTGGCAATCAGTGCCCAGGGGCTCATTCCCTCTGTGCTTCTATTCACTCCCTTCATGATACCGTGGCTTTAAATTCCAATTATATACAGTTTACTTTTTAAAAATACTTATTTATTTATTTTGAGAGAGAGAGAGAGAGAGAGAGAGCGAGCAGGGGGACGGGAGAGAGGGAGAGGAAGAGAGAGTCTTCAAGCAGACTCCACACTGAGTGAGGAGCCCAAAAAGGAGTCGATCTCATCACCCTGAGATCATGACCTGAGCCGAAACCGAGCGTTGACCGCTTAATGGACTACACTGCCCAAAAGAAATCGAAAATAATACAACTGATTCTGGCACTTCTATCTCACCTTCTCTGTCCTGTGTATGTCCTGCCATTATGCCTGTTTAAGCATACTTGCTTGTTTATGATAACACTGTACAATGTTATCATGTAAGACACATAAAATATCCTAAATCTCAGCTGTGGTCAGGTGAAATTTATTTCCCAATACCTGTGAGGACTTTAAACAATGTGAAAGCCTGTACTAACATTTTCACAACAATTTCTATGCACTCACCTACTAAAACAAAAATGTAAAGGAAATATTATAAAGAAATGTCCATGGGGTTTCTGGGTAGCTCAGTCAGTTAAGCATTTTCCTTAGGCTCAGGTCATGATCCAGGGATCCTGGAATTAAGCCCTGGGTTGTGTACCCTGCTCAGCTGGGAGTCTGCTTCTCCTCTTACCCTTCTCCCTGCTTGAGCTTTCATTTGCTCCCTCTCTCTCTCTCAGATGAATACATTAAAAATCTTTAAAAAGAAGTTTCACCAAATGGTGCCAATATAATGAGAGTCTATATTAAGGTTTAATATAAAGTTGGATGGAGAAAGAGTATCAACCAAATTATCTTTAAAGCAGGAAACTTTAAATCAAGACTTCAAATTTTAAAATTTCTTGGTTTGGATTTTTCCCATCTTTTTATAGGTAGGAGATAGAATTCCCTTGATTACATCATTTGTTTTAACAATAAAAATTTACCCATAGCACCCAGGTGGTACAGATGGTTGAGTATCCCATTCTTAGATTTGGCTTGGGTCATGATCTCAGGGTCATGAGATTGAGCCCCATGTCTGGTTCCTTGCTTTGCATGGAGTCTGGCTTGAGATGTTCTCTCCCTCTCCCTCTGCCCCTCCTGCTTGTGCTCTCTCTCTTTGTTAAATAAATAAATCTTAAAAAAAAATTTACCCATGAAAAATAGCTATTTATGATACAGAATATTCTAATTTAACAACACAATGATGAAGACAACAAAATTGAACAATGAAAAATTTCAGAAAATACAAAAAAATTAAAATATAAAAATATATAACAAAAATTTTCAGAAAATATTTTAAAAAGTATAAAAAAATCAGGAAATTAATGCAAAGGACTGAATGGCAATTTCATGATAAAACTATTGCTGAGATTTACAATAGTCATAATTAAATTACCTAACTCTCATAATAGGTTAAACAACTAGAATGCACAAATAGCTATTATATTTACTTAAACGATTATGCCTATACTTAAGAAGGCTAATTTAGTTCATTGTGGATATGGTTCATAAAAGCAGAATTATTTTTAGTTCATAAGATAATATTCTTAAAAATTATGCAAATTTTAAATAGAATCATAAGGACTGGAATGCTGTATGACATTGGTAGCTAGATTCTTTTGGACTTATTTAGTTGTTTCTGGCAGAAATATTGATGTAAAAATAAATGACAGCTGTCAGTTCATGTAAGATAGCTGGATTAAATGTCAAAATTTGTTTAATAAGAGATTCTTAAATTTTATTGTTATTGAAGAGACAGATGGAAAAACTAAAAGAAGTTATTACAATGAATTAAATAAATCAAAATTAATTTAAATAATATCAGTGCTAATATTTATAGTATCTACATATATTTGAATTTTGGTGGTGATGTAGAAAATCCACCTTTTGGATTGAACAATGGTAAGGCTTTGTAAGGAATAAGAATTCCAAAAGGCTCTGAATTAAAGAAAAAATTATATGACACTATGCATCTGAAATTCAGGCATTTTGTTTCCCAAAATTGGTGTGAAGAAGGCAAAGGTGTAGCACGTAAGAAATGATATTGTTTGTTGAAAACACATTGAATTGTATATCATCATGGGTTATGTGAAACAATGTTTTAAGAATGTAACTTGTCTAATAATTGTAGTGATTTGCTGAAACTGGCTTTTGGATTCACGTTTTCTTTTCTTTTCTTTTTAATATTATTTATTTATTTGTCAGAGAGAGAGAGAGGGGGAGAGAGAGCGAGCAAGCACAGGCGGACAGAATGGCAGGCAGAGGCAGAGGGAGAAGCAGGCTCCCCGCCGAGCAAGGAGCCCGATGTGGGATCAATCCCATGACACCCGGACCACGACCTGAGCCGAAGGCAGCCGCCCAACCAACTGAGCCACCCGGCATCCCCCCATGTTATCTTTTCCTTGAAACTTCTGCATCATATGTTAAGAGCTAGGGCTTTTGCTCTAAGGGTGCCAAAGTAGGAGTTTAGCTTTTCTGCACTTCCTGTTCAAAAGTGGAGCATTGAAGAGAAACTAAACTATGGAGGAGGGTAAAGAGGAATTACATAAAAGCAAAAATCCCAAAACCAAACAAAAAAAGCAAACATCAAAACTGGTATTTCAAAGTTATAAATAATGAAACAAACATTTTTCAATTACACATTTTGTGAGACTAGTTATAAACCATGTTTTATAATAGAAGAGCACTCTTCCCAATCTCTGCTCCATTGCCAGGTTTATATGGTAGTCCTTTGGCCAACACTGCTACTATCCTTACTCTTTCTTTCATTTCTCCATAGTCTATATAAACACCGAGACTGTGGTGACAAATAAAATGAAACAAACTTATTCAAAAGGGAATACGGGTATGGAGGAAATGGGGACAATGGGGGGAATGAACATGGATGTAATTATTGATTCTTGTGGAAGAGAGATTGAAAGAGATTAGTGCCTATTCATTCTTGTGTTTATTATTTTCAGTTATAAAATTAAATTTTTAACTCTGTTTAACAGATTCAACTAAGCATATTGATCCATTAATTGATCCCAGTTTTCTGAACTGGAGATGGGGTTTATAGGATTTAACAGGATAGATGTTAATTGATTAATTTTTTTTAAAGATTTTATTTATTTATTTGACAGACAGAGATCACAAGCAGGCAGAGAGGCAGGCACAGAGAGAGAGGAGGAAGCAGGCTCCCTGCTGAGCAGAGAGCCTGATGCGGGACTCGATACCAGGACAAACCCACTGAGCCACCCAGGCACCCCAATTGATTAATTTTTAAGTGGACCTTAGTTGCACAGAATTTTGTTAATCGTAGTGCTTGGTTTGTAGACAGATTATCTTCACTGGTCTGAGCAAGGTCCTCTTTTATGTTTGTAGTTACGGTGCATATGTGTGTTATTAATCTAAAGAACATCCATGAACTCACAACTTAATCAAGAACTAGACTAATTCCAGTTATTTATGCCTATACAGTTGTTCATCATTTTTCTATTCCTCAAGCTCCCACTTCCGAATAAACTCTACCCTGGATTTTACATCATTCTCTCTCTTTGTAGCTACAGCTTTACTGGGATACAATTCATATACCAAAAAAATGCATCCACTTAAAGCGTATAATTAATTTTTTTTTAGTGTATTCACATACGGGTACAATCATCACTACAATCAATTTTAGAATATTTTCATCATCCCCAAACTAATCCTTCCTATGCTCCTCACCCATCACAGCCCCAGACATCTACTCACCTACCTTCTGTTTCTATGTATTTGTTTATGCTAGCCATTTCACTTAAATGGAATCATCAGGTTGATACTGTCTTTTGTGACTGGCTTCTATCACTTAGCATAATGTTCCAAGGTTCACCATGTTGTAGCATGTACTAGAGTTTCATTCTTACTTATTGCCAAATAATGTTCCACTTTGTGGTTATATTGCATTTTGCTTTTCTCTTCACCAGCTGATGGGCATTTGTGTTGTTTCCTTTTTTTTTTTTGCTCTTTTAAGTTAGTTTGTGGCAAGATTTCATTCCTTTTAATGACGAATATTCCTTTGCATATATGCTTCCATTTTCTTTATTCTTTGATCTGTTGATGGACACTTAGGTTTTTTACATATCTTAGCTATTGTAAATAATGTTGAAATGAACATGGAGGAGGGTGAGTGCTGATACCTTTGCAGGTTAGTGTTTTTTTTTCTCTTTGCATATATTCCTAGAAGTGGAAATGCTGCATCATAAGGTAGTTATATTTCTTTCTTTCTTTTTTTTTTAAGATTTATTTATCTGAGAGAGAAAGTGTGTGCACCCAAGTGCGGAGGTGAGGTGGGGCAGAGAATCTCAAGCAGACTCCCCCCTGAGCAGGGAGACTGATGCAGGGCTCAATCCCATGACCCATGATCACAACCCAAGCTGAAACCAAGAGTCACTCACTCAATCCACTGAGCCACCCAGGAGCCCCTGGTAGTTCTATTTTTAATATTTGAGGAAACTCCAGACTGTTTTCCATAGTAGCTGTCCCAATTTACATTTCCACAAGTGGTGCTGGAGATTTCCCTTTTCTCCACATCCTTGCCAACACTTGTTATTACTTATCTTTTTATAATAGCTGTTCTTACAGTGTGAGGTGTTATCTCATTGTGGTTTTGATTTGCATTTGCATGATGATGGTGATGTTGAGCATCTTTACATCTGTCTGTTGGTTTTTTTAATGTCTTACTGGGAAAAATGTCTGTTCAGTTCCTCTGTCCAATTTTTAATGAGATTATTTGCTTTATTGCTATTGAGTCAGATGAGTTCTTTATATATTTTGGATATTAACCCCTTATCAGATTTATTGACTTGCAAATATTTTCTCTCAATCAGTAGGCTACTTTTCATTTTGTTGATGGTTTTCTTGGCTGTGCAGAAGTTTTTAGTTAGTGTAGCCCCATTTATTTATTTTTGTTTTTGGTAAATGTAATATGATTTATTGGTCTTTTAAAAAATAAACAAATATGTCAGGCATATTTTGTGCCTTAAGAAGCCATTTTATGTCTTTAAAAAATTTATACTCTACAATAGAATTTTGAAAGTTATTGAAATTTAATGCCATTTGAAGTTGTATTTAGTATGTGGACTCCATTTTTCCCTATGAATAACCATTCTTACAAGTGTAATTATTAAATAAATAGTTCCATTGTCCCCACAATCTAGTATGTCCTCTCTGTCACATACCTCCTTTCCATATCTACTTGACATGTTTTTGCTCCATTTGTTTCGCCGATTTGTCTCACTTTGCACTATTGTGACACTGTTTTAATCACTATAGCTTCAGAATGAGCCATGATATTTTTAGAGTAAGTCTCACCTCTTTCTCCTTCTATTTCAGTAATATGGCTGTTCATAGACCTTTACTTTTCTAAACACATTTACGTCAAGTTCTATTAAAATAAAATAAAAAACCTCATTTGGGTTCTGATTAGAGTGGCTTTGAAACTTTGAGTTGCTTTTCAATTTGGCAGGAATTTAAATCTTTCCATTTTTAAGACATTCTGTAATTGCCTTGGGCTATTTCTAAGAAACTACAAAGTCTTAACCAAGTGTGCTTACCCCAAGGTCACAAAGATATCCTGCTTGGTGCTTCAGAAGGTTTAGAGGCTTAAGATTTACAATTAGGTTTGATATGTCTGAAATTAACTCTTATGTAGGATATAAAGTAGGTTTTCAAATTATTATTTTTAAACTAAATTTCTAGTTGTTCCAATACCATTCTTCTCCCCTTTAAGATTCATTTAGGGTTTTTGTGTAAGGATATGGGATGTACAGAGATGCGTTTTCTAGAGGTAGCACTGGGCAGTAGAGAGTAGAGTAGTAGTACTCTGGGCAGTACTACTACTGGCAGTAGTACTGGCAGTACACGGGGCAGTAGTAGAGATTCTATGAGAATCTGGAGATTTTTAAAACAATTAGCGATATTAATAAAACTCAGAAAAGAGATTTTGTGGCTTGAACTAGAATAGTGACAATGGAAAAATAGTTTTAAAATGATATATGATTAGCAGGATTTTATAGGACCTGAGCTTATGTACCATGCTCCTTCTCTTCCCTTCTTTGCCCTTTTGTGTAATGTCAGGATCAATTTGCTATCTACTCCCTTCTTTTTAGTAACTTTGTCTGCTTGTACACCCAGCTTATGGTTCTTGAAAATATTTATCCCATCCATAGACATTAGGCATTAATGATAAGAATAATGTCAGTGGCAAACACCAGAACCTACTATTTGCATAATGGTTTGCACTTTATAAAAATGAAATACACTTTAATTGATAGATCAGGCAGACAAAATTGATATCAATTTATAGATGAGTAAAGTAGAAGTCAATGAAATTTATATATCTTTCATCTTGGTGATTTACCTACAGAGGCAAAAAAACCCCCATAAGTTCTCCTTTGTTTCATAGCATGTTAGGTGTTTTCTACTGAAAAAGCATCAGCTAATAAATCGTGTATGCAGTTTGAGGGTCAAAGACCTAGATCTGAGGCCCAGTCCCATCACCTACTACATGACCTTGAGCTTTCATCTAACCTCTATCAATCACAAACACCATCTCTGTGAAATGGAAGTGATAAAACTCACATGCTTTGTGGTAAGCACCAAGAAACAGCACGTGCAAAAAAAGAAAAAAAGAAAGAGCATACATGAAAAAAATTCTTAAATTGCATAAATATTAGTTTTTGTATTTCATGACATGTAGAGAATAAAAGCCCAGACTTTGGAATTGTTTAACCATTTATTCAAAACTGTGGTCTACCATTAAGTATTATGCATATCTGCTTAATTGATCTGAACTTCAATTTCCCTTTTTAAAAATGGTCATAATACCACTTCACAGGGATTTTGTATAGATTAGGGATACGGTATGTAATGAGCACAGTGCTTGGTGCATAATACTTGAGCTGTATGTTTTAGTAAGATGCCAGTTTAAAACAAAACAAAACAAAACAAAACAAAACAAAACAAAACAAAACAACTGTCCTTTAATTCTTGACCCTAGCCTTCAGTTAGAGCTTCTGGTTGAGGTAACTCTGTAGCTTTTAATACTGCTGCTCTGTTGTTCACTCATTTAAGTTGGTTAGATTTGTGTCATCCTAGAGGCACCATTTACATAGACTACAATGTGATCAGTACCCTAAGGAACTGTGCAGTGTTATGGCCTATTTGTGTTTTCTATTCTCAGTATGATTCTCACATGTTAGTTCCTTTATGTTCTGATTTGACTTCCCATCTCTGACTCAGATGTAGCTTTCCATTTAAGAGAAAATATTCAGTCTTATTTGTTCTGAAATTAAAAAAAAAATTGCTCACGAAAATGCATACCAGCTAACAATTAAATTCACCAAGTGCATTCATAGTGGGAATTGATTCTGTTCACATAATTTATACTCCTATTTGGAACTTTAGATGATTTTTACCATTTGGAGGAAAAGTGGGTTAAAAACCCAGAAACTATCAAGTATCTTATTTGAGGTTACTATTCAGATTTTTGGTTTTATTCTCTGTAGACATTAATGGATATATATTTCTATTATATTGTTTATAAGAGTGGATAGAACCAAAACTGTTCAAATCTTCCACACAAAGGAATTTTAAATAGCTTGTCCCTGAATTGGATGCTTTCAAATTCTGTTGGACACTTTGGTGGTGACAGCCCAAACTGTCAAGATAACAACTCATGCTTTTTAAGAGATGATAACTTCTGATTGCACTTTGCTTTATATTTGTCACATATATTTTTCAATGTATATGTTTCATCATATATTTTATGTAAGTTGGCTATAAGATCATAACCCAATTATTACACCTCTGGTTAGCAGAATGGAGCTATGGCTAAGATGTGATCTTATGAAGAATTTGTATACATTAAAAAAAATGGGATAACAACCTCTAAAAATAAGTAAGGAATAAATGTTTGTAGAAGAATGGGAAAAGTCTTAAACAATGAAATCCAAAATTAATCAGTACATATGAAAAGTGATCAATACCACTAGAAAAAAAGACATAAAAATCAAAACATTGAAGAGATAGCATCTTTGTCGTGTTCAAATTGGCAAAGATTGGAATAATAATAACACTACCAAGTAATGATTAGGATACTTAGAATATTGTTAGTGGAAGTGTAAATTTTAAATCAGTGTGGTTAAAATTATAAACAATTGTTGAGGAGATACTTGGAATTACTATCAAAAAAACCCTTGAAAAGTAGCCATTTAATTGCTTTTTTCAGAAGCAACTTGGGTTTCATTTAGGCACTGCACATTTTCGGGTGTAG
Organism: Mustela nigripes; assembly: GCF_022355385.1. Classification (NCBI taxonomy): domain Eukaryota; kingdom Metazoa; phylum Chordata; class Mammalia; order Carnivora; family Mustelidae; genus Mustela; species Mustela nigripes. The sequence continues at coordinate 74,005,345 of NC_081562.1, forward strand.
AAACTTCAAAATAAGTCCAGACAGGTCAGACCACTACCTCTTTATCCTGCATTGTATCCAGAGGCATACATTTATTTACTTTCTTCTTCTTAGGAGCTGTTCGTTTGTTTGTTTGTTGAAAGTGATGACTCTAGTATAGAGTATGTGCTTTATCAATGATCATGATTTCCTTTGAGTCACATGCCATGTTGACCACCTAAGACTAGTTGCAACACCAATGTTCCTTATGAAAATCTTTTTGAAAATCTGAGGAAAAACAGAAGCAAATGAATAAAATAACTGGTATACTCCAGCTACAGGATCATTTGCTATTTATAGGGACTTTTTTAGATGAAACAAATGTAGCTAATATGTGTAGGTAGTACTTACCTCTTTAACACTTGATTAATAAATGTTTCATTACTCCTCAATGGAGATAATCCAGGACTTTAAATTAATAGCTTTGTGAAAAAATGTATGTATTAAGTGAGATTTTTAAGATACATTCAGTTGCTCCTGATAGTGAATTATTGATAAATGTATCACACCGCTCTCTAATGAGTGGCAAAAACAATGACTACTAGAGTAAAACTTAGCAATGCAGAGATCTCAAAATTAAATCTTAAAAAGTATTTTCTTCAAAGACAAAAATAATTTATAACTGCTTTATTTATTTTTCAAAATACATATGAAACAGTAAAATTATATTTCAAGTGCTTTTCCATTTTCTTTTACAAAAGTTATCATAAACTGTACACTTCATAACAGCTTTGAGGTTTCATTGTTACGTAATTCATCTGAACCTGACAAATATTCCCACACATTCTAAAGAAGACATTGTAAAAATACTGAAATGTATAACATCTTTTAAATGTGGTTGCAAAACATTTGTTCTAAGTAATACAATTATATGCGGTCAAGTTTCACAAATGGCTGGTTACAATGTACAAAAACCTGAAACACGAATTTCAAAAGATTTTAAAATTTCTCCTCTATAATACGGAAGTTAAAGATACTGATTTGAACAATGGCTACATAGTACATCACAAATCAGTTAAAAAGTCACCTTATGAATAATACTGAAGGATACCAAAAAAGATCAAATACGATGGATCTAAATTATTCAATATCATGTATGAATGAAAAATTTTTGTGTTTTCTGGCTATTTAGCATAATTGGCAAATATCTTGAAGTATTTGTTAGTTGAATCATCACATTTACAATGTGAGGCAGCTCTTTTCTATTTTGACCTCTTGATTCTTCATTTTAAAAGGTGTGTTCTATGACTTATGCATATATTTCTGATGAACCCCATCACTTCTCTCATTTGGAAAGGTCAATAGAAAGTCAACGCAAATGACATGAACTTGGGTTGGATTTTTTTTTATAAAAAAACTATAAATGTAAATGTTTTGTATATTAAAGCTGGTTCACCTGCTTCTTTCTTATACAGTGATAGAATTTATGAAGCTATCCATTCTGGAGATTACTGTCTTTTAAATGGAAAGCTTAAAGGGTCTTTTTAAGTAAAAAAAGTAAAACCCACAAAATGATCTATATAGAGTAGATATAAATATTACAAATAGAGTAAGTCATGCAACTTTTATAGAGACCGATTCTGTGGCTAGCTTGACCATAGCCTTAGAGATTATAGTGTTTTTGTTGTTGTTGCTTTTGGTTCATAAACTTTATTCTACAGCAAAATCATCGCCAAACACTCTCTGTATTGATGTTCAGACTGGGAAACAAAACAAAACAAAACAAAAACAGCTTTGAAATAGATAACAAAAACAAAAATCAAATGCATTAACCGTCCAACATTGAGACTTATTTCTCTTGATTTTTCATTCATTTATATATTATACCTCATTACACATTAAATTATTTTTAAGGGAAGAAAAATATGAAATTGAATAATTGAAATCCACCACCCTGTACAGTAAATAAAGATTCTGTGCACAGCAGATGTAAATCACAACAAAATTTCTGAAGAAAATGACCTATTTTTAACCCTTTCATAAGATCAGGCATAGTTTGCTCTTTGGAAAGGGTTCTTATGACCCAGGTGAGCTCAGAAGATATTACTGGAGATGAAAACATTTCCATATAAATACTATCTGTATCTCTAGATCTGTCAACAGCAAGTCATTTCCAGTGTTTGAGTGTAGATAAAAATAGAATTATTCTGATGAATACCTCCTTGTAGGACTATATTTAAGTCATTTCAAGTATAAGGAAGTCTATCTTTTCTCATAAACACCTACTATTGTTTCAGTCACCATTTCTAGTATTCAAAATATTTGCATTCAATAAATCCCTAAACCTTACCTTAATGCTTAATTTAGCTCTGTCTTTTTAAGTTTCTAGAGCATGATATTTTCATGCCATCAAATTCGACCTTTGGTTACCCACTTCCCTGATGAACAGGGTGAAAACAAAAACACCTTTTTACTTTGATGAGAAAACACTTGAACTGAATATTAATTTACTGCCACTGTTCAAATACACATCTTTTTGGTTAACTGTTAATGGTGAATGATAGGTATTACCAATGCATCTTTTATTAAATTACCATTTACTCTAACATAAAATTGAGTAAATATAGTAAAAGTCTTTTAATGAAATAGAAAATTCTTACCTTAAAGAGCATCACTAAGTAATACATTGGAAACAGAATTTTGATTAATCAGCTGTTTCCTATGTAAGATATAAACTCACTATTTTCTTTTAAAGAATGAGTCTTAGTAGGTTCAGATGAATCATATCCTGAGCCATGTCACTGAGGAACTATTAAAATTCTGTGTCATGAGTTTTTTAAAGCAGTATTAGAGGATTTATTTTCCACTAAAAGTTGAAGGTACAAAGGAGATTTCGATTTTGCCTTCATAATCTTTATTTTCATGTGCTTTAAAGTCTGTGTTTATGTAGATTTTCACTTTAAATTATTTTACTTTTCATGCTTTTGCATCATCTCTTACTAGCAGCAATACTTTTAGCCTAAAAGCTATAGAAGTTTAGATCAATTAAAGTATATCAGGACAGCCAGAGCTACTTCAAGAACAAGTTGTGAAGAAAACAGATCTCCACATTTTCTTTAGATTTAGTAGAGGTTGAAAGACTTTAACTCCTTATCAATAATATTTTATTGTTGTTGTTGTTGTTGTTTTGTTTCAGTTATCAAGTAATTAAATTGCCTGGTAATAATCAAAACTAAGGTGGCAAGAAATAATCAGATGGAACTGCATTCCATGAAAATATATCTACTTAGATAACATCAAGTACTATTTTAAAGAGGTATAGAAATGACTATGTGTTCAAAGTTGAGATTTTGTGTACCTTTATTGTTAATAGCTTTTGGCTCTTTTGAGAATTCATTCTGAACTAAGTTATATTCTGTTTTATGAATAGCAAAAGTTGAGAAGGGAATGAAAGTTTGGCTTTTTCATTTTTAAAGCAATTAGTTTTTAAGTTAAAGTCTTATGAGATTGACAGCTCTTTATTGAGTCTGCAAAATTTTAAAATAATAAACATTATAGGAAAATAAACACAGGTGGAAATGATAAATATCACAATCAAATAGATTCAAATTTATTTGCTTTTATCTAAAACCTGAGTCAGTATTGATCAGTAGTGATCTCCCTGCAGTAACTAGAACACACATACATACTCCTCAAAACTGCATAATAAAGTGGATGCTTGGCTTTGCATTCCCATCTCTAGTTCCCCGGCATAGTCCTAAAGATATTTTTTATTGAACTGTGTCTGTATTAATATCGTGAGATTTTACATGTGAAACAAAGTACCAGAAACAGGGCTAGCCTAACAAAGAAAATTAAAACCGTCAAGAAACTTATTATTAAGAAACCACTGTTAAAAAAAAAAAAAAAGCATCCGTTCAAATTTTTCTGAGAAGATTGTACACTCCTCAAACATTAGTGTACTCTTCATTATTCAATTACCTCATTCCCCTGATTACTTAGCAAATCAGGTAAAATACACAAAAAAATAAAAAGCCCAAAAAGAACATTAGTATTGTTACATAATGAATCAACACTTGCTCCCTTTCCCTAGACTTCAGTTTGACCAGTCCCTGAATAGTCCCTGAAATTAGGTGTTCATTATGTGAAATTAAAAACATTCCATCTTCAGTCACACACAGGAGGATAAAATAAGTTTGCATGGATGTGTCTGTGTAGCATGAGGGTGTGTTGTATTGAAAATGGTAGATTCCATGAAATACATGTATATTTACATGAACTGTCCTCTGAAATGAACACACTTTACGGAGGAAGATACACCTCATGCATCAAATGAGATAGTTGTGGTTGTTCTCCTTAATCTCTCTCACAGGGTTAACAAATATTGGGTATGATAAGTTTATTCTAAGCCCTAGAAAACAGTTTTTGGATTTTAATATTAAAAACACATTTGTATTTTAATCCATAATCCCCACAGTAAAGTCTCCTGTTTGGCTGGTTGGTTGTGTTTTTTCATCACAAACATTGGCTTTTTCTCCATAGGAGGCAAAGAAAAGCAAGAGCTTCTAAGAATGCATACAAAGTCCTTAAAATATGTTTTCAGATGAAAATAATTATTATGCTTGGGAAATATAGTTGCTAATTAATAGCAAACTGCAGCGATATCTACTAATAAAACAACTGTCTGCAAAAATGTCATTTTATTAAGAGTATAATTTGTCTTCCCATTTGACAATTTTTATTTCCTAGTAAAACAACGAATTCCAAAATGGAAGTGTCATTTTCCGTCATTCTGTCTATAGCAAATGGTTCTTTTAGGCTTTATAAGGTAAACAGATGTTTCAAACAGGTTCCTTCTATTATTTTCTATCAGCTAATGCTAGCTGGAAATACTTGTTTTTATTAGGATGATACAGATATTCTTGAAAAATTTTATGGAATAGTGTTTGCTTTTAAAATATTAATGTGTAAAATATTTACATGTTAATTAACAGTAATGCAATCATATGACAGATGCCACAAACAAAATTTCACAGCTCTTAAAATTTTTTTAATATTTAGAAATAAGATATTTTACTAAAATCAAAATTTTATAACTGCTGATAAAATTTTCTCATTCTGATGACTATGTTTTTATAATGTAGGGATAATCTTGAAATATGCACTATTATCTAGGGATAATCTTGAAATATGTACTATCCACAGTATATATCTCAAAAAAAAAAAATGGGGTCATTCAATATGGATATCTTCTGATAGGGCCCAGAAGTGAGACAATAAAAAGCGGACCTGATTTAAATGAAAGTCCTGTCATGTAAAAACACTTGCATAGTTTTTACAACTCCTGGCCTGATCCTTGATCCTTTCATAAAAGGACTATGGGTCTGGGCCTTTAGAAATATTTTTATTTTTATTAAATGTGGAAGTTATGTTATTTATGGTATATTTATATAATTTTCTGAAAAATAAGTCATCCCGTCTTTAGGAAATACCCAATACTAGTGACTAGTTTCTGATTGGGTTTTAAAGTCACCATTACTATTTATAATCTAGTTGACAACGAGCACAGGCATTTATTGTACCTTTGGTGTCTGTTAGTATGTTCTATCAGAAATACAGGATCTACGTGATAGTTTCATGTCACAAAATATATATGTCACAGTACTTGAGAACCTTACAAACACTTAAAAAATGAACAGTTTCTGATTCTATTCATTAGGAATACTAATGCTACATAAGTATCAGTTAAATAGTTCAAAAGATGTTTGAACTAATGTAACATTAAGACAGTATAAAATGGTAGCCCAAATGGTTCAACCTCCATTTTCCAGCTACTAAATATTACTTCTTAAATTTAATTCAAAATTGTTCTTTAAATAATAGCATTGTTTATATGTTTTAAAGAATGAGCTTGAGAGACAGTTTTGTGAGTTTAGCAGAGCCAAACCTCACTAAGGATGTAATTTGCTGAGAATGAAAGAGTATGTTATCAGATATGTAACATGAATTTGATTGTGCAAGGATTTAATTCTGTGTAAGTGAAGTTCAGAACTTCCATTAAAGTTTATACGGAATTATCTACACAACTAGAGATTAACACTGTTGTAACAAAATCCAAAACCATACATAACATGACATGTGCTACTTGATACAATAGCAGCATAAACTATATTTAATTTAAGTATAGATTTCTTTTAAAAGAGTGTATTTCTTTACTTATGCAAAGAATTGCAACTTATGAAAACACTCTTTGTGCTAATAGGCATATGACATGAAGAATAAAATGCCTTATGCAAATAAGGAGTATTTGTATTCAAGTAAAATTTATCAAGATGTCCAAAGTTAATGAACAGCCAAAAAAAGTAAATGTAAAATCATACGTCAAGTTTGTTCATTATCAAGATATATTTTAAGTGAGGAAATCAAACCTTCCACTCTTTTTCTGATCTGATGAGCATAGGGTCCTTGTTCCTTATTATAATGGTCTTTACTCTGGAGGCATTATGGTGTGGAAGGTGGTTTGGGAGATGGACAGGATCCTTGACTCTCAAAACTGGTTGCTCGGCCAGGTAACTGAAAGACAATAATTTCAAAATGCATAATCTAGTGCAAAAAATAATACAGTGGGTAGTTGCTGCTACCTTTTAATAGTGCATATTCACCTATGAGATGCTAGTCTCTGAAGAGAAGATAGACCGAATTCCCCTTGTCCCCTAGAACCTACCTTCTCGGGCAACATGATGGGGCACAGACATCTCATGGAGATGTAGGCAGAGTATGATACACAATGGCATGCAGAGCAACATGGTACACACAACTATTCATGACTACAGACTCATTTCACATTTATGATAGGCTTTTAGTTCTTACTGTCAAATAAGATGGTTTGTGGTAGTGGGGGTGACTGCTAGGTAAGAGCAAGAAGGCTCAAGGCATAAGAGACTGCATTGTACTTGTTCTAAGGGGAGAGATGATTTTTATAGGGGCAACTAATGAGACCAGAGGAACTGATTCTGGGTAATGGGAGCCATGAGTGTTGAAGAATAATTTCTCATGGTCCTTAAATACTACATGTATTTAAAAAGTTCAATTACAATAGGATAAACTTTTGACTAGGTAGAAGTAACCCAATTTTCTAAATAACGCTTTAGTCTCTGCCCCACCAACTTACCCAGTTTTCAAATAATTGTTCCTTTCTCATTTTAATCCCTTCTCTGGCAATAAAACATATAATTATACACTCACCACTTTCCCAAAATGCAAAATCCAGCCAGTTCTTAGATCTCTAGTCCATATGTTCTGTTTGACCAATGAAAGTAGGTGCAGGAGTTGGAAAAAAAGGAGCTACTTGCTGGAGAAAGTACATTTACATAGTCTTTTAGTCCCATTTGTCCTCTGATACTCAGCTGCTAGAAAAATATCTGGGATCTTCTTCTGATGCCCATATTGTAGCGTGTTCTTCCTGTGTATCCTACAATGACTGAAAAGTGTTCACATGTCCTGAGACACAAACACATGCCTATTCCAGAGCTTCCCTTCACCAAATAAATGCATAGCTGCTTATGAAACTGTCATAAGTAATTATAATATACCTTGTACCAGCCCTGTCTTTTCATTAATGAAACATTCTTGCTCACATTGTTTCTTTTCTCCTGACATAATTCCTGTGAAGTCAGTAGGGGCATGCTTTTCTATTTTCATTAAATATGGAGAAAAGCAGTTGTAGACAGAACAAGTGATCTGCTCAGGATTAGACAGCCAGAGGAGTAAGAATTAGATCCCACATCACTTTTCAGTGTGGTTCTCTGCCCAGCAAACTTTACACTCTAGTCTAGAATCTTAGAATTAATATATGCTTTTCCAACTTTAAATGAAAGTAAGTTAAGAAGCAGGAAAAGGATAGTGATTGTATAATGAGAAGTAGCATATACTTTATACTTTAGACAATACACACTGTTGACATGAAACCCCGCTTCCCAAGATTTGCTGAATACACTTGTTTGTACTTCTGATGCACTCTAGGGGAATGTGCTGCGTGAATGTGAATTTATGTTTGTGTTTACATTAAATGAAGTGTGATAAAGATTCGGGACATTAATATCTATGAGCAGATCTCTTATCCATAGAACAGCTTGCCTCTGTTGCCTGAGCATGCAGTGTTCATACAGTGTTCATCAAAATCTCCCTGGGTAACACAGCCAAGGTCACTTTTGCGACTAAGCGGAAGAGAACCTGGGCCCACTGACATTTAGTTAATTACACTGTGCTGCCTCTCCCATTTAAGCCATTGCTTAATGCCAGAACAAGAAGCAGAACATGAACAGATAGTAGTGTATTCTTCACTTCCTATGTGGCTATCATAGCTATGCTTTTAACTGAATTGCAGGAATCTCATCATCTACTGCACATCCTTTCGTCAACCTGCATTACCTCTCAGTCAGGTCACATAAAAGACTTACTTTGTGATGCCTCAAGAGTCTCCAGCAGTCATCTTTGGGAAAGGAAGTCATTCCATCTAGCAACACTTGGTGTATCAAGTAGACTGACAACTAACTTAAAGGTTAAAAATCCTGACAAACTGGTATTGATACTTCTGATTCATACAACTATTAATAGTAGTTGTAATCAGAGGTAAATTATGTCAAACGCTGTGCTAAGCACTTAAAATTTGGTATTTTATTTAGTTTTACTCTTTGAGTTTGCTACTGTTACACACCAACAGCAGAAGTGTAGAGAGGTTAAGGAGCTTGCCCAAAGTTCTCCAATATGTAGTCACACAGCAAGAGCCATGGTTTGAACTCAGGTAATCTGATGTCTCAATATTTTAAAAATCTGTGAACACTTTTACTTACTGCCTTGAGTATTGGGAGATATACCTGTCCCTTTCCATAGAGGAGTCATATTAGAAAATAATACTTCTATTTAGGGATTCTAGGGGAGTTTAGGTGAGGTGGCTGTTTTCACAAACGAGAAGCAACAAAATTCAGTTTCCAGGTGGTAAAAGATTTACTTGATTGCTCTATCAATCACTGATAGAAGTTTCCAGGCTATGTAAAGAAAATGACAGACTTGCAGTTTTTATGAGCTTATTGTCCAAAGGAATATCAAACCGAGAAAATTTAGTAGTTTCTAAAATCCTACAAGGCACACAGAACTTTGAATATTGGATGAAAGATTATATGGGATGGAAGTAAGAGCAAGGTATAAAAAAAATAGGTGAATATATAAAATGACAGATGCATGGTAGCAGATAAATAATGCTTAAGCTGAAGAGATAAAAAAGAGAGTAGATGCCAGGGAACCACAGCATACCTCCAGCAAGGGGTGCCAGTGTGTTATTGGTTTTCGATGATAGGCCAGCATTTCATTCCAGTGGTCTCGCCCAAGACCTTCAGCATCCAGTCCTGTTCTACACACTCCTATGACTTCATTGTGACCTACCCTACGATTTGGAGAATATCACACTTTCATTCCAACATTCAAAAATAAACGGAGTTTTGCATATCTTAGCAGCATTTTAAACACACGATTTAAACACCAGATTTTATGATAGGTTCTAAATGATTCTGCAGATTAAACTACTTTAGGTCAAATCAAAAATCTTAAGTAAAAGCAAGCAACAGCAGCAGCACAATTCTGTGTTTTATAAAGACAACAGTGGCTTCTGTTTCTAAAAACAGCAACAACAACAACAACAACAAAAACAAACAAAACCAAAACCAAAAATCTCAAGGAAACAAAATTTCCTACACAGGATTGGCACTCAAATATGGATTTGTAAAAGGAGCACACACAAACCATTTTGGTTCTCTGTAACTTGAGCACATTTTACAATAAAATAGAATGACAAATACCGGCTGTGTCTTACCTATATTGTTGAATTTCCTTTTTAGAAGCAGTACTATGAACTTGAAGTGCTATAAATCAGATCTTGTTTTTTTCCACAAGGCTTCATGTTTTATAACGATGCTTTGATTTCTTACCAAGAGCTCAGTACCCACATTCTTGCATAAATGATCATATTTAATTGATTCTACATGGTAGGTCAGCATGTGTCACTGCTTGTACGACAATTAAACAGGGCAGGGCTATCTTCTGCACTATGAATTTGATTTACTACTGCAGAGTACCGGAGCATAGTGCACAACATTCCTATTTTCTATTCCTGTTTTCACAGCAACAAGTCAAAATAACAGTGATACTTAATATTTTTGAGAGCTTATTATGAGCTAAACACTTATAAGTAATGTATATGTTCTGAGTCACTTAATTCTGACACTATGATCGTGAGTATCATTATCATCATCTCATTTTATGGAAAAAGAAACTAAATACCCAGAAGTTAAGGGACCCGGTAGTACACAGTAAGAGGTAGAGGCAGGTTCTGAATCCAGACAGTTGACTCAAGTGTGCACATGCTAAGTTGCTTCTCAAGAGTAGAACGTAATTTAAAGATATTCCCATGGGGTTCTTTTTTTAAAATTTTATTTTTATTTTTATTATTTATTTATTTTTAATTTTTTTATAAACATACAATGTATTTTTAGCCCCAGGGGTGCAGGTCTGTGAATCGCCAGGTTTACACACTTCACAGCACTCACCACAGCACACCCCCCCCAACATCCATAATAAAGGGTTCTTTTGACAGACATCTCTAAGGAGACTTTTGAGATGATCTTAGGACATTTTTTTATTTTCTTCCTCTCATTGATGTAGATTTAATTGTTTACTATCATGTTTCTTCCATATGAAGTTTCCCAAACAAGCATATTTTTAGGAATAATTTTTTAATATTTCTCTTCAATATATTGTCACGATCTATTTCCCTAAAATTGTCCGCATGACTAATACTTTGTTTTATCTACCTGCAATCACTGTGAAAAGCAACAGGAATAATTTTTTGGAAAGTAGAACAGAGGTTTCTGATGAAAACACTGCGACAATTTTTGGGTTTTTTGACTAATTGAAGACTTTTCTCTCTCTAAATGGTGACAGCTTTTTTTCCCCCCTAAAGTGTGAAATAAACTAATTGCAAATAGATGGTATAAATCATTTAACTTTTTAGAGCTTCATTTTCTAACTCCGAGCCAGAGGATAGCATATTAATTACTCTAGCTTATAGGGTCCTGTTACTACTATTTTCATGATACTATAAAATGGAGCACTCCTTTTGAGTACATTAGAACAAAATAAACATAGCAGGACACCGTATATATGCTAATTTTATAGGTTAAACATGTAGTATTCCTTTCCAAAAGGTTTATAAATATGAAAAGCAAAACAATACGAAGAAGTATATAGCAAGGGCCAAATAAGAGATATGAACCTTTAGTGGGACATGAGTTCAGAGGAAGAAGAGGTTGGGATGCTGAGAAAGACACAGAAGGGGTGACTTGAGCAGGGTTGTGAAGACTGGGTGGAATGAGATACACAGAGCAGGATAACATTTCAGACAAAGCAAGTGTGTGAGAGCAAAGCTGGAGCTGAAGCGGGAAGAAAGAGCAGAGCTGCACTTGGGAGTTTGTAATTTATTTTGTGAAAGAATTGACTTAAAAACTGAGCTGAAAGAATAACGTACAAAGCACATTTTAAGATTGATGTGAAGGCATCAAGGCTGTGTCCCTATGGCCATTATTCACCTTCCACTCTTAATACTCACTGTTAATGGCTCTGTATTAGGCTAATGTTTTACAAATGGGAAAAGTGAATCCCAGGGAGATTACAAAACTTGCCCTTTCACACAGCCAGTTAATGATAGAGCTAGGATAAGAATTAGGATATGCATATTCCAGCCTAGTTGGGAAAACAGACTCCATTGATTGTAATTTCTGTTGTTACTGTAAAGAGGCGTCGTAATTGTGCTTTCTGTAATGGATTCCGTAGGACTTCCGCACCACTCTTTCCCCAGCCCCAGGTGTCCTGTCCTTCAACTTAAGAATGGCTTCTTATGGAAAAGAAAAAAAGAAATAGTATAACATGGGAAAAATAAATTTTGAATGAATAATTTTTTCCTCTTCCATTTCAAATTGAAACTGTTGGAGCAGTAAATAACCTGGAAAGTTGAATTTGCTCTGCATATGCCTCTTCAGTGAGTGAGAAATACGTGTACGTACCTATCGTAATCCATGACTGCGATGGAGAGGCTGACCTGGTCTACATTCTCTGGAGGGATATCAAAAATAATGGCCTCATTGTACACAGGGTTTAGAGTATTTTTCTTTGTAGTTGTTTTCCTCTTTTTTAGTCTTCGACCCTCACACATCAGAGACACTTTGACATAAGGATCTAAGGATGGTAAGGTAATTTCATTAACACAAAGGTAGTAGTACAAAGTATAAATAAAACTGTAGTTAACTGTTACTAAATAAGAAAAATGACATGTTAAGCCTTTAGTATTATCAGTTTTAAATTGAAATGACTTATTTAGAGGCAATAGACTAACACTTTCTTTTCAGTGTAAGAATTTATCTTGAATGAGCCAAAAAATCATTAACTTTATCTGTTTTTAATACAACAGAGAAAACCTACTAATCTATCAAGAGCCAGTCCAGAACTATAATATGTCTTCTAGCCACAGCTATTTGAGGACACATTTTGTTAAAAGTGATTTCTAGGGCACCTGAGTGGCTCAGTCATTAACCATCTGCATTCGGCTCAGGTCATGATTCCAGGGTTCTGGGATCTAGCCTGGCATGAGCTACCATTCAGTGGGAAGCCTGCTTCTCCCTCCCCGACTCCCCCTGCTTGTGCTCCCTCTCTTTATGTCTCTCTCTGTCAAATAAATAAATAAAGTCTTAAAAAAAGAATAAGTGATTTCTAGGGAATATAATCCTAACAAGTAAGTATAATTGCCTTAATTATAAATTAAAAATTCATAATTATAAAATATAATTTTGTAATTATAAATTATAATATACAATTATAAATTATAATTGTAAAAGTTAATTTCCTTCAAAATGATTTAGGATAAGACTACTAAAATTTGTGAAAGAGTAACATTGTATCTAGTCGTGTGTGTGTGTGTGTGTGTGTGTGTGTGTAAGCACAATGAGTAGAAATTAGAATTTTCCTCAGTTGTGGGAAAGGTACTAAAATAAGTTTCATTTTAGTGTCATAGTGTTGGTATTTGATAAGGGGCTCAGGCAGAAGAAATAAGTGATCACTACAAATACATTAAATACATTGTGTTTAATTGTATACAATAGTATACAATAAAAAAGGTGATATTTAGTTTAAAGATGTTCTCAAGGAAGGTTCTTGAGATGAATTGTCTAAATGATGCCGACTTAAAAGGGAAAAAAATAGTGGGGGTATATGTTTATGGGCCAAAGGGGTCAGATAAATGTTAACAAGTTCTGCCCCTAGTTGACTGATCTCTGTTTTTACTTCTCCCACCTTGAGTAGGAAAACTGTTACAGTATTACAGAAAATTATGCAGTATGATATGAAAGTTAAAAAAAAGTTAAAAGCCTTACTTGTGTACCTTTTTACAAGAAGGAGGCATGGCTTTGAGAAGGGGTGTTGGCATTGGAGTGAGATTGCTAGTTGGTTAATCAGTATCTGCTCTACGTTTCTTTCTTTTCCCCCCTTTATTCTGATGGCCCTCCAACAGTAGCACCACCACACCTTTCTCCCTCTTTTCACCAATGTCATAGTAAATCTCATTCCCTTGGAATAAGCCCAAATCATGACAGTATAAATTTACTTGAATTTATGCCTTTTAGGCACTAGAATAATGTATCTGTATATTTCATAAGCATTTTCATCAAGAAGTAAAAATATATTTTCTGCCTAGAAATAGGATATGTAAAGGAAGACAAAGTAAAATGGGAATGTTCAATGGCTGTTTGCCATTTACTTCTCAATTTTTTAATAATAGGAAATATGTTCCAAGGAAGAAACCCACTTCTGTGATACTCTTTTCTGTACGAGGCCCCAGGCCTAGATCTCTCATTAACAGTGGGAATAAGGCGTGCTTTATCCTCTGCCACCCCCACCATGACACTTCTCCACTAGTGACAAGGATAATTTACTGGTTCCTGAGTTGATTCACAAACCTCTTGTAAACCTCTTGTAAGAATTAATGAGCTGGTGTTCTCAGAGCATGCACTCCTCCGATGAAGACTTCATATAAACAAAAAGTAATCTTGCACTAATTACAGCTTGATGCTGTCTGCATGTCTCAAAATTTGATCTCTTTTGATATATGGTGGAAAGAGTAGGATAAACAATAATTTGCAGGGGACACTGTTTAAATTCTTCAACATTTACTGACCCAAGACTTTTTCACCAAAATAAATGTGGAATTCACTTTCTTCCTACCTTTCACTATCAATGATGTATTGCAAATTTTTAAAAAATGAAAAATTATTCACAGAATAGTTCAAAACTGAAGATAATTGAGAACAACCTATAATGAGAAGACTCCCTCCCCTCTGTTCCCATACCTCTCTCTCCACCCCTTAGTTTTCCTGTGTAACTCTGGTATTTCTTTTTGCAAATACGTTGTTAAATTTTTGCAAATCTATGTTGTTAAACATAAATATATACTGTAACACACCCCATTCTTACACAGAAAGGCACAATACCCATATTTATATTTGCACCTCACTTTTTAAAAATTTACTTAGTATATTGGGAGCTCTTTCTACACTAGAACTTAGAGTTCCCTCAAGCTCTTTGTAATGCAAGTTTAGTTTATTTCTTTGTTCTGAAGAACCACAGTTACAGATTCCTTCCCCATGTCTTCCTTTCCTGTATCTCCATTACCATTTCTTATTTGTTTAATTCGACAAATGCTTACTGACCTCCTTCCTCTATCCTGATCATTTTTTCTTCTACAGAGCTGTGCCAGAGTTCACATATGAAGCTAATACATAACCCTCCAGTTATGGACTGTAGTGATATAAAGGAAAGGGTAAAGCAGCATGATGAGGCTTTACCTTTTTATCAAAATTAGCACAGAAAGAGAAATTTCCTACAAGAACATCTTTAAGAAACTTCAACATTCCTTTACTTTATAATTTCTTTCAGTCCTTACACTTGCCCAAATTTTTATTTTGAAAGATGGTAAGAATGCAAATGCAAATGATGGTCTTGGAAACTTGTTATTTCTCTGCAGATCAGGTAAGGGAGATAAAGTCAGTCTAAATGTGTTTTCATACTTGTAGGGTAATGCAAGCTTGAGGTCAAGAATCTTCTTTTATAAGCAACTGACTAGTTAGAAGTAGGGCAGTGATTGGTAAATTATGAATTTTTGAGAACTAAATCAGTAGAGAAAGAAATAAAAATAAAAAACCAAATTTCATAGTCAATCTATTTGATAACATCTTCTAAAAATTTTTGTAATGATAATGTAAATACAAGAGGTGATTTGGAGTACTTTGTTTGACAATCTCTTTTTCCACTTATACAAGTGGAAAAATCTCTATAATAATCCTCTATAGACAACTGAACTTAATAATTCAATAACCATGCATAATTTTGGATACATGAAATATTTTCATTTGGAATGTACTTGACCCACTAGCCAACTGTGTACATACCTGATGAGCCAGTGATATCCATAGCCTTCAGATTTCTGCACTTGATGACAGTCAATGTCATACGTCCAGCAGTTGGCAAGTAACAAAGGGAGAACATAATTTCACCCAGATCTATACTTTCCTAGAATGGCAATTGGTAATGTTATCAATTTCAAACACCAGATACTGAAAACAAGATACAATTGAAGAGGTTAAGGGAAAAATCACTTCAACAGGATATGTGAATGTCATTCTAAATTGTTTTATTAAGGATGCAGATAATAACTGCAAGAAAGCTGTTCTAAACAGAGTAAGAAAATTGAGTATATTCCACCTGCTCATTTGACATCTCCACTTGTGTTTTTAATAGGAATCTCAAACTTAATATAGTCAAAACCAGACTGCTGATTCCACTCATTCCCATTCATCTTCTGGAACCAATTCTTCTGTCCAATACCCAGCGAAGGATGTCATCATTCACCCAGAGGCTGGAGCCAGAGCCCCGCAGTCGCGTTTACTCTTCTCTTTCCTCACCCCTACACTTCTAACCCACATTTTGTCTACTCTGTCTGCAAAATAGATCCCAAATCAGTGAAGTCCTTTTCAGCTCTATTAATACCATTCAAGCCAGTATCGCTTCCTCTCAGGATTACATTATGAGTCTCTAAAACTGATCTATCTCAGAAGCAGATCGGGTGCTCAGTAAGTACTAGATAAATGAAAAAAAAAAAATTAATTAAGGAAAGCAGTTATTATTTTTTAAGAACTTTAGAAAAAAATGTTTTAAAACAAAGATATATACAACTGGGTTTCTTCTGGGCTGTTGGATTGCTGCAAACCCAAAATAGTGAGCAAGATCCAACAGGAGAGGCTTGAGAAAAAAAACAGAAAGAGTACAACCTCCTACTGAGGATTAATTTTTTTTTTTTTTTTTTTTAACAGCAAGCAATTCCTGAGTATTATTTGCTAGGTGTGCTGGTAGGAGCCACACATACCAAGATAGATGTGGCATGATTCTGTCCTTAAAAATCCCAGTCAAGAAGGAAAAGAGTAGGCTATAAAAGGCTAATTAAATAAGCCTGGATCCTATTTCATCTGATGATTCTCTTCCCTTTTCTCTTTCTGTCTCTTTCCCAGTGTTTCTTTAGGCTGCGTCAGTGGAGTTTTCTCTGAAGTTTTCTATCTGGCAGCCACCACCCCTCCCTTTCTCTCACTATATTTCTCCTTCCAGGAACTATCAATAAAAGTAGGCATACTTTGTCACCAGCTGGTGAAAAAAATAAAGGGATCCCTTTATGAGTGTAGAGAGCAGGTATCAAGTTCTACCAAGAAACGGTGGGGATGGCTATGGAGACACTAGGGAGGAAATAAGGGGCATGACCTCAGAGACGAAATGCTTAGCGTCCAAGAGGGAATGTACCACATACAGACAAAAGTACATAGAGACATGCAAAGGGATTAGTAAGTAAAACACATTTTTATGTGTGTGATTGATATGGTTTTGCTTTTATACATGAAACGATCTGTGGAACTAATTTTTCTACTTCTCCAGATACATCACATGTTTACTGGTTGAAACTAAGAAAGTTTACCATAGTTGGTCCCATCTCTCAAAGGTCCTTTCTATCCAGCTGCAGCATAATTTTGACTATCTGTTGTTAACAAGTATTGGTAAACATAAAGAAGTTAAACTGAGGAGCTGACCAAAGCACTAGCCTAAGTAAATTGAAAGCAAAGAGCATGATTAAAGAACATTCCCAGGCATCTCTGTATGTATGACAGGATAGCTGGCTTTTTGCCTATTCTGGTAGTCAGAATTCTCCTTAAGTATGTGAACTCCATGAGGTCAGGAGCTTTAATGAAACTGGAATGAACTGGGTGGTAAAGATTAATGTGTATTCTGTGTGCATAATAACTGCATATATACTTCATTAGACTTGATTTTTTTCCTTTAGGAGTGTGAATGTGAAAGAACTGAAATTGCATATTCTGAAAAGGGCAGAATGCTCTCTAAGGTAAATACCAGTATCCTATAACTTCTTAAATCTGGAAGCAATCTAAGAGATGATTATGAGACATGAGCTTAATGAAGGTAAATGGCTGTATAACCTTTAAAAAGGTCCTATAACAAATGTAACAGCGGAACTCCAGATTCTGGCTACGGTTCTGTTAGCTAGTGTGTACTAACTCTTGGTAACCCCACTGAGTCTGTCCCTGTGTTGATGGCACTGCACCAAGAAGTGGGTTGAGTTTTAATTGCCACCTCTTATCTGCCCGAGATCACCACTGATACACAGTCCCAACAGTCTGAACCCCTTCCTGCACAGCAAAGAAACAGCAAATAAGTTAAAATGGTTCCGCACAAAGTTATATGATGAAATTCTATTAAATAAGGAAACTACCTCATTTCTTACTCATTTACTATTTACTTATTCATGTACCCATTTTCTATTATTTTAGACAAAACTCTAACAAGAATGTTTACTTGGTGTATCAG
Source organism: Mustela nigripes (assembly GCF_022355385.1). NCBI lineage: Eukaryota > Metazoa > Chordata > Mammalia > Carnivora > Mustelidae > Mustela > Mustela nigripes. Next base: position 74,023,324 of record NC_081562.1, read on the forward strand.
TCTCCAGCAGGTCAAAACTCACAAGTGGAATGTAGAAATGGGGAAACTAACCAGTAGTCTGTCTGGCAGCAATAAATGATAGCTGGGAAGACTCTACTCATACAAGAAAAAAGCAAACGTTTGAAAAAGGATAACCATCTGGAATCCTTTTGTATCACGGGGAACTGATACTAATAATATCTCACTGACTTAAAAACATCATTTTACTATAGGCTTCAACAGTAATTAATATTCAAAATTATAGCTTTTGAGTTATTAAGCTTAGAAAAAATATTCTATATGTTCTGCTTAAGAAAGTAGATAAGTATACACTATTTTTTGGAATTATTTTTATCCAAAATCCTTGAAATGCTTGAATTGGTCTTTCTGGGTTTTAGTTTCTTAAAATGAGAAAGGCTTTGTGTTTCTGAAGTTTAATTATGGATGACCTCATTTATTTCAATTCTACATAAACATGAACTTCCCATATTAACCTTGGAAAAAACATTGTATCTTTGGGCAAATAATCACTTGAAACCTGCTTTAAGTCTAGCATATAGTGTTCTATAAAATTTCTTTCAAGTATGAAGACTGTTCTCATACACACTGATCTATTTGGTGGAATATTTGCAGAGACAGGCTTCTGAAAAAGTTAACACTGAGGCCGGGTCAGGGACTGTATATTTGAATTTTTCACCCTGGTTCCACAGACATAGAGCTGTGTAGAGAAAGATCATTTTCTAATACTTGGCAATAGTTAACCTCATAAATCTCGTCAAAGTTATAAAGATTTTTCCATGTACCATCTCTCCAAGATAAAAATAAAAGTCATTGGAAAGATAAGTTGATATATAGGTAGTTGCATTGCACGTTCTATTTCAGGACTGAGCTAGTAGTAAGATTGAATTATAGCAACTGAGTACAGAGCTGGAGAGGAGGCAGACTGAAGGCTTGATAACTATAGCGTGTTCTAACCAAGGGAAGAACTCCTGGAGGGCATTAAACATCACATTAGGATTTGAGAGCCAAAAGACGTGGGACTGGCAGAGAAGAAGAGGAATAATATTGAATGTGAGTACTATGATTAATATTTACAAATACAAGTGGCAGTTTATGTTGAGAAATAAGGAGTTTGGTGACATGTGGGAAGAGTTAAAGCTCTATGTAGTTTATTCGGTGACTCCTATGGGTAATAGGGATCTAAAGGTATTGGTAATATAAAAGAGTGGGAGCTTGGCAGAATGAAAAGGGCATGTAGGTTCCCAGATCAGAAAAGCCAGAGTTAAAATCTTACATCTCCCATGTATTAGTTGGTAATGAAAATGATATTTGGAAACCATTTCTTTGTTCTGAGTAAGCTAGATTAGGATGAAAAAAGGAGGGGCTGGGGTGCCTAGGTGACACATTTGGTTGAGCATTGGACACTTGGTTTCAGCTCAGTTTGTGATCTCAGTGTCCTTAGATCTCAGAGTCAGGTTCTGCACTCAGCATGGAGTCTACTTACGACTCTCTCTTCCTCTACCCTCCCCCAACTCTTTCCCTCTCTCAAATAAATGAATAAATCTCTCTAAAAAAAGGGGGGGGAGGGGCCATTAAACAGGTATGTGAAGGTGTTGGCTGAAGAAATGTTTGAATTCAGAGATATATTAGAAAGTAAGAATCATTAAGACTTAAACCTTTAAACAAGCAATTTGTTACCATGGTGACAGCAGTCATCACATCCACTTAGCACCCTAAATGCTGCCTGCCTTCCACATTTCCTGGTTGGTAAGAAAACGGATAGTTTTCCTCACACTGTTAAACAAATGAGCATCTTCATTAAATTACTAGTCTTTCATTTGCCTGCTCACAAAACGAAGCTACAGTGCAATGCAGACCCAGAGTGGGTCTACTGCATTCACACTACTAGAAAGTATCTATTTCTCTCTGACTCACATCACCCCTCCACCTGAGAAAATCATGTAATTTAACCTTGGACAATCCACTTAACCTCACTTGACCTCAGTTTCTTTGGTATAGCATGAGGGTGTCCAAAGAGATGAACTAATTTATTTTCCAGCTCTAAAATTTTGTAATTTTAAGTACTGGTAAAAATGAGTACTAAATAGTATATATAGTTCAAGCATGTTCAGGAATATATGGATAGGCTCTTTTAACCCTTGCTTGCTATAGACCAAGCAGAGCCTCATTAGAAAGACCAAGGTCCAACCATGACCAGAAGGCAAAGAGAGACCAATGACGTAGGATAATTTAAATGGCAACACACTGCTTTATTCTAAATGACCCCTCCTTGGAGTGCCTGGATGGCTCAGTTGGTTCAGTGTTTCTGCCTTCTACTCAGGTCATGATCTTGGGGTCCTGGGATTGAGCCCCACATCAAGCTCCCTGCTCAATGGGGAGTCTGCTTCTCCCTTTCCCTCTGACCCTCCATCCCGCTCAAGCTCTCTCTTTCTCTCATCTAAAATTTAAAAAAATAATAATAAATGACCCCTCCTCAGGAATACGTAGATCAACCCCGATTTTTATTGCAAACAGGATGAGATCCATTTTCATGGTTATAGCAATTACCTGGAAGGGTTGCATTTAAATTATAAAGGGATGATATACAAAGCTAATATAAGTATGAATCCAGTCGGACACAGTAGATGTTGAACAAAAGTTGTATTTCTTTTCTTGTTTACTACAATTTTTCTAGGGTCAGTGACTGGTATAAGTTTGATGCTCAATAAAAAAAAATGTGCCGAATGAATAAATCATAAAAGCATCAGGCCAGGTCATGACTTCAGTGGCAGCAGGATATCTACTGTTTGAAGGACTGAAGGCTACTCACTAACCAGAGAACAAGGGAGCAAGGACACTGTTTATGGGTGTTGTGGGCTCTGAGTGGAGGCCCTTGGAACTGTGCAAGGGCAAGTCTATGTATGGCAGACCTGGGAGTATAATGGTTGTAATAGTTTTGAGCCACCTAAAGATACACTATAGGTTTGGGGATCTTAAGTAAGAGGATACTTATCTTTTGGTTTTTACTGAACTTTATTTCTTCATAGATCCCAGTATTCTAGTGTGGTCTTGAATTTTTTTTTTGCTGTAATTATATGGTGTATTGAAATTTCAGAATCAGATGTATCCTTAAGGTGTAAAAATTGCATTTTTCCTTGCACATCTTGGCATTTACACCAAACAAGCAGTCTGGTGTCTCTGGGAGGCAAAGAAGGAATACTGGTAGAATACAATTAGGAAATGTAATTAACATTAAAATCTTCTCAAGTTTCTAGCCCACTTTCTTCCTTTTCTTTCAAAGAACCACAATTTTCACACAATACTTCCTTCCTGCCCTTCCTCCTTCTTCTAGTGATTGTGATTAAACCAGATTTCACTATGTTCAATGAGAGTGGGGGAAAGAATGGGCAAAGGAGGCTTCCCCACTCTGGGAACCACACAACACCTATTTCGACTCCTGGACTTTCACATACATTTTCATTATTGATTCTTTCCTACCATCTCCACTTGAAAACAGAGAAGATTGCTCACTAGGTGTCCTTTTTAGCAGGACCTGCTTGTATTTCTGCAGGAAAGAAAGAATACACTTTTCAGTAAGTGTATAATATTAAGCATTGTGCTTGGCCATGGAACAAAGTCCAGGGGAAACTTTGCTGAAGTCAGGCAGAAAGGGGACAGAGAACATAGTAGTGTTGGAGACGGGATGATTACAACCCCCCACTGAGCAGTAAGAGATCAATAGCCACAACCCAGAGCTACCATCGCCAGTGATGCTATTTAATAGTGCCGTGTTTCTGCTCAGTGGGAAAACCATTTTCCATTCCCAATCCCGGTGGGAAATAACTCTGCCTGCCAGATGACTTAGCTTTTATCATATCAACACAGCCTCAGACCCAGCCACTAGGAGGGACAAAATGCTGAAGCCACAGAGAAGAGATGAGGCCTTGGAATAGTCTTTCACGGACTTACCAAATCAAGTTTCCTAACTATTGGTGCAATGAGCAGCCTGAACCAGAGGAGATAGCCCAGTGTAGACACTGGGATAAGAGCAGTCTGGGCATAAGAAGATGATACAAATTTAATAAGAACTCTTTCCTCTGTAATGCCGATTAAGAGACACCTTAAACTTCTTGGTGAGAGGAACTGGAGACTGATTCTCAAATCTTAATCACTGCTTGTAGATAGTGGCATAGAAACTTGCACAGTACACTATGCAGCTCTCCTTGGAGTATTTGAAGCTTTTAAATAACCTTCGTAAAATTCCTCATTAGAAATATCCCTTTCAGTACGGATGTACATAGACACTTGGACTGGATGAGCCTGGCTTCACCATTTTAGAATCTACCTTAAATTATTTTATACAGTTTTATCCCTGCTGTGTACTGACTCGTTATGATTTCCAACCCATGTTCTCAGGCACCTGGGTGGTTCAGTTGGTTAAGTGACTGCCTTCAGCTCAGGTCATGATCCTGGAATCCCAAGACCTAGTCCTGCATCAGACTCCCTGGTGAGCAAGCAGTCGTCTTCTCCCTCTGACCCTACCCCTTTCATGCTCTCTCTCTCACTCATTCTCACTCTCTCTCTAATCAATAAATAAAACCTTAAAAACAAACAAACAAACAAACAAACATGTTTTGAAAGCTTGCTTTGGACAATATATTTTGTGGTTTGGACTTGTTTTTTGAAATTTTTGAAATTTTTTGAAATTTTTGTGCAGTTAGATATTAAAACGTTCTTACCAAATTCTTACACATGAATAGAAAATCATTACATTATTGATATCAGAGTAATGGCAGGGTGTCCATCAAGTGATGAACCTTAAAACTTTAAAAGCCAAAATTTGACCCGTAACTTGAGAGTGTTTGGTTTGGGCAAGTTTACTCTTTGTTGATCTAAATAGCTGTCTGTAGATTTTGAAACACCTACCCCTGCCATGGTCAGGCTACTCTTGGCAGTGCTGTGGAACTGTGCAGCAGTCTCAAGACAAGAAGGGACACGTGCTCCTGCCTTGGCAAATCTATTCACCCCAGGCAGCGAGGCAAGCAGTGTCCCTTGAGTAAATAACCTCATGAGCAGCCCATCTCGTCTGCAGTACTGGTGCGGTCCCCTGCTAGCTACACTCCCAGCTCCTACCAGGCCAGCAGGTGACACCCACATTTCAGTTGGAAAGACCAACTCTACTGAGAACAAAATTGTTAAAAGGAATACCTCAACTAAATGTGGACTTTATTTCATTCATTTCCTCTTGGCCTGAAACAATAGTGTAATTAATCTATTATTGGCTTGGTATCTCTTTATTGGCATACTAAAAGACATTATCCTGTATGCTGTTTGTTTGTGGAATATGATTATACATTATAATTCCTAGAGTGAACCCATGTTAAACAAATTACTGGCAAAGACAATCTAGTCTTTGAGCATGATTTGCCATGAACCAAACAACCTCTGCTCCTCAGTGTCTATCCTCCATATAGTAGTCAGAGATCTTATCGATGCGAAGTGACACCGTGGCTCACTTCTGATCAAAAGCCACCAATGGTCTCACAAGTCACTCAGAGTAAAACTAAAAGCTCTTTCTATGGCACATAGCATTTCATTCATTGGACACACTACATATTCCCTTCAACATTACCTGACTTGCTTTTCTAGAAAGTAGGCCTTATGCACTGGGGACAGATTCTGCTCTAAGACATCCAGAAGAGTGCCTGGTAAACAGGAGAACTAAATGGAGTTAGTTGAATTGATGGGTTTAAGATCCCTATTCTGTAGGCAGAGCAGAGAACTAGCCTCTGTTACAGAATCTTCTTTTTAAAAAAGATTTATTGATTTACTTTGAGAGAGAGAGAGAAAAGGTGTGTGCACGTGTGCAAGTTGGGGTAGGGGCAGAGGGAGAGAATCCTTCAAGCTGACTCCCTGCTGAGTGTGGAGCCCTGTGGGGGCTTGATCTCACAACCCATGAGATCATGACCTGAACCTAAACTAGGAGCTGGACACTCAACTGACTGAGTCACCCAGGTGCCCCTACAAAATGTTCTTTTATCCATTATTTTCTCTGGATCTGGATGGCCAATATATCATACTTGGGACTCTATGCATAATTAGACTGTAGTTAAATGTTTGCAGCCTATATGCTTTGACAAAAACCTGACTGGGCATAATTTTCTGTTTCTGGTTATTGGCTCTCTTGTAGACTGGTATTCAATAAGTACCTGTAGTTGTAAAACATCCCTTTACTTACCATGGGGGGTCAGATTGTACATAGAGCACTTAAAAATTTAAAAGCACTCCAAAGACATGAATAAAATTGATATTCAGTCAGTAATATCTCTGGTTTAGTGAATTAAATTTATAGAAAGACTGAATGAAATATAAGCCATGGCATAGTCTCTTATAACATTGTCATATTTTATTCAAGTTCAAGATTGAAGAAATGAGTAAAGAAAAAGTGTCTCATTCATTTTAAAAAAAAAATACAAAGGTGATTCATTTAGGAAATTTAATTATTAGGGTAAGAAATTTAAAACACGAAAGACACTGGGATATTAGAAATCAAGTAGATAAAAATGGCTGTATGCAAAAGTATAGCATGTTGGTGATAAATAACACTTGGCAACTTTTATAAGAAGTTGATATTTATTATCTCCTTTTATTTTCAAAATATTCCTGTGGGGCTGATATTATTATAAGCTTTTTTTTTTTTTTTTGTGGATGAGGAAACAAGTTCAGAAATGTGAAGCAAGTTACCCAAAGTTTTGGATCCAGAAGGGAGCAGACCCAGGTTTCTAGTGAAACTAGACTCATTTCATTCAGTTCCTGTAGATTTCTACTTCCCTCTGAGACTTTCCCCAGCAGAAACAGTGTTTCAGATTTTACTAGTCAGGACAAGAAACTTTAAATTGTTTTCATGGTCTTAGATTTCAAAGCTAGTAGATGAAGTGCTATGTTTCTTTGAAAAAATTCTTTAGAAACTAGAAAATCAGTGACTTAATTTATAGGAAATTTTAATGCAGTCTATTAGAAAGAAGGAGGAGAATATTTTGAATGTTCACATTTAAAAGTCAACTGCATATTCCCTTAACTATATAAGAGCATGTTAATAATAAACTAACTAAGTGCAAGAAAGGGACAACTTTAACTCATGGTACTTTTAGAACTATACTGAACTCCTAAAATTTGCAACAGATGTTGCTAGCATGTTCTGGAGCTGAAGAGCTTCTCCTTATCTGCTGCAAGTTCCAAATATTAAAATACAGTGGGACACAAATGATAAAATTCAATTATACCCCAAATACAGATTTTTCACTGATTATGTCTGAGAGGAAAAATTGTCTTGAAATTTCCTGAACATTGATTCCAACTGTTCTTTTAAATAAGGCCAAGAGAGTCATTACTTAATTCTCCATGAATTTTGATAGAAGTTGTTAACAAGGTAGATTTGATAGTATTATATACTTTAAAGGCCTTAACTCATATTTTTGTCATAAGTATATTAAAACTTCCTTTAATTCAAATTATGTAAGTATTTTGAGATTTCAATCCTGTAAGCTGAAAATTGAATTTCCATGTTAAAAAAATTCAATTCTTTTTATTTCCTATTAGTATATTTCAAACAGATTAACACTCCAATATAATTCAAGACAAGGAACACTGAACTAAGAGTTAAAGATTTAAAATCTAGTTCTGGATCTTCTGTTAATCAGCTGGGTGAGCATAAGTGATTTTTTTTTTTTAAACATTCCAAGACTTCATTTTCTAAACTATAAAATTAAAGGACAACATTTGAACAGTCTAGCAATTCTAAAACAATATGACCACATGATCTGGACATGAGTGTTCTTGAAACCCTACTCCAAACATACTCTAGAATTTTAAAATTAATATGAAAAGACTTCTGACCTATTACAATTCTCATGCATTTTACTCTGAGAAAAAGATCACAGGCCAATATTTAAATGTATTGATTTTATCTGTATATAATTCTCCCAACTTAGGTATTTTATTAGAAACCTAAAAGCAACAAACTGGAGAGGTAAGGAATTCAAGAAGCATTTATACCTTTAATGGAGATGAAACAGTGTAATAGAAGAGCGATGGACAGAAATAAAAATCTGCTTTTTAAATTTATTATGCTAACTAATGGTCATAAAGATCACCACTCTTACGTAAAGGTTTAATTATTCAGTACATTTTACTTAAAAACCAGGGACATGCATAGTTTTATGAAAGTTTCTATTTTGAATTTTTTTAAAAAAGAAATTGGGCACATAAGCATGTTTGAAACCTATAATATTAACAAAGACTTTTCCAGATGACTCGAAATAAATGATCTAATATTCCTGTCTAAAATCTTGGTTTTTAAGAGGTGGAAATTCCGACTTTTTCAATTGTGATGAAATGTGAAATTCCATTTTAAGGAGTTCCTTTGAAATTCTCTGTGTATAAAGATTAGAGGATTTTAGCCATTTTCTCACTTTGTGTGGCTGAAGGCTTTGTCTTACAATCAAGCTTTTAAAGGACTAAAGGTAGTGAACACACACAATATATCAGACACATGGCAAAGTCCAAGAAGGTTATAGGAAATTCAGTTATTTGCAATCAGGAATTTTTTGTTGTTCTTATTTTCCCCTTCAGGTTGTCGAGATCCAGGAGGAAAGAGATGGCACAAACAAGCTAGACTAATTCCAGAAGGCTTAATGAAGGGACTATCTAGAGATGTGAGCAGAGGTAGGGAAGCCTCAAAAGAGGGTACAGCATTGGACACGGGTACCAGGGGAGGTTGTGATGACCCCTAGGTCTGAAAGGACAAGGGGAGGGGGACAGCTACCTGGACTCAGAAGGAAAAAGTGGTGAAAAGAAAAGGCTGCTTTGAGAGGAACTGTGCCCTCCGGTGAAGGACATTGTGAGCCTGAGACTATCTCTCAGAGAAAGATGAGAGAGAATCCTTATCCAAATGACATTCTCCTCCTGCCCTAACATCCTTTGACAGAATCCGGAGAACAGTGTCTGCGGACATAACTGAGGTACCAGACAGCAAGGAGGGTGGAAGAGAGTGAACCTGAAGGTCCGGACACACGGAGCGTACCTAGCATTTTAGCTCCCGAAGTTTGATCGGATGCACTTAATAAGCACATGGAGAGGTTGGTAAAGGAACAAAGAGGAAGAGTGCCTGGTGTAAAAGGAAGAGTCGGGTTAGGTTACAGATGAGGGGAGTACAGTGTGACATTATGAGTATATACTTCATAAAAAAATTATATACTCACTGAATCACAGTATACAGTAACTAATAAGGTTTAAATAAACTCTTGCACAAAACTTTCCACACTACATAGAAAAACATACCACCTAAAACTATCTCCTACCGTAATAATAGGACATACCATTTTTTTTTTTTTTAACACCGAGGTCTTTATTCCTGTTTAATACGTAAGCCACATCAACAACAACCGAAACCATATCCTTATGATAGCATTCTGTAATACTTCTTGGCAGCTAACATACAGTAAGCATTGATGAATGCCTGGCTCTCCTTAGCATTTATCTTTATTTACTCTATTCAACAAACTATGGGTTTGCCTTCTCATAATCCCTGTTTTACAGACAAGGTAATTAAGGTTCAGAGAGATTTTCTAACTTGCTCAAAGCCATAGAGAGAAGTGACACAGCAGGGAGGCAAAGCTTGTTAGTTTGTCCCAGAGCCTTAAGTTCTCAGTGATTAGGCTGCAGGGCTGCCCAGGGTAGCCAGATGGGGAGAGGGTGAGCAGGGATGAGGGAGGCAAAGGGGAAGCAGGGAGAGGGAGAGACCCCAGGGTGATAGAGAAGTTAGAGGGCAGTATATATATAATCTTTACAAGTCAAGCAAGGTAGGAATTTAAATTGGAAATTATGTGGATGCAATGAATTTAGGAAAAAAAAACGTCCTTTTTGAATAACCCCAAATATTATGACTAAAATATGGTCAGGTATCAATTTTTGACTATTTTTCAGTGACTCAGAAAACCTTACTGTGCTTACCCAACAATTCTCTAAAAAGTGTGGCTTCAGTGTTGAATTAAGACTAAAACAATTTAAGTTTTAGATATGCATTAACTTTTTTTGTTTGTTTTTGTGAAACATAATGCTGTAACCAGTATTACAGGAATCTACTACTTAACCTGATAATAAAGGGCTAATTTAATTGCTGTGGGCTATTTTAAAATGAATTTGCCATCAATCTTTCATGTGAAATACAAAGGCAGTCAAAACACATGGAACACTGAAGCCCTGTTCTCTAAATGTACATAGATGAGATTTGACTTTCAAAATAATATAAAAAACTATGGTGATTTATTAAATACCAAATATTCATGAGACAAAGTTCCTTATTTTTTTCCTTTTCCTCCTTTTGCCCTTCCCTCCACTCCCTTCCCCTCTGGCAACTACTAGTGGTTTAGTTGTTGGTTTAGTTGTTAGTTGTTTGTTTGTTTTGTGGAGACAAAGTCGCTTAACAGTTTGCTTGAGTTGATCAGGAGCTGAAGCCAAGGGAAAAAACCACACTTTGAGAAGCTGCATAATCTTTGGATAGTTTATGACAGTCTCTATTATTTTGAACTTAATTTTAATTTGATTTTATATTGCTACATAGGTACATGCTATAAATTCTTGCAAAATGACTAAAAGACCTTATAGGTAGGTCATAGAATTTATTTGCATCATTTGAGTTAATAGTCAGTTAATGGTGGTCCATTATTAGCAGATGTGGTATCTTTGACACTCCAGAATCAGGTTTAGTGCAGAGATGAAAGAGAAAATTAGGAATACCTAACAAGGAGCAGATATGGGTTCATTGTCCCCCAATCTGCAGGCCTATGACCGTAATATTTCTTGCTGCAACCCAAAGATTGAGCTAGATGGCCGCTGACCAAAAAGTTTACTCTCTACTGCCTTGACTTCCACCACACTTTTTTCTTTAGAATGAAGTTGGAATTTTGCCACCCCTTAAAATGTTATTGGATAACAAATTATTCCAGAGTTAACAAATTTTAAAAGAGAATTGATAGCTAAATGCAAAAGAACAAAACAAAGTAAAAAATAGTATTATTTTGATCCTGGAATAGATCCAGGATGCTCATTGGAAAAATTAAAAATATATCAAGAGAAAAAAGAAAACAAATTAAAAAAAATTTTTTTTAACATTCAAAGCTACTTTGGTACTGTGTATTAAAATACATTACTTCAAATTCATTCTCAGCTAGTACATTCAGGACTCTGATTGGTACAATGAACACAATAGTTTCTTTGTATTTGGCATGTCAAGGTCTACTCTTTCAAACTTGACAGATCCTTAGTTAAAAGATAATAGATTCAAGTACTTTATAGCTGTAAACCAGGTCAGTGTGGTTATGTGCATATACTCTCTTTTCCTGTGAGAATTCCTAAGTGTCTAGAACGTCACTGGTGCTGAAAAAAATGTTCATTGATTAGATGAGTGAATAAATATGTAAAATAGAGGTAGTTTTATTCAAAACCAGAAAAGCTTTTCTTTAACTACCTATACTTTCAGTGGCTTCTTGAGTGTGCATGAGATCACTACATTTAAATATTCAAAATACATCAGTCTTTATAATGAGTGACTTCTTGAAAAAAGTTAATTAAAAATTTGAAAAATATACTTACATAGCTTAAAAATTAATGTATATAAAGCAATATGTTGCAAATTATTCCTTTTCTACATTCATCTAGTTTCTATCATTTTTGCCAATAGTAACTAACTGTTAGTTTCTTGTGTGTCCTTGAATAGGCTTTACTAATATATATAAACATATAAATATATATTTCTTTCTTATTGTCAAAATAGTGGCATAGGGTACATACTGTTCTTCAAAGCGATTTTCCCTATGTTGGGAGTTATTTCTATACTAGTGCAAGCAGTGACTGGCTTGTCACATTTCTGGTATATGGTGGGATGATCCTTAAAGTAAAAATTAATTTTTTGCAAAGAATAAAGACATATCTTTTCATTTCCTTATTCCTTAACCTTCCTTTTTACTCCCAATCTTAAATTTTAAAAACCTTACTAGGGATGCCTGGATGGCTCAGTTGGTTAAGTGGCTGCCTTTGGCTCAGATGATTATCACAGTGGCATGGGATCAAGTCCCACATTGGGTTCCTTGCTCGGCAGGGATCCTGCTTCTCCCTCTGCCTCTGCCTGCCACTCTGCACGTACTCGCTAACGCTCTCTCTCCCTCTCTCTCTCTGACAAATAAATAAGTAAAATCCCTAAAAAACAAAAATAAAAAAAACCTTGCTAATTCCTGATAAAAATATTAATCCTTCTTGTATAGAAATAATTAGTAATGAAATTATAAATACAAAACGTGTGACTTTGTTTTAACCTGATAGGATTTCTGACAATAAAATATTCCTGCTTTATTTTGCATATGAATTTATGCCACACACTGAATAAATTTTTAATTTTTTGTAACAGAAAGTAGTGTTAACAAATAGAGCTAATTTATATATTTGTAAACAACATGGTACAAGATTGCACTGTTTTTTCCCTCTGGTAGTGGTAGATTTATACTTATATACATTCTTACACTTGACCATCCATAAAAATTTGCTACATTAATTTTTTCAACAAGTATTACTGATTAGTTAGTAAGTGCTCATATACACTGTAAAGGATACAAGAGAGACACAAGATGATTTCTGTCTTTCAGCTAAGAGGCAAGGGGATGACAGAAGACATCTACTTGGAAAACGTTTAAATACATGTCACAGATGGCACTTCCATTGCAAATGTTAGATTCTTTCCATTTCCATTGCTACCAGCCTCAGCCAGTCTTTATTTCATCTTACCTAAACTGCCATGTTAGACTCCTTCCTGGCCCCTTATTTTTCAGAAGCTTCTATTCGTACCCAATGTACATATGATGACACAGAAAGTAACAGCTCTAATAGTTTATACTCTTTTTATAAAAACAAAATAAATATAAACCTTAATAGCAATAAAGGGCTTACTGATTATATGTAGTTTAAATAGAACATTCTACTTTTGGTTCCCTTTAGTTCCTTCTTCATCTCATATTCCTGAACTCACAGCCTACTGTTTTCCCCCTGAACATGTTCTAGAACTCGCTTTCTTTTTCCTCATGCGTTTTTTCTTCAAGAAACATCTCCTTTTTTCAGAATTCTGTCATCCTCATATGGTGATCTTTTATAATATATTCATATTAGACATAATCTGTATGAGAGAGAGATTGAGAGCAAATGTGTGTGTGTGTGTGTGTGTGTGTGTGTGTGTGAACAAGACCACATTTGTGGAGATTAAGAGGAAGATATTATATAGTGTTATTTATATATTAGCATATACTTCTTTTTTTTTTTTTTTAAAGATTTTATTTATTTATCAGAGGGAGAGAGGGGGAGAGAGCAAGCACAGGCAGACAGAATGGCAGGCAGAGGGAGAAGCAGGCTCCCTGCGGAGCAAGGAGCCCGATGTGGGACTCGATCCCAGGATGCTGGGATCATGACCTGAGCCGAAGGCAGCTGCTTAACCAACTGAGCCACCCAGGCGTCCCTAGCATATACTTCTTTACTTGTTTCTTCTATCAGGCTAAAGTTCTTGACCAAAACTTGTATTTTACTAGTCTTTATTTCCACTTTAGAAAGTATAAGCTTTGTATGTACAAAGTTCTCAGTAAGTACTTACATAGTCAAATTGAAGTTATTTGAATCCAGTGATGCAGAAAAAAAAAAAATCAATTTCATTTAATGAACTGGCCTAGGAAGATTTTTTTGAATAAGGCCTTGAACACGACTTTGGATACATAGGGGAAAAAAATTGTGACAGAGATTCTATATTAGAAATTTGTTGGAATGAGACAAGATAATTAAAAACAATAATCACAAAAAAGCAGCAACTCTGATTTCCATAGAGTTCTATTTTTAATAATTATATCATTGGCCTGAAGAAGTACAAAGAAGTCCGTGGCATTTATGTCAAAATGATAGTAAAGTAGGACTTAATGATACTAATGAGATTCATTAAACATTAAAGATATATTGACTATTTCAAGTTGATGACCAAATTTTTTGACTAAATTTTAGAATTTTTGAGTTGGAGGTTTGCAGTATATAAAGGTCCTCCTTTAAAAAACTTGCATATGATTACTTCAAATAAGAACTTTATAAGAATGGCTTAAAATCTATGTTTAACTAGTTATTTATGTGTATTTGTCATTAGTGTCTCCTGATATAAAAAGAACTAATACTTTAATTCAAATATGTTTTGTCTGTTACATAAATTCTTTTAAACCTATATTCACATAGCTGGATCACCTTTACAGGTTTCTGTAAAACTTGGATAAGTGAAGGTGTATGGCTTTTTATTTTTTAATTTCTTTTTATTTCTTTCCTTTCTTTCTCCCTCTCTGTAGCAAACTGTATTTCTGTATGAAATTATTTAAAGTTAAAATGTGTAAGTAAAGATAGTTTCTTAGGCAAACTTCAACCTATATTATTTTACTTTATTAATCTGAAATATAAAATTGTTTAATGAGTTTTCAAAAGCTGAAGCGAAGATTTCCTTAAACATAACACTATCCTTAAAGATGATACTAGTGTATATTGTGAGCTTTGGTTTCATAGTCAAAAAATTAAGGTTTCATTATTATCTTCCTAACAGAAAAGTCATAAACAGTATCTAGAACAGTGGCTCAATGTTCCAGTTACAGAGAAATATCATTTGGCTAGAATGATTTAATAATATATTTTATTATCTACCTACTGCTTTTTGCAACCAGAATATTGAAATGAAAATGTCTATGGATGTTGTACTTAGAATAAAGACACCGCAGAGATAAACACATCCTAATTTCTAGAATCTGTGACTATGTTACCTACAAAGCAAAAGGGACTTTGCAGATGTGATTAAGATTACTATGAACTTTGAGATGGGGAAGTTATCCTAAATTTCCAACATAGGCCCAAGAATGTGTTTCAAAACAATTTTTTTGCATCCCTATTACTTAGAACATACCAAACCCATAGTAGGCACTTAGCAAATATTTGTTGGATGAATAAAAGAAGTAATAATACAAGATTGGGGAATTAAGAGAGAAATACCTAACAATAAATAATTATCTGTATTTGTAGAATTCCAGAAGTGTCATCCTTTTTAAAACATAAAAATCACCCCTATTTTTTCCCTGTAGAAAAATAAGTAATAAGGTGAAAAACACCGTGAAATCAAAACAGCTCCAATGTACCTTTGAAATATGATCCAGTTTGAAAATTTCTTCGTTCCCTATAAATGTTGGAAACCATGGAATAAAAACCTAACAATTGAAAATGTTATGATGATGCAGTGCAACAAATTGGAAGTATAAAATTTTAAGTTACCTTATCCGTATAATAATTATAGTGAAAATATAATAATCCCCCAATACTGATTTTAATTAGTAAAACACTGATGGGGGAAAAATTAAAAAGGAATTACTTTGAATTAAAATATAATTTTCTTATTTTTAAAATAATCCCTTATCTCTATTAAAAACTGCTACATTTTGGGCGCTTGGGTGGTTCAGTTGGTTGGGCCACTTCCTTTGGCTCAGGTCAGGATCCTGGAGCCCCTGGATCAAGTCCGGCATCCGGCTCCCAGCTCTTCGGGAAGTCAGCTTCTCCCTCTGATCTTCTCCCCTCTCATGCTCTCTCTCAAATATATAAATAAAATCTTAAAAAAAAAAAAACCTGCTACATTTTAAGATTATACATTTTGCTAAAATTTGGACAAAAGATGGCAAATACATAAAGACAATCTGGTGGTAAAAAATTAAATGATGGGCAGGGTGGACCAGAGGGGGAGATGAACCATGAGAGATTATGGACTCCGGGAATCAAGCTGAGGGTTTTAGAGGGGAGGAGGGTGGGGGGATGGGTATGAAGGAGGGCACATGTTGTAATCAACATTGGGTGTTACGAATCATGGAATACTACATCAAAAGCTAATGAGGTGCTGTATGGTGACTAACATAATAATTTAAAAAATTTAAAAAATTAAATGACTCCATTGAAAAATCGAGAAATCAGGGATGCCTGGGTGGCTCAATTGGCTGTGTCCCCCTCTTGATTTCTGCTCAGGTCATGATCTCAGGGTCATGTGAGCAGGGTCATGAGAGCAAGCCCCGTGTTGGTCTCTGTGCTGAGTATGGAGCCTGTTTAAGTTTCTCTTTCTCCCTCTCCCTTTGCCCCCGACCCCAAGTTCATGACCTGCCTCTCTCTTAAAAACAAAACAAAACAAAAACAAATACAAACAATTCTGCAATCTAACCTAAGCAACCAGTTTTCTAGTTCCAATTCCATAATTCTGTCCTAGACAGATAATCTCAAATAAAGATTTATGGAACAAAGAACACAATAATTTTTAGCATAACGAATTTATGCCTAGGTAAATAGATCATACATTTAAACATCATGCACTAAAATAAATGTAGCATGAAAGAAAACCAGTGTGGGAATATTTTTTTATTTTTTAAAATATTTTATTTATTTATTTGATAGAGATCACAAACAGGCAGAGAGGCAGGCAGAGAGAGAGGGAAGAAGCAGGCTCCCTGCTGAGCAGAGAGCCCAATGCGGGGCTTGATCGCAGGACCGTGGGATCATGACCTGAGCCGAAGGCAGAGGCTTTAACCCACTGAGCCACCTAGATGCTCCCCAGTGTGGGAATTTTTAAACTTAGTTTGATCTCAATAATTTTAAAAATGTATAGAAAAAATTTAGAAAACAATATGCCATAATTATATACATAATGAGTAGCACTATAGAGTATTTTAATTTTGTATGGTTCTTTACTGTTTTCCCCATTTTCATTACTAAAGTTATTATTTTATATTCAGAGAAAGCATTTTATAATGTAAATGAAAAATCCTAATATAAACAGTCACTTATGATCATTCAACATTTCAAATTCTGTAATCATATCTAGTGCATGAAAGCCTCTGTAGGAATGGGCTGTTTTAAATTCAAACAAGGGCTTTTCAAAACAGCATCAAAATATTTTTAGGTTTGATCTGAGGAACAAAATTTTCTTAAATAATGAAAGTCAGTATTAACTATGAGAAGACAAGTTACAAATAAACATTTTTAAAGAAAAAACAACTACTATTTTTGGTAACATAAAGAGCTATATTTTATTTACGTAATTACCAATATTGTGTTAGGTATCTAAATTATTTTATGTATGTAATCAAAGCCTACCTTTGCAGGTTCTTAGAATATAAATTCTACAATTTGTAAACTTACTCCAAGAAGCTGGGTGATAATTAGTTTTATGTACCACTGCAGGTCAAATAAAAACCAATATACTGGGGGAATTATTACTTACCGTAGTAGCGCAATGAATATCTTTCCACACTGTGGCTTCCCTGGAGAGATCAGAGACTTCAAACAAATTATCAAGAATCACTTCCCCAATCATGTCATGTCTAGAAAATCTGTCAAAATCATACACACTGAAATGTAGTTTTCGGTTGCTTAGTTGATCATATGCTACGGGAAACTGAAACGTTTCATCAAATAGAGGATTTAAAGTCTTTCTGTGCACACGGGTCTGAAATTTCTTTTTCCTATCTGGAAGAAGATACATCTTCACATAAGGGTCAGAAGTGCCTGTGAAGTCTTTAGCAGGGAGATCTAAGGCTTTGATAATTTTAACAACTAGAAGTTCGTTTTCATAGTCATACTGGAGGGTAAAGTTAAGTTTCCCACAAGTTTTGATATCTTCTTGCCTGTTGCCCTCAGAGTCAACTGATTTCTGTTTGTAGAGCTCTGGTTTTATCCTCCCAATGCTGGTTGTTGTTTCTCCTCTTTGTAAAACGGGTTCTGTGCCCATGCTAAAATCAACACTGGAAACCTGCATTTGCCTTGGTAGGTGTCTCCTGAAGGAATTGTGGCTGTACATACACATACATACACACACACAAAATAATTCAGGAAGATCATTTTGATGACAACATTATATGGTAGCATGTAAACTTTCTCCCATCCCCAGGATAATGAAAGCAAGGCATTTGTATCAATGGACAGCCAGCCCCCCCACCTGACACACAGACAGAGAGACAGACACGCAGACACACACACACACACACAATCAAAGGGCTACTTTTGAAAAATCAGAAATGCAATATTTAAAGGAAAAGTCTTCTAAAATGATAAACCTGAAACACTCAAATGTACATTTTCTTTGAGCTTTGGGAATTTTGTACTCTTAACCACAAGCATATAATTATATACTATTGTAAAAAAACAGGATTACCAACAAAGTTTAGTAATCCACAAAATACCACGAATCATCAATCATCTGGTTATATCTAAGTGTAAGTCTTATGTAGACAAATCATTCACATGCCTGGTTTCTTTATATCTGCATACTTGTGTCTCATGAATCTCATGTTTACAGACTATCCCACTCCAATAAAAAATATAAGTCCACCTATTCTTATACTGTGTTAATTATTTCTAATAGTTAAGATAACTAAATAAGTATTTACTTGTAAAAAGAATATTTAGTGGTGACAGCCAAAATTACTACATTTTTTTTTTCAACATTGAGTGTGCTTCAGAAATCCTGAGGATTAAAAAATGTAGAATGTTAGAATTCGGGGCCAACATAATAGGGTGTTTTAGAATTCAAACTGACTTTCCTATTATCACTGTTACTATTCATCTAGTCAACATTTCCAGGACACCAGCTAACCAGTATCTTTTTTTTTTTTTTTAAGATTTTATTTATTTATTTGACAGACAGAGATCACAAGCAGGCAGAGAGGCAGGCAGAGAGAGAGAGAGAGGAAGGGAAGCAGGCTCCCTGCTGAGCAGAGACTGATGTGGGGCTTGATCCCAGGGATCATGACCTGAGCAGAAGGCAGAGGCTTTAACCCATTGAGCCACCCAGGCGCCCCTAACCAGGGTCTCTTAAATGTGATTGTACTAAGATTTGCTTCTCTTCTACTACTCTGTGATTTCCGGCAGGAAACTAATCAACTTATGTAACTACTCAATGCTTAGTCCCAGGTCTTTTGTTCTTATTTTCCTTAGTCTCTTTATCAGGCTAATTGTTTCCTGGACTATAACGGTCATCTTAAATCTGAAGGTCTCCTGCCTTTATCTCAGATATAGAAGCTTCTAGTTCCATATTTCTATATCTTTAAAAGAGACTTTCTAAATGCTTATCCTAATTTTGCTCCAAACTCAAGCAAAATCATTATTATCTGCCTTTTACTCCCAAACTGGTACTCCCTTCCACAGTCTTAGAAAATAGCTCTAACATTTTTATCAGTCACTTAGGCTTAGAAGCCTGGTTTATGGTTTGAATCTCCTTTCCTTTATTCATGCAATTTACTCAGTTTTCTAAATCTTGTTGATGTTTGCTTTGAAACATCCCATATACTTGTCCATTCTGTTTCATTTCCATTGCTACTCAGTCCAGAGCCTCATCACCTTATACTTGGCTTTTTATACTAGCCTTTGGCTGATTTTCCTTCTTTAGCTCTCTCTTACACTTAACATCTATCTATCTATTACTTCTAAATCCTGTACCCTCTTCTGTTGTTTATTATATCAGATCTACATTATTTTTTACAGCAAGTGCTAAGTAATATTGAGGACACTGCTTATCTAATACTTGACTCATTGATATACACGACTGATTTAAGAGGGATAAAAAACTAGCGACAACCAGAGTTAAGATACCTAGCCAAGATACCATTTGAGAAGTAGTTCGAGGAGCTGAGGAGGTTGAACCTAGCAAGGATAGGAATCTGGCTTCTAATATCTAAAGGACTGTCATGGAAGAATTAATAAGAATCAGCAGAATTACAGGGAAAGGTAGATTTCAGCTTACTATAGTGGAACATTTAAAATATCTAGAGCTGTCCAAAATGCTGAAGTAATGAGCCTCCACAGACCCCAAGTATAGAAACAAAGGTCAGATGTTGAAGGAAAATGTTTCTGCCTCAAGTGAGATGAGGCTAGACTTCTCAGTGTTTAACACTTAATTTTTATAATTCTCTATCATTCTGTGATTTTTTAATAATTTATTCAAGATATCATTTTATATATTAATAAAATACAATTTTATTATGTAAACTATATATTATGTAAAATCATAATTATAACCTGAGGTGTTCCAAATTCATCCTCTTACATTGAATTAGCTTATATTCTATTAGTGGGACTGAAATACTAAACAACTTTTTTTTTTGTATGTGGCACTTTCCATATTTCCTTTTTATGTTGTTGTTTCAAGTATTTATTTATATTCTAGTTAGCTAACATGCAGAGCAATATTGGTTTCAGAAGAATTTAGTTATTCAACACTTACATATAATCCCTAGTGCTCATCACAAGTGTCCACCTCAATGCCTGTCACCCATTTAGCACATCTGCCCACACACCTCCCCTCCAGCAACCCTCAGTTTGTTCTCTATAGTCTTTCATGCTTTGCCTCCAACTCTTTTTTCCCTTCCTTTCCCTAAGTTTATCTGTTTTGTTTCTTAAATTCCACTTATGAGTGAAATCATATGGTATTTGTCCTTTCTCTGAGTGACTTATTTCTCTCAACATAATACACTGTAGATCTGTCCACATCATTGCAAATGACAGTTCATTCTTTTTCATGGCTGAGTAATATTCCTGTGTGTGTAGGTGTGTGTGTGTGTGTGTGTTTTGTGTGGGTGTACCACATCTTTTTACCCATTCATCAGTTGATCCTTTGGGCTCTTTCCATAATTTGGCTATTGTTGATAATGCTGCTATAAATACCCCTTTGAATCAATATTTTTGTATTCTTTGGATAAATAGTAGTGTAATTGTTGGGTCATAGGAGAGTTCTATTTTTAACTTTTTGAGGAACTTCCACACTGTTTTCCAGAGTGGCTGCACCAGCTTGCATTCCACCGACACTGTAAGAGGGTTCCCCTTTCTCCGCATCCTCGCCAACATCTGTTGTTCATTTTAGCCATTCTGATATCTCACCATAGTTTAGATTCATAGGTCTCTAGTGATGAGTGATGTTGAGCATCTTTTCATGTGTCTGTTAGCCATCTGTATGTCTTCTTTGGAAAAATGACTATTCATATCTTTTGCCCATTTCTGAACTGGATTATTATTATAATTATTATTATTTTGGATGTTGCATTTGATAGACTCTTTATAGATTTTGGATACTAATCCCTTATCAGATATGTCATTTGCAAATATTTCCTCCCACTCTGAAGGCTGGTTTTAATTTTGTTGATTTTTTTTCCTTTGCTGTGCAGAATCTTGATCTCGATGAAGTCTCAGTAGTCCATTTTTGCCTTTGTTTCTCTTGCCTCCAGAGATGTATCTACAAGAATTTGCTATGACTCATGTCAAAGGGGTTGCTGCCTGTGTTTTAATCTAGGATTTTGATGGTTTCTTGTTTCACATTTAGGTCTTTCATCCATTTTGAATTTATTTTTGTGTGTGGTATAAGAGTGGTCTAGTTTCATTCTTTCGCATGTTGCTGTCCCATTTTCCCAGCAACATTTGTGGAAGAGACCATCTTTTTTCAATCAGCTATTTTTTTCTGCTTTGTCAAAGATTAGTTGACCATATAGTTGTGGGTCCATTTCTGGGTTTCTTTTCTGTTACACTCATCTATGTGTCTCTTTTTGTGCCAGTACTGCCTTGATCACTACAGCTTTGTAATATGGCTTGAAGATTGAAATTGTGATGTCTCCAGCTTTGCTTTTCTTTTTCAAGATTGCTTTGGCTGTTTGGAGTCTTTTGTGGTTTCTGTATGAATTTTAGGACTGTTTGTTCTAGCTCTGTGGAAAATGCTGGTGGTATTTTGTTAGGGATTGCATTAGATGTGTAGATTGCTTTGGGTAGTATAGACATTTTAACAATATTTATTAAATATGAGCATGGAATATTTTTCCATTTCTTTGTGTCTTCCTTAATTTCTTCCATAAGTGTTCTGTAGTTTTCAGAGTACAGATCCATTACCTTTTGGTTAGGTTTATTCCTGGGGTCTTATGGTTCTTGGTACAATTGTAAATGGGATTGAATCCTTGATTTTTCTTTCTACTGCTTCATTATTGGTATGCAGAAATGCAACAGATTTTTGTACACTGATTTTGTATCCTGTGACTTTAGAATTCATAAATCAGATTTAGCAATTTTTTGGTGGAGGCTTTTGGGTTTTCTACATAAAGTATCACGTCATCTGCAAATAGTGGAAGTTTGACTTCTTCCCTGCTGATTTGAATGCCTTTTCTTTTTGTTGTCTGATCGCTGAGGCTGGGACACTAAACAACTACTTAAATACTATAGAAATGGTACAGCTAATCCCATTCTAATTCTTGATACTTTTTTAGCCCTAATATGATAATGGAATACCATTTATTTCTTTAAGCCTATATATCTATCTTTGATATACAGGATTAGGGGCTTAAATTAGGGACAGGCAACTATTAGAGAATATTTAGGAAAAGTAAGAAGAATTTTAAAAGGAATACAAGTTCACACCAACCACAGCAAAAATCTCACTCCCTTCACTTGCCAGGTGCTTGACGCTGGGCAGCACCTCTCAGGGCTTCGGTCTGAAAAATGGTTGTAATGCTGTTACCTGCGCCATAATGTGTGGTGCAAATTATGTGAAATGATGCATGCCAAACATTCAGCCCTTTGCCTGGCACGTAGTAAATACTCAACAAATATTAGCCATTAATGACAATAAAAATGTTGATGTAAATTTTAAAAAATAATAAAGGAATACAAGTAGTATATGTTCTGAATTATGAAAGGGGTCTTATATAACTTAGTTCTATATTCAGTGTACTTAAGAGATTAGGAATATTTTGTTAAATAATTTAATATTTCTGCCCAAATCACATTCACTAATATAATGATTTTTTTAAAAAGATTTTATTTATTTATTTGACAGAAAAAGAGTGAGAGTGAGCAAGCACAAGCAGAGGGAGCAGCAGGGAGAGGGAGAGGGAGAAGCAGGCTCCCCGCTGAGCAGGGACCCTGACACGGGACTCCATCCCAGGACCCCGGGTTCATGACAAGAGTCCAAGGCAGACACTTAACCAACGGAGCCACCCAGGTGCCCCTATAATGATTTTTAAAGAAAACTTTTATAAACAAAGCCCCCCAAATGTAAATTCCTTATATTTTATAGATTGATTCCACTCACACTCATTTATACTTTTCAATATCCTAAAATTTTAACCTTCCATTCTCTCCCTAAAAATCAGTAAATTCTTTCTTATGTCTCTGAATATAATTGTACAGCTGTAAAGCCCCTCCAGCAGGAATCAAAGAGTAGTAATGTTTTTGTTCCAGTCAGCTAGTGTCCTAATTATAGAGTAAATAGTGCATATTCTAAGTCATCGTTTAGCTAGTCAGTTAAGAGAAGCTGTAATTATTACAATGCTAAACTAGTGCCATGACAAAACAGACTCTTTCTTCTTGCTCCCCCCCCCCCCCACCCCACCAGCCCCTTTTCTTCTTCTTTTCTGGAATGACATGATAAATGGCTAGTCTCACACAAATATACAACCGAAGTATAGGCCACTTGACTATTACTGATCTCATTCGTACCCTTCAGACCTAGAAGGGCAACACCCAGGCACTTCCCCAGGTAGGGAAGGAAAAACTTTCCCTGCCTTACCTGGAATATCTGACAGTAGCTAGAGTCAAAATTACTTGATGCCATAGGAATAACATGCATTAACATGGTGATTTTCAAATGCTTATTACCAATAGACCCCTTCCTTTAAACAGAATCAGAAGCCAGAAGCTGAATATGTAAAGACAGAGTTGGTCTGGTTGTCGTGTAGGTAGAGTCCTGGGATCTCACTGGAAACCAAGCCAGCTTTTCTCTACTAACCAGAAGAAGCTGCTTAAAGATCACAATGCTGACATGCGTGGGGGAAAATGCTGACCTGGAATCAGACAGTTTGCTTCCAGCTTCCCTAAGTGAGAGCAACTTCGGGCAAGTCACTTAACTTGTTGGAGTTTTACTCTCATTTATAAAACAGTCCTTTCAGTGTGAAGACTGAATGAGATATTAGATATGATGACTTTGAAAACTATAACTTCTCATATTCTGTAACAGCTATTATCACTAGAATTCAGGACACAAGGACCTGAAGTATGAATGCCATAATGAATTCTCTGATTCCGACAATCGCAAGCCTAGGGCTGCTGTTTGGGGCTGCCCAAGTGGCAGAAAGTCATTCCTGAGCGAGCACATCCTGGGTCACAGCCCTGGGTAACACTGGCCCTCCAATTCATTCACTTCTTAGAACCTAGCATTTCTCTTTTCCTGAAATGGGAAACCTTTATCCTATTACACTTAGCTGCAGTGTCTTTTTTTAAAAATGATTTTATTTATTTATTTGACAGAGAGAGGGCATAAGTAGGCAGGGCGGCAAGCAGAGGGAGAGGGAGAAGCAGGCTCCTGGCTGAGCAGAGAGCCCTGACAAGGACCCTGGGATCAAAACTGGAGCCAAAGGCAGATGCTTAACAACTGAGCCACCCAGGCACCCCTTAATTGCAGTGTCTTTACCACTTGTTAAGTTTACCTTAGATATTGCTTGAGAATTCAGAGAGGAAAAGCAAAAATATATTTAGCAGCATTTTACTGATTTATTCAATATGTTTAGAAGGAATTAATCTCTCCTTGTTTTTGTTACTACTGAACTTTTTATCAAAAACTGTCAGCATATATTAAACGTTACAGCTGTATTTCACAGTTAAGAAGGCTTGAACTGTAAGACTAAATCAAGTTTGCAGTAAACTAAGTTTTCATCTTTGTTTCCTGTTTTCTTATATTCAATTTGAAACAAGAACAGGAGTGACTCATTCAACACACAAAAATCTCAGAAACCCCCCCCACACACAAAAAAACAAATATATATATTGCCAAGCCTAACCAAGGCAAGGTACTGCATATATGAAGACAGACTAAGCTATATAATATGTCACAATGAATTTTTAAAAATAAAAACTGGACATCAGCAAAATCTTCCATATCCTTAATCTCTTCTTTGAATATGCTTCTCACCTGATTGTTCAGTAGAAACACAGCTTTTTTCTAAGGACACGGTTCCCTCTTTGCCTCTCTCATGTGGTGGCTGATACGTTCCCCACAGTCCTTGTTCCGCTGGCTGGAGGTCGGGCAGTCATGCATTTGTCTTCTTTCCCATTGTCACTTTGACCCCATTCTCCCTTTATCCACTTCTACCAGCCCTGAAGCTCAAGTCAGCCAGTCGCATCCCCATTATTACTTGTTAGCCATCCATTGATTAATAAATCACTCCCTTTAAAGTCTTCATTATTTTCATTTCTTGGTTCACGAACACTCTGACAAATTTTTGTTCTGATTTCTAGCAATGCACATGTTTCTTTCTACCTTGTGGCCTCTAGGTTCTTTGAACTCCCCTCCTGCTATGATGCCTTTTACTTCCTGAAATTACTACCATGTACATAGATTTTGTCATAATTAGCTACAAACTGTCCACAACCCCAATGTCATGCATCTCTCTCTCTGATCGATGCCTCTTATCTTTCTAGCTCAGACCCCCTTAAGCCCCCCAGACAACCTTTCCAAATTACCAGAACCTCCAATCTTTGACTATACCTCAATTTCATAATCCCTACTTCCCTGATATCATTTCCCTCTCATTATCCAGTTTTAATTCCATGGCTAGTCATTAAAGTCACTCCCAGGGACACATCTCCAATTCCCTGTTGCTCTCTACCTTCTTAGTTGCAGGACAAAAAAATAACTGCAGCTCCGGTTGAATTCACGCTTCCATCATCTCTACACTGGCACATGTGCAAGTGAATGCAAATGGAGAAAAACATAAAACAACTCTCTCTGCTCCGCTTTAAATTCATGACCACATTTCTCATGTAAGCCCTAATGTAACATAGCAATCTCTTCTCCCTCTCAATCTCCTAGATTTGCAAGAAGACTATTTCACGTTCTCACCTTTCTACAAACTTTCATCACCCTTCTTCCTCATGCTAAGTCTCAGTTAAAACCCAGCTTTCCAATTCGCTCAGAAAAATTGAAGCAAAGAACAGAAACCTTCCACAGACAACATCTTATCAACCCTCTTAGCAGTATCTGTAACCCATATATTTTGCCTTAAAGACAATTCCTCCACTTATATACTAACGCCCATTTTCTCTCATGTCACCTTCAAGAATATTCCCTCTGGTTCTTGCATTATTAATCCTCCCTCTCAGTGGGGTCGCTTCTATCTGCATAAAAGACACTGTTGTTTCTCCTATCTTTAAGAAAACCTCATACCACTTCCTCTCTCTGTACTACTATGTTTCTCTGACACATTTGTAGCAAAACTCCTTGAAAGAGTTGAGGTCAGTCTGTTCACTGTTTAATTTGTTTCCTTCTATTCTATTTATACATATTCTAATTAGCTTTTCACATGCTCAACCCCGCCAAAACCAGTCTTGAAAATTTGAACAATGTCTTCCCCACATTGCTAAACTTACTCGGCAATTCATAGTCTTCATCCCAGCCAGATTTACCAGAGTCACTTAACAAACAGTTCATCTCTCCTGGTGGTTGACATACACTCTTCAGTTGGCCTCTGGGTTATACCTTCCTGGCTTTTCTCCTAATCTACTAGTGTCTACTTCTCAGTCTACTATGCTGTTCCTGATGTCTGCAAACAGTATATTGAAATGAGTTGTTTTCAAATTGGTCTTCCATTTCTCAGCCCTTTTCCTAGATGGTGCTCTTTATAATGGCAGAGACTACGTATTATTCATCTTTTCATGAATTTCATACTAACATATACTGGGATTCAGGAAATGTTTGCTGGAATTTGTATTAGAATAATTTACCCTAGGGGTACCTGAGTGGTGCTGTCTATTAAACATCAGACTTTAGGATTTGGTTCAGGTCATGATCTTAGGGTCCTGAGATCAAGCCCCTCATCAGGGCTCAGCACTGAGCATGAAACCTGCTTTAGATTTTCTCTCCCTCTGCCCTTTCCACTCATGCTCTCTCACTTTCTAAAATAAATGAATAAATCTTTTAAAAAAACCATTTACTGGGCACCTTGGTGGCTCAGTCTGTTAAGCGTCTGCCTTTGCCTCAGGCCATGATCTCAGGGCCCTGGGACCCAGCCCCCATGTTAGGCTCCTGCCTTACCCAGGAGCCTGTTTCTCCCTCTCCTGCTGCCCCTCCCCTGTGCGTCTCTCTCTCTTTCAAATAAATAAAATCTTTTAAAAAAATCATTTACCCAAATACTCCTGTGACTAATGAAATCAAACATCCCAAGAATGATTTATATTATAAAGGAGGGCCCAATCAATTTATAATTAGTGTTTGTAAAGAGGAGATGATATTTATCAGTGCCAGAAAACTCCCATGTTTGATTTTATTTTATAAGGATTTTTCTCTGACCTTGGTACAAACAGTCATCCCATTTCAGAAAAAAAGTTGGAGTATTTATTGAATACATGTTTCATGAAAAGGCTTATTTAACCAGCTCAAGCACCTGCACAGTATGTTTCATAAAATTTCAATTCAAAGAGCTAGATCTGAGGTCCTCACAGTTTTCGGTAAGTGTTGCTTCTTGATATCCTAGCTAGGTGCTATCTTTGAAACTCTCCATTTGTGTCACATCTTGCTTTCCATTCCTTATAGTGTCCTGGAATGGATAATTGTAATTTTTGCTATCTTTTCAGAGGAATTTAATTTAAAAAAATCTCTTAGACCTATATAATCCAGTTCTATGTATTTTTACATAATTCTTTCATTTCTCTTATGTGATGATTTTAAAAATTATTCTCCAAGCAATCATAGCTTATTGTAAATCCATGAGCACATATAAGTCAATGATTTCTTCTCATGAATGCTTTCTTGCTTTTGTTCATGTTCAGTTGGCTCTGCCATTAGGTTTCCCAATTACTTTTCACTTAGACACTTAGACTCCTCTCTAGCAGTGGCTAACCTACATAACTCCTCATCCTCAGCAATTTATTTTGCCACTTATTATTCACCTCTGCTGGGCATCATTAATAGAATGCATGGAAAATTGGTCCTCATACTCATCCTAGGAGTATACCATCATTAACCTCTTTCTAAAATGAGCAGTTTATCTCACAACCTGATGCTGTTATTAAAGGAGCAAAGTGAAGTGGAGAGATGACCAATCAATCAAAAGTGTCACTTGATGCTTCTTAGGTACCTACACAGTGATAGAAATTAGGAATGCATGAAAGTAGGCTACACAGCCTTGTTCTCTGAGAAGGTAGCATTGAGTTTGGCAAGTAGCTACAGCTTAATATTAGGACAATCAATAATTGCTAGATTGTAGCAACTCTCCTTTAAGTAATAAAGGATAATAGCTTATAACTGGCCAGAGAAAGTAGACTCTCAGATACATTTTCCTTAAACATCTTATAGTAGATAAAAAACAGGTCACCATTCCAGACATGGGAAGCAATACAAGCAAAAACACAGAGGCAGAGAGGTAAGGTCTACAGGAGGACAGTCAAAAGACCAAGCATTCCTTTCGTGGGCAGTCATAAAATATCCATTTGGATAGATAGATGAGGTTGTCAAATTCATTAATTTATTTTTTTTAAACTAAAAAATGTAGCCTGAGTTCCTTCAGTATTTTATCTAGGTGTCAAGAACAATACCGAAGTGAACTTGGCAGATTTTCTGCCTAAGAAAGCAACACAGAGCTGTATGTGTACGGGAATATGGAATTAAAATGCTTGCATGGTAGCTTGGTATCATCCAATTTTAATAGTTTGAATGGCAGGCCTTGCAGAGGTTTAGGCTATGCTTGTAATGATTTGAAGAGTCACGGTGCTTTTTATAAGGGGTCTTAGATTCTTCCTTTACAACTGCCCTCAGGCTTTTGTCTTTTGGTTGTTTGCTTTTTCCTGATTTTTATCATGCTTTAACTATTACATAAGTTCCTAAATAGATGTCATTTTATTTAGTCTGTCCTTTAAGCTATTGCCAAATTAATTTTTCTAAAACACAGCTCTTTATACAAGGGACTCTTCTGTGCCAAATATTTTTTGACAGGACAGAACTTGAACATTGTGGCCATGATTTCAAGGCCTCTTATACTTTGATTCTAGCTGACTTTCTCTTCTTCCTTTGTTCCTCCACTGAACTCCATTTTCTGATCAAGGTATTTTTACCTGCTGTTTTTATGGTAACGTTTCCTATTCTGTGTCTTTTCACATAAAATGTTTCCATCTGGGATGCACACCTTTTCCCAGTAGCCATTCATGTGAATTCCTGGATTCCTTAATGGCCTTTCTCTCAGCCTCATGCTGGAAATAATCTTCCTGTTCTCAGAATTCCACATTCTTCATCACAGTTTGTACTTGTAATTCCTTATATTGAAGTTGGTCTTTCAAGTCTTGTCTTTGCATTATGTTGTAAATTTTTTTCCAGCTCCCTTGGATTTACAGAGTAGACGGAGTATGCATAATATTTGGTGATACTCATTACTAAATATCTACTGAATAAGACTACAGGATGAATGAACAGTCAGTCAATCAAGATACAGGCTAGAAGAATGTTAGTAATAAAGAAATAACACGGATGCCTCCTGGCTGGTTGCTTGGTCTCTGGCAGGCTGACGGGACCAAATGTACAGGCATTTGAAAAGGAAGATGAGAATCTGGAAAATTTGCCCGTTTCCAGCAATGCTGTTAAGTTCTGGACCAATCACAATGTCATGAAATTATAGAGACAAATAAAGCTTGAAAGGCTAAGAAGTTTGGCATCTACTGTCTGAGCCAAGTCAAAGGGAGTCCCAACAGCAGACTGGGGCTGGCATAGCCTAATAAGGTAATGATATCAAGCATTAAATTAATTGTGTGTATGTGTGTGTGCATGTATGTGGTCTGATTTTGCTACATTTTAGTGAGAAGTTAGGATCTGAGCAGAATAATTTGATCTATGATAATGTACATTTGATCACTGTGTCCAAGTGGGCTGCCTAATGCACTCAGCAATTTCCTCCTCCTTCTATATGAGGTCATTTCTGGTATGATGAAGTAATTAATGTAGCTGAGGGGTTTGGAGAACTACACACAATCAAGTTTTCTGCAAGCAATTCATCTCAATGCCAAAGAGATTAAAATCATGACTCTGATCATTCACAATAACCACTTACAATTTTAGATTTCTGAGAATAATGAGCAGGAAGATACCCTTATTTTTCAATCTCCAAACCATCTGTCCACAGCAGACTTTGTGACCAACATCTTTGAGTTCAGAAAACTATATCCCCTTGGCTTTCACACTTAAACTGTGAAACCATCAATCTGGATAAATTTGAATTCTAACTTTGGCCAGCCGCATGACTTCAGGCAAATTTTTAAATCTCTCTGGGTTTGAGTTAATTCACAAGTAATGGGAATGATTAATAGTACTTACCTCATGCAAGTTGGCCAAGGATTAGCAGGAAGGCTGCCTGGCATAGAGGCTAAATTGCAAGTGCTCAAAATAATTCTTTCCTTCTTCCGTTCTTACCCATTCATATAAACAAGAAAATTCAAAGAGGCAGATGAAATGATATCAAAGTTCTAGTAAAACTTTGAATTTGTCTTCTACTTTTTCTCTTAGAAAATATGAGATATGTATAATTCAATCTTTATGTTTTGTTTTTGTTTTTGTTTTTTTTTTAGGACCAAGAGAGAAAGTGTCCTTGTGTCGGGTGCACTTATCAGTTAAAAGAGCTGAATAATTCTAAATGCTAAGCTCACTGATATTCATAGCTGCTGCTAATATTTAAAAAAAATGTTTTGTAAATTAATTGAACATTTTTACCCTAAATTTTTTGAGTTTCTTTAAAGCTTTATCCTCACACACACAAAATTTTTTTTACATTAGTGTAATTTGAAATACACTATAGCAAATTATTTTCATTCAAGAGATCTTCTGCTGATTCTACCAAGCAGAGTTAAAATGTATCTCCACAAAGAGGCCTCCCTTTTCCCTTATTTTCTGTACGCTCCTCAGTATGCTCACGATATTCACCAAAAGCCTGGCGGAGCGTCTCACACTCTGCCCAGTATGAATTTGGTCTGTGTGGATTCAAATAACATTTTCCTGTGGTTCCATGTTGACAATGTAGTTGCTGAACAACTGTAGACTACACGTTAGTGTCTGTTACTCAATTTTGATTGTGAAGTTCTCAATGATTTCATGACAGACTTTGCAAATGGCTGTTTTCATGGTATTTATTGGTCAATTTAAACTAAATTGAAAGACTGCAAGTAGAATCTATTGAGCCATGATATTTCAAGGGAAAGAGTTCATAAATAATAATCTGTAGTTATATGATTTTACTGAGACTTCAGAATCTACTAAACTTCCTTGGTACTGCTCCCTGTTTGGCTCCTTTGTCTTGAGTTTCTTTGATCCTTACTCTGTCCTTTTCCTCTTTATTCAGTTATCTGTTTCCTGTGTCCTTCTCATTTCTCCTGTTTGTCTTTTCTTTTCTCCTTTCCCACCTCAGTTTTCTTTTCTATTATGAAATCACACACATACACACACACACACACACACACACACACACACACACGCCCAGTTTTATGTATTTGATCTTTCCTTACCGGGATGAAGACGTAGGCTCAGTAGTTTGTCTTTGCACACGTGCATGTTTAATTAAATGTTCTTTTAAAGCAGTTTGGACTTCTGCTGGGATATCAGGGGAAGTGTGGCTGATTTTTATAGCAGGTTCAATAACTTTTAGAGCTGGCTTTTCGTTATCTTTAACTTCTTTTTTCTCTTCAGTTTCAAAAACTTCAGTAGGAGCACTTGAAATGCTCTGTGGAAGGGTACTGATGTTGGAAGTCACCGGTTTGCTCTTCCAGCAAGGCCAGCACAGCTTCCAGAAGACAAAAAGTGAAACAACCAACAAGGCCAGGCCACAGAAGCTGACAACCACCGCTAACAAGCTGACTGAAATATCTGGAAAAAATTACAATGTAAAGAAATGTTAATTCATTGAGAGTGTAGATAAAAGAGCAGCAATGGTGAGATAATTTACCTACGATTATTACTAATAGCTTTCTGACTGAGAATTACGAAATTTACTTTTAATTTATCTTTGTAGGGAGGAAAGATTAATAACTGTGCCTGAAAATTCTCAAAGGAAATATATGAAAACTTCAAACTGTACACAGAAAAAGCACATCACTTCCAGGAACACTACAAGGGGTTCAAGAGTTTGCGAAGGTGGCAGTTTATAATCTGTCTTGAAGTTACAAAGCTTAAGAAATTTGGAGAGGGGCACCTGGGTGTCTCAGTGGGATAAGTCTCTGCCTTCGGCTCTGGTCAATGTCTCAGGGTCCTGGGATCGAGCCCTGCAACCGGCTCTCTACTCAGCAGGGAGCCTGCTTCCCCCTCTCTCTCTGCCTGACTTTCTGCCTACTTGTACTCTCTCGCTCTCTATCAAATAAATAAATAAAATCTTTAAAAAAACCGAAAGAAACTTGGAGAATGCACACAGCAGGAAAGGCTTCTGTTTGCTTCATCTTTTATCTAAAGATATAAACTTTTCACTCTTGAAGCAGAGAATAATGTCAAATATTTGCATAAACCACTTTCTATAGTCTAAATGAGGATAACATGTTACTAACAGAGAGTGGGTATAGTAATAGCATATTTTTAAATTCCCCAGGTCCGTTCTGATAACCTTGTATGTTCCTTCTTTTTAGAGTTCCAAATTAAGGATGTGTTACCTAAGTATCTCTAAAATAAACTTACTTTAAAATATTTACAAATTTAATACATGATAATTATGTAAAGTAATTTAAAGAAATATAGTAAAAAAAAAATGTTAGTAAGATTGACTCAATAAATGAATGGGAGAGAAGGAACAAATCTCCTGTGCAGAATTTCAAACAATTTATGTAGATACTTTGCTCTCAAGGAGGTGGAGCCCAGCTCTCAACTCCTTAAGTGTGGACTGCACATAGTGACTTCCTTCCGAAAAGGAGAGCATGGAAAAAGTAAGGGTACCTCACTGGGGTGATCGAGATGAACATCGACAATGATGAATCATGTTGCTAGTATGCACCCCTGATAAGTGATGAAAATGGCACTCTAATTCTGTTGTCTTCTTCCCCAAATCCATAACCCGAAGTCTAAACATTAGAAATATATAAGACAAATTCTGGAAGAAGGGCATTCTATAAAGTATCTGATGAGTACTCTTCAAAACTGCCAAGGTTCCCAGATAAAAACATGGCCAAAAGGAGGCATGACAACTAAATAAAAGATGGTATCCTAGACAGACTCCTTGAATAGAAAAAGGATTATTAGGTAAAAACTAAGGAAATAGGACTCAAGTATAGACTTTAATTAACAATGTATCAATACTGGTTCATTAATTACACAATGTCCCATATTAATGTTAAATGTTAATAATAGGAGAAACTGGGTGTCGGGTACATGGGACCTTTGTACTATTTCCCCCAATTTTTATGTAAATCTAAAACTGCTCTAAAACGTAAAGTCTTTTTTTAAAAAAGAGTTAATGATTTTCCATTACCCACTTCCATTTTCAACTTCCTAAGATAACCAATGTTAGCAACTTGGTATAATAGCACTCTTCAGAATCAAGCAAAGTTCCTGTAAAGGGAGATTTTTCTAGATGTAAATAACCTTGTAATTTTCTTTTACAACTTTGCTTAGCCTCATTTTTGTAAAATATGAATCCAATATCTTTTATTTGTTCAAAAGAAAAAGTTAGGAATATGTTAGCGGCTGAACTCTTCTCTGTTCCTTTATCTCTTCCACTTTCTTACGTTGAAGTCCTCATATCCTAGGGCCTCAGAATGTGACTGCATTTGGAAACAGAACCTTTAGATTAGTAACTGAGGCAAAATGTGGTCCCGTGAATAGGCCCTATTCCAGGGACTGGTGTCCTTATAAGAAGAGGAGATGAGGACAAAGATACTCAGGGAGAAAGACGACGTGAAGACACGGAGAAGGTGGCTGCGTACAGGCCAAAGGGGACAGCCCTCAGATAAAAAATCAACCCTCCTGACACCTTGATCTTGGACTTCTGGTTTCCACAACCGTGAAGAAAGAAGTTCTGTTAAGCCACCAGTCTTGGTATTTTGTTATGAAAGACCTAGCAAACTAATAA
Source organism: Mustela nigripes (assembly GCF_022355385.1). NCBI lineage: Eukaryota > Metazoa > Chordata > Mammalia > Carnivora > Mustelidae > Mustela > Mustela nigripes. The sequence continues at coordinate 74,057,493 of NC_081562.1, forward strand.
AGAACAAATCTAATTTCCGTTAACCACTACTGCAAATTCAGGATTTCCCACTCCTCTCTAGAAGCAACCTTTGATCCCAGTTTCGTGTGTTTTGGTGTTTATCTGTCCAGCCCAAGCACTAAGGTATTTCTTAAAAAAAAACCTCACAAAAACATATAATTGTTTAATATACTTTTTAAAAAACACAAAGAGCTTGCTACATATTTCTCCAATTTTTTGTTTAAGTTCAATGATCCTTGAAGTTTAACCTCATCTCACATGTATTCCATAATACTTCCTCATGACAGCTATTTAGATTATGTCCAGTGTTTTGCTGGTACAACAGTTACTTACAATGAGCATCCTTGCACCTTACTTCTTGTGTGTATTTTTGAATATTTTTCTAAGGTCAATATCTAAAAATAGAATTGCAAAGTCATAGGTTATGCACGTATTTGATGTTACTAGATATTTCCAAAAGAACCCCAGAGTAACTATAACAAAAACATTTTATGAGTTTACCAGTTCCTACAGTCTCAAAAAAATGCTGATGTACTTTAATTCTCACTAATATGATCGGGAAATGATAGCTTGCTTTAATTTACATTTTCCTGATTAGGAAGATAAAATGGTTGTGCTTAAACTCTTAATTTGTAGCTAATGGAAACCTATTCAGAAATTGAAATAATTCCAAGTTTTTAATGCTACTTAATTATAAGAATAAAAATTAATTTGACAAGCTATTATACATAGATATTAACATTTTACCTCATTTTTCTAGTTGCTTATTAAAGCAACCATTGAATATCTTTCCCATTTATATTCCATTGATGAGGAATGTGTGATCATACTTTACATTTTGTAGTTTACCTTATTTTTACTTTTTAATTGTTCATTAGTCCCAGGGCTTGCGGAAAAAAAGAAAAAATATATAAAGTGTACTTCCTGATGATCAACTATGGCTTTAAATGGAGGAGTAAACACTATAATTATGGATTCATGATCTTTATGTATATTTGGCTCCATTAATATTATATTTTTATGGATATTTTAACTGCTCAATCTGCTCATTTCTACCCAGTTGAAGCCAAAAGCCAAGAAATAAGGAAACTGTGGGACAATGTGGGGTAGGGTAAAGATGCAAGTAGTTTTCAGTTCACAACTGAAAATGCCTCCCTTCTTACTTATGGGTATTAGAGAACTTATGCTCTACCCACAACAATTTGATGGCATCCGTTTATGCCACTGTTCCTAAGGGATGGGCTTTGGCATTCACAAGGTTCCTAGGAAAAAGTGCTGTGAAAATCTCTGACCTTAATTCCATTTTCCCTACTGATGACAATTTTCTTTCTAAAATCAGTATCTGGGGGTGCCTGAGTGGCTCAGAGGGTTGAGCCTCTGCCTTCGGTTCAGGTCATGGTCTCAGGGTCCTGGGATGAAGCCCCACATTGGGCTCTCTGCTCAGCAGGGAGCCTGCTTCCCCCTCTCTCTCTCTGCCTGCCTCTCTCTCAGCCTGCTTGTGATCTCTCTCTCTGTGTCAAATAAATAAATAAAATCTTTAAAAAATAAAAAAATAAAATCAGTATCTGGTTCTACCTTTTAGGGGACCATAAACTATTTCATCCACACTAGTTACTTGTGCAAGTGAAAAGCTGTGCTACCAGTCATGCCAGGACAGCAGGAAGAAACCAATCCTGTCCTGGCATCTGAGACATATGGTTGCCTTACCTGTCTTGGCCTAATATCCTTCCAGGTCACTTTTTAACCATCTGGGACAAATCCAAACTTTGTAAGGCATTCCATAGCATCTCTGGGATTTGGCCACTTGGTATTGATCAGCTTTATTCTTTTGCCACCTTCCCACCTAATCCCCTTCCCCTGACCACATATTATTGTCTTAGGATTTTCTTCAGGCTGTTTCATGTAGCTCCATGTAACTGCATTTTCTTCTCCTCTTTGGCTGCCTGGAAAATTTGTATTCAACAATCAGATCCAATAGTTCCTCTTTCTTGACCCTCTCTGCCTCTTCCATTCCTAAGAGCTTTGAAAGGACACCCACCACTCTAACACTGCTATTATAATAACTTGATTGTCTTTTAATTCTTTACCCCATCTCTGGGACATGATGTTTTTCAAAAATTGTTATTTTCTTTTGGACATTAGAAAGGCAACATGGTACACATCATCTGGGATAACATCCAGTAACCAAACACATCAATATATCTATAATGAAATGTATGAATTAGTCACACTGAGTGGGATCACTGATGATTATAAGTAGCGTAATGCCAATTCAGGTAAGGTGTTGATGCCAAAGTAATACAATTTACAGAATACTTTTTTGGTTTTCAGCATTTTGAGGTATCATAATTGTGGATAAGACATTATGAATCTGTACTTACTGTGTTTTTCCAGATGTTCCTGTCCTAAATATACTCTCATTCCTTGATCTTCAGAGAAGAAACCTAATGTACTCTCTGTTTTAGTGTCTGGTATTTATTACATGGTCAAAAGTGTTTATGGAGTTACTGCATACATATTTTGGGAGTTATCTGACAAGGAACTCAAATATCTGTGCATTTCAAGGTGGCTGGATGAAAAAAATTGAGTGATTTGGAGGGAATATGCAGAAATCCTTGTACTAGGAAGATAGTACAATATAGCCTATACTACAGTTTACAATATAGTTTATAGATCTGGGTTCAAATGTCAACTCCACCACTGTGACTTTGGGCAGGTTGGTTAGTTAGGTTTTAAGAGGCTCAGAAAAAAAAGGGGTGTTTATAATTATTTCATAGGGTGTTGTCAGGTTTAAGTAAATGTATATAAAATAGTTAGCATTGTCATTTGCATAGGAAGTACAGTGATGGGTTGCTATCAATTATTTACTTTTCTTTAAACAAGAGTACTGAGGGAAAAAGAGGCATAGTTATAGATGGGGTGTGGATTGAATGGTGATTCACAAATTAGTAAGAAGAGTAGAGACTCATCTAATGATATCTGGTACTGAAAGGAGTGAATTTGTTTAAAATGAACACCATCATTTCTAAGTAAATGCTAATGTTTCAGGAAGCTAAGAAATAACATCCCATTTTTCTACCCATATGTGCTCAGAACAACTAAGAGACAGACACAGTGTTCAAACAGGTAGCAAATAAATACTAGCAGCTATCAGCTTAGGTGTGGCAGAAAGTGGACTCACTAATATACTACCTTGAATTTAATTACACTTGTCCATATAGTCACGAGCGTGGCTGGACTACCACAGGTATTCCCCATGAGGACTGGACCTTGTAAAATTTACTACATGGAGAAGTAGGGAATATTTGTTTCCTGAGGATATGAAGCTTACACCTCGGAGAAGGGAGAAATAGGGAGAAATGGCATTTCTCAGAGATGGGGGTTGGCCAAGATTCCAGGATTATTCCTATCTTATAGCTCCTTTCACCCAAAAACAGAGCAAAGGGGAAAAGGTATTTATTCTCAACAGTAAAAAGTGAGAAAAGTTGGGATAATTCCAATTTTATCCTGAAAAAATAAAACTAAAGTTATAAAAGTAAGCTTATTGTATTTTATATATTTTTACATTGCCTGCTATTATAGTTGTAAGTAATTAAATTATAAGTATTAAAGACCCAAATCAACTGTTTAATCCTTAGGTCTTTATGATTTTTTTTTTCAACAAAATGTGTTTAGCAAAATAAAAAAAAAATCTGAATTTAAAAATATTAATGGAGTATCTGGAAGAATTTATAAAGTCATCAAAAAATTTTAAATGATATTTTTATGATTAGAAGTCAATAATTAACCACGGCATGAAAAACGTTATGAGTCTAGACTGAGTTCAAAGAAAATCAGTAACTTCAGTCTTGACCTTCAGTCAGGATACTGAAAAGGTCAGATACACATTTCAGAAGTAACACTCTGGCTAGGGAGAAGATCAGAGTGGAAGTGAGACTAGAAGAGGCAAAACTAGCTAACAGATTATGAAGTCATCCGCAGAGGGATTACGGTGGTTGCTGGAATGGGGAAAAGAGCAGATTCAGGAAATCACTGGAAGTTTAAAACTCTAGTTAAGGAGTGTGAAGACTGAAGGACAAGAATGTGAGTTAGTGGGAGACAAATAGGATGACAAAGTCAGAAAGACCATGACTTTGAGCTTTGGTCATACTGAGTTTGAAGTACTTGTGGTCAGGCAAGTAGAAATTTTGAGGAAGCTATTGGTCATGGATGACTGCAACTAAAGATAAAATTAAGGGACTTTTTAAAATAGTGGAATGTGGATCCATGTAAGAAGACAGAAATTCCGTAGAAAACTGAGTACATCAATATTTAAAGAAAAATAACTTAAAGGAACAAAGAGCCTATGTGCATAGGAGATTAAAAAATAATAGAGAAGTATAGGGGGAAAATCAGTTCAATGTGTTCTCACATTGTTTGGAGAAAAATATTTTAAGAAGTGATTAACCATATAAAAAAGTTAAAGTAAGTTCAATTAGAATAAGTAACTACTAACATTAACAAATAGGTCTTTGGTGAATTCAATGTAGTTAGTGAAGCAGAGGCTGTATAACCAGTTTAATATGGTTAAATAAATGATAGGGATGATGAAGTGGATTCTTTAAGAGGAGATAATTCCTTCAGGAAACTGGATGAAGGAAAGGAGGTGAGAGAAAGCAGTAACTAGAATAGCACGTGGAGTTGATGAAGGTGTTTTATCAGGATGTGCAGTACTCAAGCATGTTCTAAAAATGAGGGGAAAGAATCACACAAGAGTACACAGAAAGTTAAGCAAAATGCATAATTACTGATGAAGTCCCAAAGCAGGAGACAACGGAGGGATGGGGTCTGAGGTGACAGTGCAAGGACTGCCTCATTTTTCCCTTTGCAAGAAAAAGTAGGTGGTTCTGGAATCTGGATGGGGTGTGAGGTGACAGTGCAAGGACTGCCTCATTTTTCCCTTTGAAAGAAAAAGTAGGTGGTTCTGGACCTAAGTTTATAGGTCTTTGGGCAGAAAGTCAAGTGAATTCCTAACAAGTAGTATCTTCTCTCCAAAGTAGAAGTTAGGGTCAACTGCCGGTTATTTAGTGATATTGGGGGGAATTGTTTGGAATATTTGAACACACTGGGAAAGTTTTAAAATAAGAATTGTAGAGAACAGGAGAAACTCGAATAGGGAAACAGGATTTCTGTTCAGAATTGAGGGTTCTTTCAAAATGAGAGGCTAATAGAATGATGCTAGCCTGCCAGGTTTTAAAAATCCCCTGACTATTCAGTTGTTCTGGTGTAGGGATAAAGAAGATAAATTTATCCATGAATGAGGTTCCTCTTCGCCGTAGTGCAGGAAGATCCAATATAGTTCAAAGGAAAAAAATGACTGAGATGACGAAATGATGCAACATTAAGTATGGTGCCATATTTATTGGCAGAGAATTCAGAGAAGTAGAAAGGTGAATGGGCTGGAGTTTCCAAATGAGAAAAGGTGAAAGCATAGGAACTTTTGGTTGGGGACTGGGGAGGTAAAATAGAGAAAAGGTAGAGAAAAGATCACAGGGATCAACACTGGGAGGCCGGAGTGATGAATGTAAACGGGTTGCCTTCGGGGCAGAGCCTCTGAAGTTATTCCTTGCAATTGCAAACTTGATGAGTAGGATCTACCTCAAATTTACAATGTCTCTGGATAGTTAAAAAGAATCCATTATATGACGTTCATCGTATTATATCTTGGTAAGCCTAAGAGTTAATGAATTTTACAGATATTAGACTAGGTACCAAGATAATCAGGTTTAAAATTGCTCAAACTCTGGTTTGATTACATATATATGCATAACCACTGCTTTACCACTATCTATTTACTTATCTTTCTGACTGGATATCTCTGACTCACTTTAGCTATAGAGATCTTACTCTCTTATTGTGTCTTAATATCTCAAAATAAAGTGACCCACTTCTAAAAAACTAAAACAACTCTCATCAGAAAACAGAATAAGCCAAAAAATGTGATTCTTCAGAAACTTAGTAAAGCCGAACTTTGCTATAGTCTTTATAACCAGACCATAGCATTTGAATTCTCTGAGGCCGGTAAAATATGTTAGATCTAATTGCCTACTAACTATGCAGTCAGAAAAGATCACACAGAAAAGCACAGACCAGTCGGCATGCTCTCAATTTCCATCACCACTGCCTTAATTGATAATCTTCTTATCTGTTTCTGTATCATTTAAAAAAATTTTAAAATTCTAGTTCTTTGGTTTTCAAAATGTACAGATATATGATTTCTTATAATTAATAAAAAAATTATAATTTAGGGGTCCCTGAGTGGCTCAGTGGGTTAAGTTTCTGCCTTCAGCTCAGGTCATGATCTCAGGGTCCTAGGATTGAGTCCTGCTTCGGGCTTTCTGCTCATCAGGGAGCCTGCTCTCTGCCTACTTGTGATCTGTCAAATAAATAAAATCTTTTTTAAAAAGTTATAAATTTGGGTAAAAATTACAGTAGCAATTTTGAATGGGTGTTTACAGCAGTGCTCTTCCTGATCATTAAAATGTTGTTTGAAGAAAAAAAAAAAGTTATAAATTTAGTTCATTGGTGTTCTAAGCCTTTTCTTTCTTTGGTTGCTTCCCATTACTGCTAGAACACAGACCACATTTATGGCATCATTCCATAGAGAGGGGAAATAAAACTCAAATTTGCAACTCTTATTCAAAAAAAGTTTAGGAGGGGCGCCTGGGTGGCTCAGTGGGTTAAAGCCTCTGCCCTCGGCTTGGGTCACGATCCCAGGGTCCTGGTATCGAGCCCCGTGGCAGGCTCTCGGCTCGGCAAGGAGCCTGCTTCCTCCTCTTTCTATGCCTGCTTCTCTACCTACTTGTGATCTCTGTCAAATAAATGAATAAAATCTTAAAAAAAAAGTTGAGGAAATGCGGGTCTAGGATAAAAATTTGGAACTATCTTTAAAGTTAACCTATTTATCCTCTTCATAATGGTATTACAGTTGACCCTTAAATAAAGAGGAAATTGGGGCACTACCCCAAGTTGAAAATCTCCATATAACTTTTGACTCCCTAAAAGTTTAACTTTATTTATATTTCATTTTTAATTTTTTAAACAGATTTTATTTATTTATATGCAAGAGACAGAACACAAGTGGGGAGAGGGGCAGATGGAGAGACATTAGCAGACTCCCTGCTGAGTGTGGAGCCCTACATGCGGCTCAATCCTAGGATCCTGAGATCATGATCTGAGCTGAGATCAAAATCAGACGCCTAACTGACTGAGCCACCCAAGTGTCCCCAAAACTTAACTATTAATAGCCTACTGCTGACCAGAAGCCTTGCCAATAACATAACCACTTGGTTAATACATATTTGTGTATGTATTAAATACTATCTTTTTATAATAAAGTAATCTAGAGAAAATACAGTGTTATTGAGTAAATCATAAAAAGAAAATACATTTAGAGTACTTACTGTACTATTAAAAAAATCCACATAAGGTGGATCTGCACAGTTGAATCCTATGTTGTTCAAGAATCAGCTCTAGTGTTATAACAGGGCATAATTCTGATTTCTGTAACAAGGGGCCGAATTAACAATGACTTACACAAGGGAGAAGTTTATTTCTCAGTGTAATTAACTGTGTGATTAACTGTCCCAGCATAAGCAGGCCAAGGCATACACATCAGCTTCAAGGTGTCTAGAATCCTTGTTTCTTCAATTTGTTTTGCTATTCAAAGGTTTTTGCCTTCTCCTTAAAGTTCAAGAAGGCAAGTTAACCATGTCCATGTTCCAGGCAGTTGAGTGGCAGAATAACAAAGGAAAGGGAAGGTGAGAGTATGTACTTTTATTTTAAGGCCACAGCCTGGAAGTAGTACATATCATTGCTGCTAACCTGCTGATGGTGAGATTGACTGACTGATTGATTTTTAAAGATTTTATTTATCTATTTGTCAGAGAAAGAGAGAGAGCAAGCAGAGGAAGTGGCAGGCAGAGGGAGAAGCAGGCTCCCGGCTGAGCAAGGAGCCTGATGCAGGGCTCCATCCCAGGACCCCGGGATCATGACCGGAGTTGAAAGCAGACATTTAACTGACTGAGGCACCCAGGCACCCCATGATGGTTGGATTTAGTCACGTGGTTGCACCAAACCAAAAAGAAAGCTCAGTAAAGTTGTCATCTTTAAATTTAAAAAATTTTAAATTTATTTTAATGCTGTCACATACCTAACTAAAAATAAAGGATTCTGATACTATGAAATGAAAGAGTAAAATGAATACTAGGAAACAACTAGCAGTCTCTCTCTTTTTTTTTTTTTTTTAAGATTTTTTATTTATTTACTTGACAGAGACAAAGAGATCACAAGTAGTCAGAGAGGCAGGCAGAGAGAGGGGAGGAAACAGGCTCCCTGTTGAGCAGAGAACCCGATGCGGGGCTCGATCCCAGGACCCTGAGATCATGACCTGAGCCAAAGGCAGAGGCTTTAATCCACTGAGCCACCCAGGTGCCCCTAGCAGTCTCTTTTTCATCTATCAATCCAAAATATAATCAACATATCATCCTTGCAACAGTGTTTCTTTAATTTCCACTTAACTGTATTGACTTTTGCATTTTTCTTGAATTTCAGTAAACATAGACAACTTTATGTTAATACTATACTTAATTGGTTGTAAAATGCACATTTTAAAAGATTTTCATTTTCTGAAATTAGAATATATCTTACTATCAATGGCTTGTTACAATCACTAATAGCCAGGAAGTAAGTGTGTCATAATTTATTCTGAGTATGTGCTAAAGCAAAAGCATTAACATTAACGTTGGAAGTCACAGAAAGTGAAGTCTTAGTGGCTTGAAAGAAAACAGTAGAGAAAACATGAAGCCTAGCCCTAACCTTACAAGCTAAACTTTTACTGGGGATGGAGGGAGAAGGCAGTGAGTCAAGTGAGTTTGCCAACATTGCACACAACTGTACGGGTAGCTTAGAGCACAACGCCAATGGCCTTTGTATCTTTTATGAATTCTTTTAAGGCATTCTTGATGGCATAGATCCCAATAATGAGTGCAAACAAAGGTATCACCAATTCTGAATCAAAAACCCATTCAGAAGAACCACGTTCAATTTTATTTTATTTTTTTTTTTAAAGATTTTATTTATTTATTTGACACAGAGTGAGAGAGATCACAAGTAGGCAGAGAGGCAGGAAGAGAGAGAGAGAGAGAGAAGCAGGCTCCTTGCCGAGCAGAGAGCCTGATATGGGGCTCAAACCCAGGACCCTAGGATCATGACCTGAGTCGAAGGCAGAGACTTTAACCCATTGAGCCACCCAAGCGCCCCGAACCACACTCAGTTTTAATTTAAAATTATTTAAACCCATTTATATGTTTTCCTTTTTATGTTTGTGCAACAGTGATATAACTTTAAAAATTTATGAGGAAGTGGAGATGCAACATGGGAGGTTAAGGGGGTAGGAGAAGAATAAATGAAACAAGATGGGATTGGGAAGGAGACTAACCTTAAGTGACCCTTAATCTCACAAAACAAACTGAGGGTTGCTGCGGGGGAAGGGGGGTTGAGAGAAGGGGGGTGGGATTATGGACATTGGGGAGGGTATGTGCTATAGTGAGTGCTGTGAAGTGTGTAAACCTGGTGATTCACAAACCTGTACCCCTGGGGATAAAAATAATGTTATCTGTTTATAAAAAATAAATAAATAAATAAATGAATCCTAAGTATGAAGCAAAAATTCTGTGTGATAAGAAGGCATTAAGCCACAATTTAACAACATTCTTTTTCCTTTTTGGTATCATTTAAATACTGGTGTCTCTTATCAATCTCTTAGATTCAATCAAATACGGTATCAAATATGGTACTAAATATAGTATAAAAGTATCCAAATGTATAAAAATTCTTTACATATGTTCATAATTGAGTAATTTATAAACTATGACTATCTTCTACATTTACAATAACTTGAACTATACATGAGTACATTTTAATGTCTGGCAAAGTGGCTTTCACAAAAGTGTTCAATAAATATTTGTTGAATAAAAGCATAATGCTAACACTATCTCTTGGATAGAGTAGTGACTCATACTGTAACATATTAGAAATGATAATATGCTTCTCGATAGTTTTATCAATCATTCCTATAAATATGACTACTGAAATAGAACTAAAGGAATAATAAAGACTATACACAGTAGTCCTCATTGTTTAAAATAATTCTGCAGGATGAACAAATTGACATTTACAAGGTTTCTTCAATTGACTGTAATGTTGTCTCAATTCAATAACAGAATGTTAAAGAGAAGATCCTAACATACCTCAGAATCCACCTGGATTAAAAAAAAAGTTAATACCAGTCCCCCACCTCCATCATTCTACCCTTCTAGCTCTGAGGCATCACAGCACAATTTCATGATTATATAGTCATGTGATGTGTGTGTGTATATACACACACACACGGAGTTTTACTTTCTCATAGTCTTACCTAAGCCTTGTTAATGTCAGCTCTTACAGTTTCAGTAGTCAATTAGAATATTTAACATTATAAGGAAAAAGAAAATGAGTTTATTATATAATAACAAGAAACCATCTCTTGGGGTGCCTGGATGGCTCAGTTGGTTAGGCATCTGCCTTCAGCTCAGTCATGATCCCAGGATCAAGCCCTGCTCAGCCGGAAACCTGCTTCTCCCCTGCCTGCTGTGGCCCCTGCTTGTGTGCTCTCTCTCTCTCTGACAATTAAATAAATAAAATCTTAAAAAAAAAAGAAAAAAAAGAAGCCATCTCTTCAGTTAGGGATTCTGTTTCTAAACTTGGCCAGTGTTGGATATTCTACCAACAGAAAATATTGGTATTGTACAAATTAGAAACAAGCAAAATAATTTACTGAACTTTACTAATAACACTTCTATTAGGGGGTCTAGTTTTCTTTGACATCATAGCACCGTTAATAGTGATATATATAGATGGTTGATAACTTACATTAAATACCCAAAATATGGCAGGAAAATAAAGCAAAATTTTTAATGTATTATTTTTTTCTAATTACAAAGTAATAAAAAGAATTTAACTGACAATTTCACATTTGTTTTCATTACAGGCTTATTTATGGACATACAAAAGGAGCTATATTTGTAATTACATGAGCTGAAAGTTGTGCATTTTGGACACACTAAAATCTTTTACTGCTCAAATAAATTAGTTATATTTAGCTAAGAATTCATGAATAAACACTCTTGTACACTTAATTGCAAATGCATTCATGTACTCAAGCAAGGAAAATGAAGAATGTGGTGTCTTATACTTGTATGACAATACATCTAACAAAAAGAAATCTGGAGATTTGGGTCATAATTACACACTGAGAAATCTTATTAATACTGGCACCTGGGTGGCTCAGTTAAGCATCTGACTCTTGATTTCGACTCTATTTAGGCTCATCCCATGATTTCAGGGTTTTGAGATGGAGCCCAGCATCAGGCTCTGTGCTCAGCGGGGAGTCTGCCCTTCTCTCTCTCCTTTTCCCTCTGCCCCTTGCCCTGTTCATGCATGCTGGGGCTCTAAAATAAATAAATAAATCTTTAAAAAAATTACCTTCCAATGTGGCACTAATTATAGCCAATGGTATTATAATAGAAAAGAGCCACCCTTACAAGTATTTGTTCCAGTGCTGTATAGCACCAAGAATGTGTCTCCCAGGAAATCCTCCTATTTCTACTTTTTGGTGAAACTAGGATAGGATCTAAGGAGTCCTGGGTTCTTATCCTAGTTGCATCATTAAATAGCTGTGATTTGAGGGGACGTTGCTAACTTTTCCTGCCTTTGTTTTTGCCACTGCAAAACGATGATTTCTAATTCTAAGTGGTATGACTAATAGGCATTTGAATAATGATATTATTTTTTCCCATGCTATTTTCTACTTCAGCAAACAGGCTTTCTTTACTGTTATAAATTGATATTTAAAATGGATATTCCCATTTTTCTAGAACTTCAGTAAAGTCAATAGTTTTATTATGCAACACTTAACAAAAATTTAGCCACTGGATCTTAGCCTTTCCTGAACACACTCTAGGGAAACTCAGTGGACATCCATATGGGGTTCAGTTGCCTTTTCATTAGTATCTTGCCCATGTTCTAGGTTTTAAATGCCCCAAATGCTTTATTTTCTGCCATTTTCATAAACTACATTTTTTTTAAAGATTTTATTTATTTATTTGACAGAGAGAGATCACAGGTAGGTAGAGAGACTGGCAGAGAGAGAGAGAGAGAGAGGGAGTGGGAAGCAGGCTCCCTGCTGAGCAGAGAGCCCGATGTGGGACTCGATCCCAGGACCCTGAGATCATGACCTGAGCCGAAGGCAGCGGCTTAACCCACTGAGCCACCCAGGCGCCCCTAAACTACATATTTTGCATGCCTATCTACCTGGATCCTGCATTGGACACTGGAGACATGAAGACACAAGTATATATAATATAGTTTCAGAGGAATTTGGAAATGATTAACTAGCACCCATCATTTTACAAATAAAGAAACTGGTTTCTTGAGGATAAATTTATTTATTCATTTATTCTTTCTTTCATTTCTTCAACAAATATTTGTTGAGACCCTAGTAGGAGCCACAGACTTTTCTAGGTACTAAGGATAAGACAGTAAAGAAACCACTGCTCTCAAAGGCTTATATTCTACTGACTTAATGTACATATCAGAAAGCACACAATTACATTTGCAAAATATAGATAATTTTAATTGTCATTAGAGATTCCAATAAACCTTTGTGATAATGTTTATCTTCTACCAGCATTTTGTAAAAATGAAATCTTTTAAGTGAATGCAAGTGCCTTCCATTTGTTTTTTGCACAAAACAAAGTAACAATGATGGTTAGCTTTTAAAGAAAAGAGACTTGAATGAAATGGGCAGCTCTAGACCTTGTATATAAAATTATTCTTGTAAGAACCATATTTCAGAGATTTACAGCTCATATAAAAAGAAAATATAGATCTTAATTTGTTTCAAGGAAAAAAAAAGATTAAAACAAAAAAAGGTCCAGTCAGTATTGCCAAAATATTGATATCTCAGAATTAACAAAAATAGATGTTTGCTGAGACTGGCTTGGCCTTTGAAGGTAGTTGTTCATTTCCCTTTGGAGCAAATGAGACCAGGCACAATATGTACTGATGATCATGTAAAAAAGAATAGAAATAGAAGGTGGCCGTTTTTCACTGGAATGACTGTGGAAGAAGGAAAAAAATCCTCTCACACATCCTTCTTCTTATTGGCCTATCTGAATTCATTATGGTTCAATTACTCTTTCCCAGGCCTATTATTCTTAAGGAAAAATTTCCTCTATATTTCTAAATTGTAACTCTTTATACAACCATTAGAATGTACAAAACTCAGTGGTGTAGTGATATAAGAATTATGAATTGAGTAGTCCTCTGCTTTGTGTCTGTAGAGAAAACCTTTGAAACATCCTTATTCATTTTAAGTCTTTATCATAGACTTAAAATGCTTTAATCCCAGAGGACAATCATGATATACTTTCAAAATTTTATTTAGCCATCTCTTTTATTAGTCAAGTAACTTTAAGGAAATTCTTTGATAGACCTCCTTATCCCTACATCTAAGAAATTGAGGAACACATGTATGAATTTAGAAAAAATTGTTTAAACTTTTTTTTAGAATTTTTAGTCCCAAATTAAAAGTAAAAAATGCAAAATTAAAATAATGATGAATTAAATGTTTATTTAAAATAGGTCTATACAATTAGGATGTGACTGTGTGCTTCACTGGGTTTGATTATTTATGATTTATGAGGTCTGCCTTTTAAGCAACATAGTTTCTTAAAACCCATAAATGTTTGGATATGGAGTAGCAGTTAAAGACTGACCAGCAATGAACCCAAATGCAGTTCAAAAACTATTATGTATCTTAGTTATAGTATATCTGAAAAATAACATTTTGGTGGCTATATTGTTTTGTATTTTCCCTAAGCATTCTAGTATTAAATCATGTTGTACATGGAGATGAACTTAGTGGGTGACATGTCCATGGGGAGAGGAGAGTATCAGTGGTAAAAAGAGGGCAAAAATTTGATTTTCTATAAACTGCACATGATGAACTTTCTAGTGAAGGGTAATGTTGGTATCAATAATGTCTCTAACAAACTATTCCAAGAAAGTAAACTAACTAGTGTTGGCAGATTCATTCTACATTTTCATAAATTTTATGAAAACATGGCATTGGTCTACTTGATTGGTAGATCCTTAATGCCAGTAACATTGCAGCTGCTTCTGCTACTGCTGTTATACTAAAAAGGATGTTTTTATTGGCATCTGAAAAACCAGTAGGAGAATATCTTATTTATATACCTGATTTATTAGTTCTTTAATGTAGAAAGGCTTTAATTGGGATTACTGGAATTTCTCTCCTACTCCTATGTGAAGGAATCTAAAAATACACTCAATCTGGAAGCTTGCAATTGTCACTGCAACCTTTGAATAACTGACACCACATGGGCAGTGCTGATTAACATGCAAAGTAAATAACCACTGTACCATTCAATGTCGATGTCCTCCTACCAATAATGTGTTTCCCATTAAACAAACAGTGAATAGAAGGATCACCTAGAAGAAGCGTTTTTATTTAGGGACTTATAATAAAGGGCACATGTTCATAAATTATAAGAAAATGAACAATGCGAAGCTGAGTGGCTAATTAATACAAAGATTCAGTAAATAATAGCTGAATCCACTTCACCATTATCGATTGGTGTTGGGAGTTTATTTGAGGGTTATTCTATTTCTGATTGTTGCATAGATCTACAAACAGAATATGTAAAGTAATCTTAGACATCTTTATATCTAATATACAACCTAATAGAATGTCTTCTTTAGTGGTAGCCACTCAAAATATATTCATATATTAAATCAAATACCCCATTTTCTCACTGAACAGGAGAAAAATATCCATGTAATTGTTTTAGGCTAGTTTTCCACCACTTTTTTCTATTCAAGCATCCAAAAAGTCCAAAAGGAATGAGGACTATAACTACTTCTTGTATTGCTTAGAACAAGCCCAAACCCTTTCTGCAATTCGTATACTGTTATACCTTAAGTTTATATGGTTGTGTACTTAGAAAGATTTATAAGCTAGTAATTGGTTTCCAACCTTCACAAATTGCCCTCATTACCAGACACTCTGAGACCCAGGAAACTACTACTTGGTGTGTGATCACAAACAGTTGGATCACAGCATCAACTGTTAAATGACCAAATTATAGGTCTTTAAGTTTAAATACTCCAATTTCTTCCACTACCCCCTCCTCTGAGTCTTATCTTTAGCATGTATATTGCTAAAGACAGTTCAGAAGACTTTATCCAATAGCACCACAGAGGACTTCTAAGGTCATACTATTTTGAGGGTTTATCTCATGCTTAGCAACCAAACGCAGGACGCACATATACACAGTATTCACCAGTCCCTTCCACTAATAGTTTTTTCATGCATTCACAGTATTCACCAGTCCCTTCCACTAATAGTTTTTTCATACATTCCTAGGAATTGACACCCACTGAACAAGAGATAAAGACTTGTGTTTGTATATTTGCAAAATGTCTAAGTTTCCAGCATGTGGACAGCACCAATTATATGTATCATTCTGCTCGGGGTCCAAGTAGCAAAGTCTCTGCAGACAGAAAGAAGCTTCCTTTGGTTTCTGGGGCCATGACCAGGAAATTTGAAAACCCCAAATATACTCCGTTTATGAAATGGTATGTAAATAAACCACATCTATCCACCCCCGCCCCCAAACACACCCCATTTCCTTTCCCTTTTCTTCAGCGGCGGTGCTGGGCAGGAGAGAATCGCTAACAGTGTCTGTAGTCGAGCGGTCCAGCTCTTACTTGTTGCCCTGGCTACCCTCAACCCATGAAGCCCCGCCGGGAGAGAACAATGACAGGAGAGCAAAGAGAGGGAAACAAGACCCACATTAGGAATGGCAATCTTCCAGCCGGATGCCCAGAATCCCGAAACCAGTGTGTGTTTGTCTCCCAAAGCAACAAGTGACCCTCGCAAGGGACTCTTCAAACCACGCGGCCCATAACTCTGGAGTCCCTCTCGTTCGTGTGAACAGCACAACAGGCTGCACAAACCAAACATTGCGCAGGTGGTTAAAACCCTACCCAAGCGTGACCAAACAGTAGTTCTGATACGGTTCCCCCCACGCCCGGAGAAAAACCTGTCGCCTGAGGCTACTTTCCACCTGCAGATTTCTGACGGTCGATGCACCCCATTTTTTTTTTTCAAGTTTCCTGAACGGAGAGGGAGAATGCCCGTGTGTTTGGGTGTGTGTGAGGGCATGTGTGCGGGAAGGATTTATAAATTATTTTGTCCTTCCGCTTTATCTGTGACCAGAGCCTTAATTGCCGCCTGAAAAAAAAAAAAAATGGGATCAATAAACCCTGCTGTTTTGCCAACGTTCAAGAAGCCCTACAAAATCATACTTAATAAAGGGACTTGGGACACTGTCAAAAGCTCGACAGGTTGCAGCCCCTAGTTGCCCCCCCTGGGAGCCTTTCCGCTCGCGGAATGCAAGGCAGCCCGATTGGCAAGGCGGTTCTTCACTTCCAAGCTGGGATTCTGGGATCCGGCCCCTTACCCAAGCTCAACCCGCGACCCGCGAGATGAGAGAGCGCAGCGCTAGTCCCGCGGGCAGCGCTGGGTAAGCGGGCTGGGCACAGCCGCCCGCGCTCGCCTCGCCACCCCGGAAGGGAGCCCGCAGGCGTGGGAGAGCGGCGGAGTGGAGGGGCGGGAGCCGGGGAGCAAGTAGGGACGGCGCGGCGGGCAACGAGCGGACTAGGGAAGTGGAAGAAGCCGGGCAGGTGGAGACCAGGACGCCAAACCCGAACAGCCCACGCTCCAAGTCTCCAGGAGCTGCGCGCAAGAAGGAGCAAGGTACGAAAGGCGCGGCGTCCCACAGACCTGGTGCCGCGCGGGGTCCCGGCTGGGCGCGCGGAAGCGAGAGGAGCCCTCCCCGGTTACCTGTGCTGCTTCCGCCCTGGCTGCCCCTGTCCCGGGGAAAGATGCCCGAGCACTTCTCCCACTCCACCTGGCCCGCGAAGCACAGCTCGGTGACGATGTGCAGCGCCTTCTGGCACAGGCTGCTCACTCCGTCCTCCTTGTGGAAACTCATTGTTTGGCCTCTTACTCCCCACTCAGCCGTCCCTTTCCCCTTCCCGTTACCTCTAGGCTGGCCCCTCGGGCGCCCTAAGCCATCGCCCGCCCGCGGGGAAATGAGCGGGAGAGTGCGCTGCTCAGAGGCGGCAACTCTTAGGAGCCGCAAGTTAGCCCCATGGCAGGAGTGGAGGGCGCCGGGGAAGGCGGAGAGGCTGGGGCTGGAACGCGCGCGAGGCTTGCGGCGGCGAGGTTTGCGCCAGTTCTCCCGCCGTGCCAGCCAGTCGAGGCGAGCAGGAGAGAGAGACCCGGCATGGAGTGCGGGGGGGCGAGGCGGGGGGAGACGTAAAAAAGCCTAAGCCCCGGGCTCGCTAGAACGCCCCCCTCCTCTTCCAAGCGTGTTTGTGTTCTGGCCGGTGCCTGGCAGCGGCGCGTCCAATCGCAGCCCGGCGCGGGCCTGGACGACCCGTGGCGGTACCCGCAGCGCCCCCTCCCCGCCGAGCTGGGGATGGAGCTGGCCCCGGAGGACGGGCGGCCCCGCGCCGGTGCTCGGGTCCCTGGTTAGGCTTCGGGTACTGGATGCAGCGGGGCGGGGATGAGAGAAATCTCCGTTTTCTCCGTACTTTTCCCAGCCTCGGTCCGCCCCCACCCGATCCTCAGTCCTCTACCTGTCCAACTTTGCTACACATGGGTGCTGCTCTCTCTCTGGTTTCTCGGGTTTTACTTATCTGAAAAGTCATTTCAAGTCATTTCAACTGAATAAGTTAAATTACAAAAATGAACAGATGAATAATCAAGCCAGACGTGTATACAGAAAGAAAGATGTGCCTGGAAAGCATGTTTAAAGTGATTTCTAATGATGATGGTCTTAGAGACAAAACTTAATCCGAGAGTTCTTTTTATTGCTATCACTGAAATTCACAGTAAGATAAATTCCTATTTAGCCAATTCAGTTTTTCTTTATGCAGAAATTCTTTAGTCAGATTTTAATTTGTTGCCTTTGATTTTTTTCTTTCTTTAAACTCTGTTAGGTATTGCGCAAAACGAAATGTTGCTTGTATTAATATTCACTGTAGACTGATCCGTAATGGGCAATTGAGAATGCACAACTTGTCATCTTTATCACTTTTGCACGTAAAGACTGAATATAATAAGACATGAGTGTTAAAGGGGAAGGGAATGAAGTTCAAATCTGTCAGTCTCTCTCTCTCTCTCTCTCTCTCACACACACACACACACACACACACCCTGTGTTTAACCTTGGAATTGCTTTCACGTCCTTCTTTCAATCTGTAAAAGGAAGGGCGGGAACTCTCCTGTTCTTATAATTCTCTGATGCAAATGGGTGAAAAGCACTCATGGAGCTACAACTACAAAATAATGTTAGTGTGTGCCACAAGGTTACAGTAAATGGATTTATATTGTTCTTAAATTGTTTTGAGACACATTTTGATACCCTCTTATAACCTAAAGATTTATTTAAACTTCATTAGGTGGGGGTCTTTATTTTTGAAGTGGAATATCAGGACTTTGTTAGTGTATTTACACTAGTAGAGTAAGTAATCTTATTTTAAACTGCTAGGCAGTTTATGATAAATTATTTCCTGTGTAAGGACACTATGGTAAATTTACTATAAATACTAGGCATAGCATCCAAGTAGCTAAGCATTCATTAGTTGAATCATTTTGACCTGATTCATAGGACAATTGGTATAGCCAGGACTATTTTTATCATGAATCAAGACAAACTAAACTCTGTAGGCTTTGTTTTTTGTTTTTATGCATATTGATTTGAATGGTTTTTAGATAAGATTGACTATCTTGAAATAATTTCACTGTCAAAAAATATTAAATATCTACTGTATCTTTGAAACAAAGTAACACACTTTAATAGGACCCTTTCTAATTGTCCTTGCCTTCTAGTCCTCCACAGTCTAGATAGATCCATGTAAGACAACCTGAAATGCAATGCTGTCCTTTCATATTTACTGTATGAGCAAACAGTTGTGTGGGAGTCCAAATGAGTAATTTATCTCTATACTACTTGCAGACTCTTAACTGCTTAAGTGGAGTAATGCAGGTCTCTCTCATGACCCTCTTATGTTTGATTTTGGTGTTCAATATTATTAGGTAAATGAATTCTGAATAAAACTTTCCTGGTATTTGTTTATGCTGTTTCTGGCCTGTTGCTACTCTCACCTGTGTTTCCACAACAAGCAGAGTTAATTTCACTTGTATATTCATTTTTCTCAATTTGTCTGAAATATTTTTGCTTTCATTTAAAATTAATATCCCAAGGGTTTTTTTTTTTCCACCCTTCTTCGTTAGACCATCTCATACAGCTCATTAACAGGTGAATCAAACCAGTTTTTTTCTTGTCACTTATTAACAGCTCTGGTAAGAGGTGTGGGAAATGTAAAAACTGCATTCAAGGTCACGATTTTCAATGCCGAAGGATAATATGACAAGAATTTCAATTTACAATCTTTAAGAAATGTTTATGAACTATTTCAACTAACAAGAGCCTACCCATCAAATAACCCAAGCAATAAAGATTTGCATTTATTTCCCCACCCACACTTGAAGGAGTTGCTGAAATAGTAAAGGAGGGGAGAGCAGGTTAGACTGATTTTACTAAGCACCAATTGCTATACTAAGTGATAAATGAAGCATTGGTAGTCAAAATATTCAGGTAGGTCGCTGACACAGCTTTCTTCTGAATGATCTCTGTATTAAGTAGAGGAGGGATTGGTATGGAATTGAAGAGCCCAGGAGTACTCATTGCCATCCCTATAAGCTAAGCCAGCCTCTTGAGAGGTAATTTTAGATGGTTAACACTGTGATTTCCCTGATTTTTCAATCCTCTCTCAATTCTTTTTTTTCCCCCCTTTCCATGGCTCTTTCAAAATCTGGAGGGGAGGGAGTCACTTCTTAGGTAGAGATCTCTCTAAGGTAAGGGGAATTTGGGAATCATTCAAATATTACTTGACCCCCATATCAAGCAATGAGAAGATGGGTAAATGAGGAAATTTCAGAATGGCTAAGCTCAGTCTGAATGAAGATCAGAGACAAGGATTAAATTGTAATTTACTTAAACCTTCCCGCCTTGCTTTTCTGTATTCTGCTGCTCAGATTCATATAAGCCCAGTTCTAATTGCCTGTACATACTTGGGCCTGATCCTGGAGACTTAATTTGGAGAGTGGCATCAACACTCACTCCCAGCTGGTAAGATGACCAGACTTCTGGTTTGCATGGATGGGTATTGCTACTGAGAAGTCCATTTCTAATCCAGCTCCAGATCCTTTGGTCAGCCTGATTCATCACTCTGAAGGTTTGGTGTCTTCTCTCTTTCCAGCGTGTTCATTTTATTCATTCATCCCGATGGATACTCAGTGAGCACTTACAACGGACTCGGTTTTGAATCCTTTGATTTTGAGAAATGCTAATGATTTATTCCTTCAATAATTCTCTGCCTTCTGTTTTTCTGGAACTCCTTTATGTTGAATTTTTGACTGCCAGGATGGAATCGCTAATTTTCCTTTCTCTTCTACTTTCCATCTCTATTACCCCGTCCTTGTGCTCTAAGTTTTGGGAGATTTCCTTGGCTTTCTTTTCTGAGCCTTCTATCAAATCACTACAGTTTCAGCTATTAGAGTTCAAAGAAATACATACTTTTTTTGTTTACTAATTGTTTGGGTTACTTATTTTTTGGAGACGGTCTGTGCTTATTTATCTGACCATATTAATTATGTATTTTTAACTACTCCCCACCCCACTTCTACATTGTATCTTTTTACTCTGAATAAGTTGGTTTTGTTTTGTTGTTGTTCTTCTTCTTGTAAAAGTTTCTCAGGTGTTTGCTCCTCTAAATAATGAAGCATAAATATTCACCCTGAAGATATGGAGTTGAAGTCCCAAGTATATTAATCAGGCTTATAACCAGGGGCTGCACTGCAATGTGACTCAGAGTATTTTGAATTGGAGTGCCCCCAAATATGAAGAAAGACTATCTAATCTTTTGTTAGGCATATGGGGCAATAACTCAAGTCTCCCTGCTTTTATTTTCTGATCTGTAGCCGCTCATGGTTCTGGCCTCTTATAATTCTGGTGCCTTAAGTCTGGAACTTTTCTAGTTTGATATCTTCAGGGGAAAATTATTTTACTTGCAAGTTTGGGGAAAGGTCACCACCTGACCAAAGGAGTTGTATGGATGGAGACTTGAGGCTCTAGACACATTCAGAGTGACACTCCTTGCGTTTTCAGCCTTTCCCTCTACTGCCATCCTCTGTGGAGTCAGTATGAGGTACCTCCATTTCCGAGTTTTTCTGAGACTCTGGCCTCCTTGCTTCTGGTTTGGAAGTCTCAGCTCTCTCTGCTCAGTCAGGACTCCTTCACCACGTCCATCTTGTAAAACATTTGACAGCTTTTGTCCTTACATCATCTCCTGTGTCTTTTCCTTTTCTTCTGTCCTTTCGAGTTGTTAGCTTTATATTGCTCTATTGTCATCTCAGGGTCTTTTCAGGACAGGCAGGAACACACATACATTTTTCAATCCATCATGTTTAACTGTTTAAAAAGGCAGTTCTGATTTATGTCACTTCCAGTGCTTTCCCTTTGTGCTTTTGCTACATCTAATACCTTGAATGTGGCCTGCAGAACCCAAGGGGCTCTGGCCTCTGCCTAGTTTCTTTGTCCTTTTCTGAATTCTTTGACTTGTGCTCTCTTTTCATTCTCTATTTCTCCTTTATGGCACATAATGTAATTTACATTAATTATTATGATATAAACCAGTAGGTAGAGAACCTTTCCTCCCTCATCACTGCTTGTTCCCTGAGCCTTCACTGTGCTAGCTCTAACCATCACTTGATAATATTTACTGAATAAATAAATTAATGTACATCTTTTGTTAATCCCCTTTCCCTCTAGTTATCAGAAATAAAAGCCTTTATTTACTTGTTTAAGAAACTGATAAACTTTTCTATTCTCGGGAAGTTGAGAGAAGAGGGATGAGAAGGAAGAGTGAGTGATGGTAGTAGAATATGACCTTTGAGAAGGAAGAAGATGGTTATTTATATCTTCGGAACCGACACTAACTTTTGAATACCTGCTTTGTACCAAGTCTGTTATGTATATTCAATATGTGAATAGTTTCATGATAGTTTCTGTTTGATGTGTAAGCTGTATAAAACTAAATACTCTGTAAGCTAATTATTACAGTAACTCTTATATTAACTCATATAGAACCGTGATAGGCATAGTACTAACCTTTGTAGATATATTGACTTAATTAATTCTTTTCTTTTTTCTTTTTAGAATGGGGTAGAGGAGCAGAGGGAGAGGGAGAGAGAGAATCTTAAGTAGGCTCCATGCCCAGAGAGGAGCTGAATGTGGGGTTTGATCTCATGACCCCAAGAGCATGACCTGAGCTGAAATGAAGAGTCAGATCCTTAGCCGACTTGAGCCACCCAGGTGCCCCTATACTTACTTAATTCTTACAACAAGCTTGTAAGATAGGGCCAATGTTCTCATTTTACAGATAGGGAAACTGAGTCACAGAAAGGTTAAGGAATGTTTCTTAAACAACGTAGTGATTGGTAGTAGAGCCCGGATTCAGACTAAGTATTAAGGTTGCAGAATTTAGGTCTTAACTATTGTAGTATGCTGCTTCTTATCTATCCTTATAATATGCTTATAGGATGGGCAGGATGAAATTAAAGGGTTATTCAGCCAGACAGCTATAATTGGTAAAAATGTATAATGATAAAATTGTGACCTTTATCTACTTCACATTAGCAGTCAGTCCCTGCCCCAGTGGTTATGCCATTTAAGAACTTAGAATGCATTTTTGTCATATTCTTCTCTTTTCTCATATAATTAAGGACATGTGTATGCATAGATGTTCTGTCATTGTTTATCTTCCAGAAAGGTGCAGTTTTTGCCCAACTATAATGACAATGTCTCTAGTCTACCTGAGTAGCTTTAACTAAGTATTTTAAATGACTATAAATTACTCAATGTGATGATGATATAATTTGTTTAACTATTTACTCACTGATAGGAATTCACATTACTTTTAGTTATTTACCACTGTGGATCTCTTTATAGAGTAGTAGTATATGTTGTAGTGTATAGTGCATGTTGCAGTAAACCTCCTTGTAATATTTACTTACACACTAAGAATTTTATTTATTTCATCTAGATTCCCAAGGAATAGAATTCTGATATATGAAATCACATTTAGAATCATATTTCTACCAGGAATATACACAGTATGATTTTTTTTTTTTACCTCTTGCTTAACAAAAATAGATGTTACAAATTCTTGCTACTATTTTGTGTGAAATTTTTTCAGATTTCTCTAAAAGACGTGAATTAAATGGTCATATTTATACATATTTGTAAATTTTTATCTATATAATAATTTTGTATCTCTATATAAATGGAGTTAAAATTAAAGTTTAAACATTTATTTTCAATTAAAAAAACAAGAATCTGGGGATAATCGTTACTTATCTTTTAAATTAGTAACTTCAAACCACAACATGTGTCAAAATCACCTGGAAGGCTTGCTAAACCACAAACTGTTGGGCGCCACTCCCAGAGTTTCTGATTCAGTTGGTCTAAGGTGGGGGTCTGAGGATTTGCATTTCCAAGTTCCTAGGTGACAATGCTGCTTGTCCAGAGATAACACATTGAAAATAATTGTTCTGTGGTGCCTCTTTACACTCAAGAAGTAGGGGCGCCTGGGTGGCTCAGTCAGTTAAAGGTTAAGCATCTGTCTTGGGCTCAAGACATGATCCAGGGATCCTGGAATTGAGCCCCACAGGAGGCACGAGTTTCCCTGCTCAGCAGGGAACCTGATTCTACCTCTCCTTCTGCTGTTCCCCCTTCTTGTTATCTCTCTTTATCTCTCTCTTATGCTCATTTTAAAAAAAGAATCTTTAAAAACAATCAAAATAAAGTCAAGTAGTATTCCTAAGACTTTACACCAGAAGTAAGTTCGCCAATAATCATACCCGGTCAGTTCAAAATAATAAAAGATTGAAGGTGTTGATTAAATTGACTAGGAAACCTTAGTTTTGGTTTGAATCACTTGCCAACTGTGTTATACATAGCTTACTCAAACTTTTTATAACTTAGTTTTTCTTTTATAAACTTTAGAATAATACTGTGTTCTACTTTCTATCAAAGGACTGCCCTAAGGCTCAATAGAGGCAACAAATGTGAAAATGCTGGGGGAAAAAAAAGCTACCAAATACTATGCAAATGTGTTATCATCATCATTCTTTGGATTAGGATTACTTGATATGTAAACCATACAAGTTACAATTTATCACACCTTGTCAAGGCTTTTCTCAAACTGACATCTCATTCATAAATAAACAATGGAGTACTGCAGAGGTCTTAAAACCTAACAGTCATGTTTCTCAAGAGATAAGTTATATATTACCTGACAAGCGCACCTTCCCTAACATTTGTCTTTAGACAGTGCTCTCCTCCACTTGCCACTCATCAAGGAGGTCCCAGTCATTCCACATCATATTAGAATATTCTATTCTCTCTGTAGCTATAGCCCCTCTCTGAAATTATCTTGTTTATGTGTTCATAATGTATCTTCCCCATACTAAAGTCCACACTCCATGAGAGCTAGAGCTCTCTCAGTTTTTTCACTCACTACCTCCCCAGAACTGAGAAGAATGATGGCCACAGTAGCAGTGAAACAATGTAGCTTTTTAGAGACCAAATGCAACTGTACCACAGTTGGTAAGTAGGTCTTATCTGGGACTGACAAGTTTGAAATAGTCACTTAGAATGAGCTGTGCCAATTCTTAAGCATCAGAAACTTGAAACTGGTTATTTTGGAAAGTTCCAGAGGAAGGATATAGGGATCAAATGTTTTGTAAATCACCATGATTACAATTTATGCATTCATTGAACAAATACTCATGTAATTTCTATATGATAAAATGAACAGTTTATAAGTTTTTAGCAACTTTTTAATTTCAAGACATATTCTTGGAAGAAAGCTTGCCTAGGAAAAATGCAATTCTAGTTTGGTACGCTAGAACCAATTCTCGTAATATCAGGTATACTTTTCCCAGCAGAAGAAGTGATAAAGTTGTTGTGTCTACTCTTGGCAGCAGAAGTAGGTTAAATGGTGAAAATTCTAGGAAGATAACTTTGAGTGAATGTTAGAAATAATTTTCTGATTATGATTATTGCTCTCATAATATTTCATTTTTAATTTGTGGAATAAATTTTCTGCAGATGCATTTGTAGGGGTTCCTGGGTGGCTCAGTGGGTTAAGCCTCTGCCTTCTGCTCAGGTCATAATCTTGGAGTCCTGGGATTGAGCCCCGCATTGGGCTCTCTGCTCAACAGGGAGCCTGCTTCCCCCTCTCTCTCTGCCTACCTCTCTGCCTACTTGTGATATCTCTCTTGCTCTCTATCAAATAAATAAAATCTTAAAAAAAAAGAAAAGAAAAGAAGAGAAGAAGAAGAAGCAGCATTTGTAGCATTCTTGGCTCCAAACAGTAAAGAGTTAGTGCTAGAATATAGAATGTGGTTATAAAATAAGGAGCATAATGTTTTTCTGAATAGTTGTTTTTATAGGATTATCACTAATTATCAGCATGTTACATTTACTCAATATTTTGGGATTTCTTCTTTTTGGACTGACTTCAGAATCAATTCACTTGCTCTCAAGAATACCAGAGAACTTCAGGATAATACCATTTTTTAAAACCTAAATTGTAGTAGTGTAATTTGATTGAACGTTTTGTTTATCAGTGTTGAATACTGGCTGCTTAATGTCACCTTAAAAAATTAGATCCAATATTCTTCCATGGTAAAAGCATTGAACAAACTAGGACCTTTTAAAAGAGGACTTACTCAAGCTGATTAAAAAACAAAAACAAAAACATGGGGTGCCTGGGTGCCTCTGTTGGTCGTTAAGCATATGTTTTTGTCTCAGGTCATGATCACAGTGTGCTGGGGTGGAGCCCTACATCGGGGCTCCCCACTCAGCGGGAAACCAGTCTCTCCCTCTCCCTCTCCCACTCCCCTGCTTGTGTTCCCTCTCTCACTGTGTCTCTCTCTGTCAAATAAATAAAAATTTTAAAACAAAAACAAAAACAAAACATGACCCCGGCTAACACCATACTTAACAGTGCAAGACTGACAGCTTTCCTCTAAGATCAGGAAAAAGTAAGGATGTCCACTCTTGCCATTTCTATCCAAGATTGGTTCTAGCCTGGGAAATTAGATGAGAAAAGGAAATAAAAGCCATCCAGATTGAAAAGAGAGAAATAAAACTCTATTTACAGAGGACATGATCTTCTGTATAGGAAATCCTAAGGAATCTGTATCAAAACTATCACAGCTAATAAGTGAGTTCTGCAAGGTTACAAGATATAAGACCAATATTTTAGAAGACTGTGTTACTATACACTAGCAACGAATGCTCCAAAATGAAATTAAAGACAGTTTCATTTATAATAGTATCAAAACAATAAAATATGTAAGAATGAAGTTAACATAAGAAGCTCAGAACTTGAACCTTAAAAACTGAAAAACATTGCTGGGAGAACCTAAAGAAGACTTTAATAAATGAAAAGTATTCTGTGTATGAGTCAATAAATTGATGCACAGCTGTTTTTTTTTTTTTTTTTGCAAAAATTGATGGAATGATCTTAAAATTCATATGGAAATCTAACACACTCAGAATTACCAAAGCAATCTTGAAAAGGATGAAAATTGAGGGGATTCACACTTCCCATTTTCAAACCTACTGAAAACTCTATAGCAATTCAGACAATGAGGTACTTGTATTGATAAATGGAATAGAATTGAGAACCCCAATGGGGAAAGAATAATCTTGTAAACAAATTGGCTCTGGGACAACTGGTATCTACAAATGAAAGGATGAAGTTAGACCTTTTTTACACATCATACACAATAATTAACTCATAGTGCATCACAGGACTAAATGTAGAGCTACCATTATAAACCTTTTAGAAGAAAACATAGGAGTATATTTTTATGACCTTAGGTTAGACAATGATTTCTTAGATATGACACCAAAAGCTCAATCAACAACAAGAAAAAACAAATTGAACTTAATGAGAATTAAAACTTGTGCTTCAAAGGAAATTATCAAGCTAGTGAAAAGGCAACCTATGTGTTTGGAGAAAATATTGCAAAACATAGATAATAAGGGATTTTTATCTAGAAAATATAATGAACTCTTTTTTTATTATGATAAATTAGCCAGCATATAGTACATCATTAGTTTTTGATATAGTGTTCAATGATTCATTAGTTACGTATAACACCCAGTACTCATCAACAGATGAATGGATAAAGAAGATGTGGTTCATATATACAATGGAATATTACTCAGCCATCAGAAAGGATGAATATGGATAGAACTGGAGGGGATTATGCTAAGTGAAATAAGTCAAGCAGAGAAAGACAATTATCATCTGGTTTTACTCACATGTGGAATATAAGGAATAATGTAGAGGGAAAACTAAATGGGAAGAAATCAGAGAGGGAGCCAAACCATGAGAAAAGGGACTCTGGGAAACTGGGTGATGGGAATATAATGAACTTTTATAGGTCAATAATAAAAAGATAGACATAGTATTTGGGTAGATATTCCTCCAAAGAAAGTATTCAAATCATCAATAAGCTTATGAAAAGATGCTCAACATCATTAACCACTAGAAAAACAGAAATTAAAACCACATCAAAGTAAGTAAGATAATTATTACTGAAAAGACAAACATGTCTTTGGAGAGAATGGACTAATTAGAACTCTACTACATTTCTGGTAGGAATATAATTGGTGTAGCCACTTCGGAAAACAGTATGGAACTTCCTATCAGGTATCTACTATTTAGTATTCACTACTTAGTCTCTACTCAAAAAAATTGGAAACATGTTTATATAAAAACATGTACACTGCTATTCAAGCAGCATTATTTCTAATAACTAGAAAATATTAATGTCCATTAATTGATAAATGTGGAATATCTATATGATGGCATTTTACTTGGCAATTAAAAGTAATGCATTATTGATGAACCCTAAAAAGATTGTTTTAAGAAGCTAGTCACAAAAGAGGACATATTATGTGATAATCATTCATATGAAAATCTAGAATATAAAATACATAGAGACAGAAAGTAAATTAGTGATTTCTAGGATCTGGGTGAGTAGAGAGAACTAGATAATGGAGAGTGGCTGCTAATAGAGATGGGGTTTCTCCATTTTCATTTGAAAGTGTTCCCAGATTATATAGTGATAGTATTTGCACAACCCTATGAATATACTATGACCTACTGAGTTATATACTTTAAAGTGTCACTATTCTGATATGGGAAGTAGATCTCACCAAAGCTGTTGTATTTTGTAAAATGCTGATGTTACCATGGAGCTTATTTAATTTTGAATGCCTTAAATATTTACAATTAATTATAAAATGAAAATTACTTTTAGAGAATTTTGAATTATAACAATTAAGGCCATAACATACAGGACAAAAATATACTGAAAAACACCATAAAAATTGAGAAAAATAATAAATTTTAAAAAGAAAAGAAAAGAAAAGAAGGCACCTGGGTGGCTCAGTCAGTTGAGCATCTGCCTTCAGCACAGGTCATGATCCCAGGATCCTGGGATCGAGACCCACATTGGGCTCCCTGCTCAACAGGGAATTTGGTTCTCCCTCTCCCACTTCCCCTGCTTATGTGCGCTCTCTCCCTCTCTGTCAAATAAATAAAAAAAATTTTTTTTGAGAAAAATGTGTGTGGCATACATGCAATAAAAAGGCTAAGGACAATAATAATAGTATCTTAATAATAAAACATCTCTTACAAATCAATTAAAACAAAAGCTCAATTTTTATGAAGTAAGAAACATGAATTTAAGAACCTGTAATGTGACAAATTAACATGTAAAAATAACTTTATTAATAGTCAAATAACTACAAAGTTTATCAATATGAAAATCTTTTTTTAAAAATGATAAGATTCTGTGTAGGCCAGACTTAGGATGAAACCTGGTAAATGTATACACTGCTGGTAAAACAAATTGATACTGTATTTCTCTAAATTATTTAATAGCATTTAACAGTTTTATGTACTATACTTAGAAATTCCCTAACAGTATATCCTAAGGAAGCTATTATAAATGGGTTCATTGATTTAGCCACAAAAATATTTATTGAAAAATTATAATATTAGAACACATTATATTGTAACTATCTGCATTTCCAAAATGGATTTATGACATCACTTGTGTCTATCCATAAAATTGAACACTGTTCAGCTGTTCAATAAAAAATAATCAGATTGTGGAGAAGTAGGTACAAGCTTATTGATTTATAAATAGTAAGAAATAGTAATGAAAAAAATAACAAAATGCTCACAGTGGTTATATCAGGTATTGGGCTTGGCTTGGTGGCTGTGATGGCTTCCAACCTCTTCCCAGAGGCTTTCCTATACTGTAGAGACTAGAAAATTAGAAATTCCATTTCTAAACTCCATTACAGCTCGGTTCTGTAGCTGATTAATGTCCATGAACACCATGTCATTGTAGGAGATTTCCAAGTTGCAGGTGAAGCAGAAGTTACTACTCTTGCCATTTTCTAAACAGGGTTGGAGAAGCTTTTGATTTTTTTGTTGCAGCATCATCAGGGTCCCCACTTGTAATATGATTGCTAAGAAGCAATGGTTAAGTTTTCTAAGAATGATAAATACTTGTGTCTTTGTTTGGAAATCTTTTCTACCAAGAAAGAATGGCTGGTACATCACTATCACCCTAATGTCTTGGGACATCCATGGAACATCCATTTTGCTGTTGTGTAGTACAGCAGGTACAGAAGAGATTGTCGAACTTGTGCCTAGTTCCGGCTGTGAGGTTATGATTTCGCATCCTAACTTCTAATCTTGAAGAATCAGTAGTTAACTGTGGTACGGCAGTAGGATTCATTTCTGAAAGCACAACCTAGAGTTTTTATCTTTACCCTTTGCAATAATTCTGTAAGCCACTTAATTGTAAAATTTCTTTTGGTTTACACTGGCAAAAAGGATTCGGTTCTCTACAGTTGGTGTCTGAACATGGATACAGTTGGGTTATTTTTATTTTCAATCTTGATCTTGTATGTATTATATACATTTGCAACAACTACATATTGCTATTATAATATAGAAATTTATATAATAATTGTTTAGAATAAATCTGAAGTTTACAAAGGGGCTTCTTTTTTTAATAATTTTTTATTTTTTTATTAACATATAATGTATTATTAGCCCCACGGGTACAGGTCTGTGAATTGCTAGATTTACACACTTCACAGCACTCACTATAGCACATACCTTCCCCAATATCCATAACCCTCCACCATCTCCCTACTCCCTTACCCCGGCAACCCTCAGTTTGTTTTGTGAGATTAAGAGACTCTTATGGTTTGTCTCCCTCCCGATCCCATGTTGTTTCATTTATTCTTTTCCGACGCCTCAAACCCCCCACATTGCATCTCCACTTCCTCATATTATGGAGATTGTGATAATTGTCTTTCTTTGATTGACTTATTTCGCTAAGCATAATACCCTCTAGTTCCATCCATGTCATTGCAAATGGCAAGATTTAATTTCTTTTGGTGGCTGCATTATATATATATATATATATATATATATATATATATATATATACCACATCTTCTTTATCCATTCATCTGTAGTTTGGCTATTGTGGACATTGTTGCTATAAACATTCGGGTGCATGTGCCCCTTTGGATCACTATGTTTGTATCTTTAGGGTAAATGCCCAGTAGTGTAATTGCTGGGTCATAGGGTAGCTCTATTTTCAACTTTTTGAGGAACCTCCATGCTGTTTTCCAGAGTGGCTGTACCAGTTTGCATTCCCACCAACAGTGTAGGAGGGTTCCCCTTTCTCCGCATCCTTGCCAGCATCTGTCATTTCCTGACTTGTTAATTTTAGCCATTATGACTGGTGCGAGGTGGTATCTCATTGTGATTTTGATTTGTATTTCCCTGATGCCGAGTGATGTGGAGCATTTTTTCATGTTACTTTTGGCCATCTGGATGTCTTCTTTGCAGAAATATCTGTTCATGTCCTCTGCCCATTTCTTGATTGGGTTATTTTTTATTTTTTATTTTTTTTAAAGATTTTATTTATTTATTTGACAGAGAGAGATCACAGTAGGCAGAGAGGCAGGCAGAGAGAGGGGAAGGGAAGGAAGCAGGCCCCTGCTGAGCAGAGAGCCCAATGTGGGACTTGATCCCCCGACCCTGAGATCATGACCTGAGCCGAAGGCAGCGGCTTAACCCACTGAGCCACCCAGGTGCCCTGGTTATTTGTTTTTTAGGTGTTGAGTTTGATAAGTTCTTTATAGATTTTGGATACTAGCCATTTATCTGATATGTCATTTGGGAATATCGTCTCCCATTCTGTCAGTTGTCTTTTGGTTTTGTTAACTGTTTCCTTTGCTGTGCAAAAGCTTTTGATCTTGAGGTCCCAATAGTTCTTTTTTTGCTCTTGCTTCCCTTGCCTTTGGTGATGTTCCTAGGAAGAAGTTGCTGCAGCGGAGGTCGAAGAGGTTGCTGCCTGTTTTCTCCTCAAGGATTTTGGTGGCTTCCTTTCTCACATTGAGGTCCTTCATCCCTTTTGAGTCTATTTTCATGTGTGGTGTAAAGAAATGTTCCAATTTCATTTTTCTGCATGTGGCTGTCCAATTTTCCCAACACCCTTTGTTGAAGAGACTGTCTTCTTTCCATTGGACATTCTTTCCTGCTTTGTCAAAGATTAGTTGACCATAGAGTTGAGGGTCTATTTCTGGGCTCTCTATTCTGTTCCATTGATAAATATGTCTGTTTTTGTGCCGGTGCCATACTGTCTTGATGATGACAGCTTTGTAATAGAACTTTGAAGTCCAGAATTGTGATGCCACCAACTTTGGCTTTCTTTTTCCACATTCCTCTGACTATTCGAGGTCTTTTCTGGTTCCATATAAATTTTAGGATTATTTGTTCCATTTCTTTGAAAAAAATAGACGGGATTTTGATAGGGATTGAATTAAATGTCTAGATTGCTTTAGGTAGCATAGACATTTTCACAATATTTGTTCTTCAAATCCATGAACATGGAACATTTTCCCATTTCTTTGTGTATTCCTCAATTTTTTTCATGAGTACTTTATAGTTTTCTGAGTATAGATTCTTTGCCTCTTACAAAGGGGCTTCTTTTAAAATTATAGCTTTTGGAAGAAGTATTATAGTTTGGTAGTTAAGAGTTGGGCTTTGGAGATGTCATAAGCTTAAATCTCAGCTTCCTTCTTTAGTATTCTTAAGCAAGCATTTCTAAAACCTCAGAATTGTTTTCTATAAATTGAGGATTAGAACAGTTTATTTATGGTATGAAGATTAAATGAGATAATGTATGTAAAGCTGAGATCCCAGTGCTGAATATTTTATAGGAATTCAATAAATGGTGGCCTTGCAGACTCTCTTAAACTTTCATACAGCTCACATTTCTCTATCTTGGTCATAAGAATATCCATGCATATCTTTCCTAAATACTTTGCTTTGAACTACATTTCATTATATTCATTACACTACCCCAAAATAAATTTAGATGTGTCCTAATCTCATGAAAGTATTAAATGAAAATTATTTCTCCATGTGAGTTTGTATTTTACACTTGATGTTACTTAAGAAAACAAATTCTACTTTAAATGATTTTAGTATTCTTTCAGCACAGTGATTGTTTCAAATTGAAATAAGTGCCAGCCTGTTTTTCAAAACAGGGCAACACATCAATGTCTGATAATTAAGGGGTCTATGCTTTAGGGATCCACATGCATAGCTCTTAGTAGAGTTAAGAGTAAATGAGGCACACAATGAATTTGCTAGGAATTTAAAATAAGAATATGCTTTTGATTTGTTTTTAACTCAAGTATCCAGATACACAGGGTAAATATTACCCTTGAATATTAAATATTTACACATGAATATTATATGATTACAGATGTATCTTTTGAAACTGTCAACAAACTCAAATACTTCATCTAGTAAAGCTTACGGTTTCTGCTGATGTAATTGCATTCACCTTATTCTCTGGCAACGTGAAGTTGCCAGTGGAAAATAATGAATTATTGTAGCCAGTACATAAACAAATAGAAAACCACCTTTCATGGGGTTCAAATTTATCACTTTGGTTTTATTGGCATATACACTAACCAACTGAGCCGATTTGCTGTGCTCCTGAGTTGTAAGAAAGTATTTAAATTCCCTTCTGCTTTAACTAATGACAGTGAGATTAGGAATGCCTCCTTACAACTTCTTCTTTTACATAAGTGCTTAGCAATAATTTTTTATAGTGAGAACTTGTTAATAAGAAGGAAAACTCTGTTTATCTATCTATCTATCTATGCATTCAATACATATAGGTATTGAGATGCCTAAATTATAACCATAACCACTATTTCTGCTTCTGTACCTTTGCTTGCTAACCCATGAGGAGATGGAAAATTACCAGCAAACTTTCTATAGGCACTCTGTAACCACACAACCCCCACCCAGAATCTAACCTAGCAGAGTGGCTGCTCCTAGACCCCCACCCAGCTCTGGGCCGAGAGATAACAGTCATCTGGCGCCAGAGAAACCCCCACCCAGAATTGGATGTGACAAAATGACTGCTCCCGGACCCCTCACCCAGCTCTGGGTGCAAGAGATAATAACCATCTGGCACTCCGCGGCTTGACAGGGAGACCCTGGCCAATCCTGAGGTGACACATATCCTAGCGGTGCCAACCAAGCAGTTTGAAGAACGACAGCCCTTTGATCTAACCGATAATCTGTTCCCAGCCTTTTCCCGCTCTGTAGCGCACCAGTCATATTATACAGTTGTTATTTGATTTTCCCGCGGTATGTAGTGATTTGTTACGAGATACTATGATGTATGCTAAGTCCCTGCCTCCCCAAAAATAGAGTATAAAAAGTGCTGTGATCCTGAGCTCGGGACTTCTTAGCGTCACCGGCAATGAGTGCGTGGAGGTCCGGGTTCGAACTCATAATAAAGGACCCTTGCTGTTTGGCTTTGACTCTGGACTCTGGTTGTTGTCTTTGGGGGGTATTGGAATTTGGGCACAACAGTATGAGACATACTGACAATCTTCTATGTGCTGGAGATCTAGAAGTGAACCAAATAAGTAAGGGATGAAAATAGTGCAGCCATTTTGGAAAACAGTTTGGAAGTTCCTCAACATGTTTAATATATGGTTCCCAATATGACCAGAAATTCCACTCCTAGGAATGTACCCCAAAGAATTGAAAACATGTTCACACACACGAAAATTGTACATTATGTTCATAGTATCATTATTCTTAATAGTTAAAAAGTGATAACATCTATCAACTCATGAATGGATAGATAAATATGGTATATCCTTATACTGGTATACAGTGGGCAATAAAAATGAATGAAATATTGATATGTAACACAACATGGATGAACCTGTAATATTGTGCTAAGTGCAAGAAACCCATCACAAAAACCACATATTGTATGATTTTTAGGAAATGTTCAGAGTACACAAATCCATAGCCATAGAAAGTAGATTACCAGCTCTTAGAGTCTTTATAAGAGACAAAAATGAGGGAATGGGAAATGATTTCTAATGAATAGGGGGTTTCTTTTTGGGGAATAAAAATGTTCTAAAATTATATAGTGATATTTGTACAAATATGTGATAATGCTAAAAAACACTGAATTATACATCTTTAAAAGGGTGAATATTATGGTGTATGAATTATATCTCATAAAGCTGTTATATTTAAAAAAATAAAAAATTAATTGTGAATCCTCCTTATGCCAGGTAATATCTGAGAATCTAGGGATACTGCAGATGTCAAAAATTATAAATCTGCATTCACAGAGTTAATCATTTTTAATCTATGCTATTGAAATTGCAAGACCATGCTCTATATTTGAACAAACTTTAACTAAAGGAAATAATTATTGGATATTATGGTCAGAGTACGATTATATAGAAGGGATAGGATTCTTCTTCCTACAGTATTCTGTAAGGAATTGTAGCATTAGAGAAAGTGTCACTAAAGAGATGGAACAAACTCTTACATTTAGGATGGATCAACACATCTCAGGAGCTTATAGAAACATATACTATGATTTTACATCAGAATTTCTTGGAAGATAGCCATGGCCTATAAAAAATTTTAGGAAGTAACAGAAATTAATATCACTCTGTGCCTGTCCTCATATTGAAATATCAATATCATGATATTGTCACATGTTTTAAATTTTGGAATAAAGTAAACAACTAATAGTGATTTTTAGAAAAATGTAACTGTGAAAATGAAGATGTACATATTAATTATACATTAGATGTAACATAAATGATGATTTTAATGGAATGATAATTATATGTAACAAATTATGTGATATTACATTATAAGGAAGACATGGGTCACATGAATACATCCAAGTTGATTAATCATTTACTCAGGAGTTGCTATTGTCATTTCCAAGCATAGTGGTCTGCTGTGGTTGGTTTTCATATCAACATGACTAGGCTGTAGTACTCATTTTTTAAGTTAAAAAATTTTTTTTTAGATAGCTTTTAATTTAATTAAATTCATACTTGCTTGCCCCCACAGCTGTGTAAGCTAATTCTTTGAAACAAATCCTTTTTTCTTAAAAAAGATTTATCTCTATCTATCTACTATCTATCCATCTATCTATTATTTATCTATCTTCTTACTGGTACTATTTCTCTGTTAGAATCTTCACTAATACAGATTTTGGTACTAGGAGTGGTTCTAGAAAAAGAATTTTATGGTGAATTTTTTTTAAAGATTTTATTTATTTATTTGACAGAGAGAGATCACAAGTAGATGGAGAGAGAGGCAGGCAGAGAGAGAGAGAGAAGCAGGCTCCCTGCTGAGCAGAGAGTCCAATGCAGGACTCAATCCCAGGACCCTGAGATCATGACCTGAGCCAGAGGCAGTGGTTTAACCCACTGAGCCACCCAGGCGCCCTATGGTGAAATTTTAAAATTGGTTCTGATTGTTCTGGAATTGATTCTCTCTAATCTCATTAGGTTTAAAGGCATTAATGATTCTATCTTGAATGGTGAAGAAAACACTGGAAACCCATGGCATGATGTGACTATAGAGAAATGCAAAATATTGCCATTGGATACTCTGTATACTTAACCCAGCTAGGACATACCGGGGCTAGAATATAAATGTAGTTTAGTCAGACTGTAAAATCTTTGAAGTTTCCATTGCATGAACAAAAGTTCAGTCTTCTAAGAGTGATAGATACTTGTAGCCTTTCCTTAGAAATCTGATTTTGGGTGAGAAAGCCTGACTCACAGTCACACTCTACTAAGCAAGAATGGCTCTTACTTCACTATCAGCCTAATGTCCTTTCAGATTTTCTACAATTAAGGTCACCTTTTTATACCTAGAGTGGCTATACTCAAGAATCTTGTTAACAGAGTCAAAACTCAATTTTTCTATCACATTTATAATCTTACTTATTAATAGATGAAACAAAATTCTTGGTGCTTGTAATGACATTGTACCAAAAGGCCATAGCAGACCATGAAAAAGGACATAGCAGACATTTTTGCTTCCATGTTAGACATTATAGGAAATGAATTAAATACACATCAGGTTTTATTTGACTTTCTAGGCAAAAACTGAGGTTCAGGCAAACCTGGTAGTTTACATTGAGTAGTTACTGAATTTTAGGTTTTGCATTCACTCTTCTGTAGGACTGTAAAATATCTCCCAGTTTCTATTTTTTATTTAATCATTAAATAAAATTTAAGTAACCCATAAAATAAATTTATTTAAATTCATGGATCTATTAACATTACACAGTCTCAAAGAATAGAGATTAGGGGCACTTGGGTGGCTCAGTCGTTTAAGCATCTGACTCTTGGTTTTGGCTCAAGTCCTGATCTTTCAGTTGTGAGATGGATCCTCAAGTCAGGCTCCATCTTAATCTCCATGCCCAGTGTGAAGTGTGCTTCACATTCTCTCTCCCCTGCCATTCCCTGGCTCTCACATGCCTATGCAAATGTGTGCACCCTCTATCTCTCAAATAAATAAGTAAATAAAATCTTAAAAAAGAGCAGAATTTAGAATTTTGCCAATAAAATGGGCACAGATAAATAAAATAAAAATATTAAATGTATATATATAATATTAAATGTATATATATATTCATTAAATGTGTATATATATATATATATATATTCATTAAACATCTACACAAATAAGTTAGCAATTTGCACCTCTTAATAGTCATCAGAGTTGCTTGCAGGGCTTCCTAAAATACTCATGCCTGGATTGCACCAAACACTTATGAATTGCACCAAACACTTATGAGTAAGATTCCCAGAAGGGGAGATTCCAGAAACCTGCATTTTTACAAAGTGCCACAGGTGGCTTTGATTCATGGCCAGTGTTGAAAAATACAGAGGTCAGAAAAGAGAAACTTTAAAATTTGCAAGTTAATTGACTCAATTGTTTTTTTTTTACCCTGCTCCCTCTTTATAAGCTCAATTTCCCACCGTACACACACATCCCTGTTCATCTTTAGATTTACTGTGGCACCACTTTAATTTTGGAATTTCTATTTAACTC
Source organism: Mustela nigripes (assembly GCF_022355385.1). Lineage (NCBI taxonomy): Eukaryota > Metazoa > Chordata > Mammalia > Carnivora > Mustelidae > Mustela > Mustela nigripes. The sequence continues at coordinate 74,095,338 of NC_081562.1, forward strand.
CACCCTCCTGGCTTGATAGGAATTTTTTTTTTTTTAAATTCTGGCTTCTTGTAACTCCCTGACATATATCAGTTCTGGTTTGGTGAATATTTTATTTTATTTTATTAATTCATTTGAGGGAGAGAGAGAGAACAAGCAAGGGGAATAGCAGAGGGGGAGAAAGAAGCAGACTCCCTTTTAGCAGGAAGCTTGATGCAGGTCTTGATCCCAGAAACCTGGGATCATGACCTGAGCCATAGGCAGATCTTAACCAACTGAGCCACCCAGGTGCCCCCCAAGTTTGGGTTTTTATCGAGTTTTTATTCATATATAATATAATATATATATAATAGATAATTAATTAATAATTATCAAACTCAAGGAAACAATCTAGATACTAACCCATTTGTGTGTGTGTGTGTGGTATATATATAATATATATATAAATATATAATAGATATATTATATTATATTATATTATAGATAATTAATTATCTGTTTTGTATATTATATTATATATTAATATATATTTTATATATATATATATATATACACACACACACACAAATGGGTTAGTATCTTGATTGTTTCCTTGAGTTTGTTTGTTTGCTTCCTTCCTTGGAGGAAAGAAACAAACAGCATTTTGAGAACAAATACAAATGACTTACTTTCCATTAGCTGAATTCTGTAAGAGCTTTGATAAATCAGTTGGGCAGAGCCACTAAATTGAAGAAGCATACCCATTCTGAATGTTCCCATTTTAATTATGTATAGAATTTTTTTGCATTGTCTTTTTATTTTGTTGTCTACAATAAAATTCAAGTGGGTAATATGTCTCCTGTCTCTTAACCCCCCCTTTTATTTCTTATAATGTGAATGTTGGTAAATAAAATTTCTTTGCTATATATGGGCAATTTTCTGGTTAATATTTGAATAACAGTGTGAACAAAAATGGAATTAAGATTTAAAAAATCTTTTTATTATAAAATAAGTTGTCTTTCTGAGCTTATTTCTCATTTGAATTGAAATGAAATATAGAGGGAAAAATTATCGGGTATGCTAGTTTTTGCAGTGTGACATTATTATTATATGGGAGGTTCTTGTTTCTGGGGTGCTAGCATGATTCTTTAGGGGAGAATTGAGATTTTTATAATCATAGATTCCCCCCCCCCTTTTAAGACATTTTGTCTTGGTCATACCAGGTAAAAACTTACAGTCATCATTATATTAAAAGAATAGAAAATAGTAAATGCTTGTAAAATGTTCTTCTGATTTTATATAATTGTAGTTTTTATAAATTTTATGTAATACAGTTTCTTGAAATCTGATAAAATGTATTTAAGTACATGGAATAAGATCCCTTTAAAAGACAACTGCTTAAAAAATTTTACTACTTTTAAATTCTACTGAAAAGATCTCTAGAAAACATAATGGGTGTTCTTAATAGGATAAGCATGGAAAAATAACTTGATTTATAGGTTTCAAAGATTTAGCAGTGTGTCAATCATCTAGGTCATATATAAAGAATATGTTCATAATTAAGTTATTAATTCAAGTAGGATAGTTCTTTCCATTTGTAATTCAATATTCTGTCAATAATTGGTCACTTTTTGGTATAAAACATTTAAAAAATATACGTTAAGAGTGATGATATGGAAAATAGAGTAGGGAACTCACTCTACAGAAATTATTAAGCTGACAAAAACAGAATAACCTTTTTAGAACTCTAGAATCTTATGAAACATTTGTAACAACCAAGGAAGTACTTAATGAAGGAAAAGGCTGCTAAGTTTCAGCATTTAAAGAAATGTTTGCCAGGTCACTGACTAAATCTTAAGGTAATGGAACAGAGAATGAGTGACTATATACAATAAGGAAAACAAATTTTGCTAAAATAGCTTGGAGAAGTCATTAAATGAATGGATAAGTGCAGCCCTCAACAAGCAACAACAGCAAAACTTGGGGAGAGGGAGAGGAGAAGAGGCTGATTTTTTATTTCCACAGTATAATATTCAAAATATCAACTTCTCAGCAAAACAAACAAACAAATGCAAAAAAAAAAAAAAAAAAACCCCAAAACCAAAAAACCAAACATACAAAGAAATGGGAAAGTATGGCCCACTACCCCCCCAAAAGGACAGAAACTATAACTGAAAAAGCCTTGACATTGGATTTAATACACAACATTTTAAATCAACTGTCTTAATTTTCTCAAAGAGCTGAAAGAAGCCATTGAAATAATTAAAAGAAACCAGGAGACTGGTATCTCATGAAATAGAGAATATCAGTAAGGACTTGCAGATTGTAAAAAAGAAATCAGATAGAAGTTTTGGAGCTGAAAAAGAATATAATATCTGAAATAAAAGATTCACTAGAGTGATAAAAACAGTGTATTTGACTAGGAAGAAGAAAGAATCAATAAACCAAAGAGACAGCAATTCAAATTATCCACTCTGAGGAATAGATAGAAAATGACTTAAAATGAACAGGGCCTAAGAAATCTTTTGGGCACTATCAAGTGGACTAGCATAGCATTATGGGAGCCCCAGAAGAAAAAACAGTTAAAGAGAAAAGCAATGTATAAAGAATAATGGCTAAAAAAATTTCACAATTTTGATGAAAGAAGTGAATCTACAAATACAAAAAGTTTGTCGAACTTCAGTAGCATGAACTCAAAGATTAACACTGCGGCACTTAATAAAACTGAAAAACCAAAGATGAAAAATCTTGAAAGTAGCAAGGGAGAAATGAGTCATTATCAACCATTGATCCTGAATAAGATTAATAACTGAATTACCATAAGAAATCATACAGGCCAGCAGAGAGTGGATGACATATTTAAATTGTTGAAAGAAAGAAAAAAAAGCTGTTAACCAAGAAGTTTATATCTGAGCCAACTATCTTTCAAAAATGAAAGAGAAATTAAGATATTAATAGTAAATAAAAGCTGTAGACTCGCACTATCAGAAATGTTAAAGGGAGCCCTTTATGGTGAAATGAAAGGTGTAGAAAGTGACTTGAAGGTGTACACAGAAATAAAGTTCTCTAATAAAGGTTACCACAGAGGTAAATATAAAGTAGGTATTATTGTATTCTTGGTTTGTAACACCTCTTTCTTTTCATATGTGATTTGAAAAACAAATGCATAAAACAATTATTTTAAATCTTTAGCAGAGACAAACAATGTACAAAGATGTAATTTTTAAAAAATATTTTATTTATTTGACAGACAGAGAGCACAGTAGGCAGAGAGACAGGCAGTGAGAGAGAGAGGAGGTAGCAGGCTCCCTGTCGAGCAAAGAGCCTGATGCAAGTCTTGATACCACGACTTTGGGATCATGACCTCAGCTGAAGGCAGAGGCTTTAACCCACTGAGCCACCCAGGTGCCCCAAAGATGTAATTTTTGACAATAATAACATAAAGGAGCCATGGAACTATATAGAAGCAGAGTTTGTGCATGCTATTGAAGTCAAGTTGGTATCAATTCACAATAAACTATTCTTTTTTTTTTTTTTTTTTGCCTTGTGGTTCTGTTTTTATTTCTTTTTTTTTTTTTTAAAGATTTTATTTATTTATTTGACAGAGAGAGATCACAAGTAGGCAGAGAGAGAGGAGGAAGCAGGCTCCCTGCTGAGCAGAGAGCCCGATGTGGGACTCGATCCCAGGACCCTGAGATCATGACCTGAGCCGAAGGCAGCGGCTTAACCCACTGAGCCACCCAGGCGCCCCCCTTTATTTCTTTTTTTAAATTTTCTTTTTTTTCCCAGTGTAACAGTATTCATTGTTTTTGCACCACACCCAGTGCTCCATGCAATCCGTTCCCTCTCTAATACCCACCACCTGGTTCCCCCAACCTCCCACCCCCACCCCACCCAATAAACTATTCTAAATTTATGTTTCTAATTGTAATCCCTAGGGAAATTATTAAGAAAATTACTCAAAGTATACAGAGAAAACATGAGGAGGAAGTCAAAATGATATACTGGAAATAACAAACAAAAAATAAAGTAGTATTAGAGAAATTGAAGAACAATAAATGTTAAGACATACAGAAAACAATTTCAAAATAGGGAATTCCTTACTTTTCACTAATTACTTTAAATGTAAAGGGATTAAATTCACCAATTCAAGACATAGATTGGCACAACAGATTTAAAAACCCAAAACATGTCCCAGGAAACTCACTTTAGATCCAGAGACACAAATAGGTTCAAAGTGAAGTGATGGAAAAGAGATGCAAATAGAAACAAGAGAGCTAATGTAGCTATTATAGAATGAGAAAAGGAGACTTTAAGTCAAAATTAATCAAGAAACAATAAAAATTATAAACATATACCAAACAACAGAGCCTTGAAATGTATTAAGGAAACACTGACAGAATTGAAAGGAGAAATAAACAGCTGTAAAATAATCATTGGAGACTTAAACACCCCACTTTCATTAATGGATAGAACATTTAGGGGTGCCTGGGTGGCTCAGTGGGTTAAGCTGCTGCCTTCGGCTCAAGTCATGATCTCAGGGTCCTGGGATCAAGTCCTGCATTGGGCTCTCTGCTCAGCGGGGAGCCTGCTTCCCTCTCTCTCTCTCTGCCTGCCTCTCCATCTACTTGTGATTTCTCTCTGTCAAATAAATAAATAAAATCTTTACAAAAAAAAAGAACATTTACCTGAGACCTTTCTTGTTTCTTGAGAAAGGCTTGTACCGCTATATATTTTCCTCTCAGGACTGCCTTTGTTGTGTCCCACAGATTTTGAACCGTTGTATTTTCATTATCATTTGTTTGCATGATTTTTTTCAATTCTT